>NC_071441.1:28625322-28973393 GCF_017976375.1 Cuculus canorus | reverse complement strand
CTAAAGATAATTCCAGTAACGGATATTAGTTGAGTGGCTGTTCAGGGTTATACTATTTTCTTTCCTTTTTTTTTTAAAATTTTTTTTAATTTTTTTATTTTTTTTGTGAAAACCAGTAACTGAACGGAAGGCAAAAGGCATTTGAATGCTGGATTATCTTTTTGGCTGTCCTTTCTTAGTAGCCTGCTTTAACAGTATTAAGGCCTTTGCTTCCTACAAAGACTTATATTTCGGTCTTAGCTCTTCCCCTGCAAAAATAAGGTACGTTTGGGGAAAAAAACCCAACAACAACAACAAACAAAACAACCGAGCCAGAACGTCCTCTCTGAAAAAAACTGAAAACAAAACAAAACAAGCTCCCTTCTACAGAGTACAAGTGGAGAAAGCCTTTGAGCTTGTGCAGTCTTCCTGCAGCCAAATACAGTGAACTTGTTAGTTTTCCAGTGTATCTTGCTCTGTGATCAAGTACCTTGAAATATCTTGATTTCCTTAATGAGAAGACTATAATGAGAAAGTTTAGAAATGTGGTTTTATGTTCAGGTCTGCAGTTGTAAATGAAGGTTTTACCTACCTGTCAGTCTCCTTTCTGACTCAGTTGCCTTATGAATGAATCTGTTTTCAGATGGGGAAAATTATTCTCTCCCTGAGTCTTCTTGAAGCAGAAGACCTCGTTGACCAATTGATAATGCAAATTCTTAAGTTTATTGCTTTCACAATAATCTTGTTCTGAGTTTTAGGCAGCCCTTTATGTCCATCAGCAAGCAGACAGATTTTGTGATAATGCAGATAATTGCAATTTTATGTTGTGACATAAATGTCACCCAGGAGTGTTTCCTTTTTCTTAAGCTGATGGCATCTCTGTAATAATGTATCATGAGCTGCATTCTCTTCCCAGTAATCTCACTATGATTATAGCTCTGTGAGTTACATTTCAGAGGAAGGCTGGAAATGACACCAGGCTTTATTCCTGGATCAGTTAATGAATCCACACTCACCATAATTGCTCAAACAAAATGATGATTCAGACTGATCTAGGTTTGGTTTTGTTTGTGTGTTTTTCTCTACATTTTTGTGCTTGTGATGCTGTAAATTAGTGGGAATGACCGCATCTTGCCAACTTTGCTGTTTTTCTGCGATCCACTTACAGTAAGCATTACAGTTTGGATCCTGATGCATGATTCTGTTTCTAAATGATAGGGAGTTCACCTGCAACTGAGGTTGGATCATTATTTTACCTTCATGCAACAGCTTTTCTGTTTGGAAAAGTGTCATACTGAAGCTAAATTTTCAAGTAGGGGAAGGAGAGAGATAGGAGCTGTTACTCTTGTTCATGACGCTGTTCCCCCTCTAGCACATCATCCTGTGCTGAGATCGGAAAAAGACTGAGGCACTAAAGAGGCATATTTTAGTTTACACTGGACTGGAAATGCTTGTCTAGGAGTAGTAAGGTTTTCACTTATTATCTAATACTCTGAGCAATATTTCATGTTTAAATGTCTAGGGAACATCATCTTGTTACAATTCCATAAAAAATTAACTATTTATAGAAATTCCTTTGCAATCTTTTCTATCAGGTACCAATATTTCTGGTGGCATCAGTAGTTTATTTGTTCTAAAAAAAACTTACTGTGAGATGTATTTGAATGTGCTGTTATATTTAGTCTAAACTGTGCAGTCATACTGGTATTTGGAAGTAATTTTGACTTAGATTTTTGAATGTGTATATGAAGGATTCTGTCACTCTTTCCTCTAAATGTCTGTTTAAAGGCACTAAAATTCAATAACTTATTTGCAGTACATCTAGTTTCTTTTGTTACTGGCTTCTCACACTGCAACTCTCAGCAGGCCTCTACGCCCTGAGAAATCAATTAAGTTTTTCAATGTCCTGCCTTACTTTCTAAACAGTAAGCTGTTTTAAGTAGAAGGAACTATTTCCTCCTTTGTATTTTGAAGCAGAGAAAATGTCCACATGTTTTATGCCAGGCTTGCTTTGGTAGACTAGCTAGTCAGATGAGCCCCTCTGGGAGGTAAGGAGATGTTTAGTTTACAGACTTGACTGGTGCTGATGTACCGTGGCAACCACTCCTTGGTTTTGCCAACAGCAGGGTGCTTTTGGGTAGGTCAGAAGCAAAATCCTAAACAACTAGGGATCTTAATGTCAGAAACTGAGGAAGTACCGCTTTTGCTCAGTAGAAATATGAAGTAGCAGAAGCACAGATGTAAAATCTTTGCAGTTGTGGAGTTAGGCCTAAATTCAGAGTCATTTTTTCTTCTTTTGTGGTGTGAGGAGAACATGTCTCAGCCATCCATGAAAACTGTGCTGAGGACAATCAGTGAAATTCCCACAAAGGGCAGTGGAGTATGTATTGACAGCCTGAGTCAAAGCTGTATGTCAGAACCGTAGTTTCCAGGTAGAAAGTATGTTCTCATCACATACTTAACAGATGAGCTTTTGTAATAGCGTGTGCATTGGCCTATCATCTTCTGACTGTTGCTGTACTGCTAAGCCTGACAGGTAAGGAACTTTGGAAGCTTAAATATGGTGTCAAAAGGATACATTGAAGACAGTAATTAACAAAGTTGCTATCTCAAAAATCCGGGAATTTCTTATGTTATATTTGGTTCTGTTAAGGAAGAATAAATAAGTAGGAGATGCACAAAAATAATGGCAAGTACTTGTTACTTCTGTTGTGTGTAGCAATGCCATTGAGTATTCAGTTAATTTTTCATGGGTTTTGGTTATTTTTATCCTGGTTAATAAATATTGAATAACCTCTTAAGTCCTATAAAAGCTCTTACCATAGAAAAGGGCAGACTTCTTCACTGCATCCTGCCTAAAATCAATGCATGTACCTTAAGTAGGCATGTCAAATTACTACTAACTTTTATGAAATAAACCTGCTTAGACCTGTGTTTGGAGTGCCTTAATTAGAGTGAAGTTTTACTGTAGAGAAACCAAGGATGTTCAGGATTTGATTCTTATTTGCACAGTACTCTCTTTTTGGATAACAGCACAAGAGTATTTGTAATAGGAGGGAGTAGTTACATAGCACTGCATGTTTTCAGAGTGCTGCACACTTATTAGCAAATTGGTCATTCTGTCACTTCTGTGAGGGAGGAAGTAGTTAGTAATAGTTCTCTGTGATTGTAGTTGAGGAATGAAGGCAGAGGCTGTGTCCAAGTTAGCAAATAGTGTAAACGGGAAAGTAGGCTGAGAACTTGTTGTTAGTGTTCTAGGGTATTTTTTTCTTTAAACTAGGTCTAGGCTGATCCTGGGGACTAAATGTCTGGTTATGGCTAGAATGCGTTAGATGTGGTCCTTAACTTCTGTTTTTACTGGTCTCATTCTAAAACCAGCTTCTTACTTGGAGACACTTTTATGATAATAAAGGAGAGCACAGTGAGTAACGTAGATGAGAAAGTTAATTTTGCAAGTGTTCTCCTGAACCTAGCTTTAAGACTAATGTATGTCTGACTAGAGAGATACTCTGGTGAGTGGTTTCAGGTGGGAATTTTGCCATGCCTACAGGTTAGTTGTTTAACCTGGGGGAAAGGAGGCTGGGGAGAGACTTTATCGCTCTGCACAACTACCTGAAAGGCGGTTGTAATGAGATGAGTTTCTCCCAAGTAACAAGTGACAGGATGAGAGGAAACCACTTCAAGTTACACCAGGCAAGATTTAGGCTGGATATTAGGAAAGATTTCTTCATGAAAAGGGTTGTCAAGCATTGGAACAGGCTGCCCAGGGAAGCTAGTTGAGTGACTGTCCCTGGAGAAATCTAAAAGATGTGCATCCATGGTGCTTAGGGACATAGTTTAGTGGTGGACCTGGCAGTGCTAGTTTGAGGGTTGGACTGATGATCTTAAAGGTCTTTTCTAACCTAAGTGATTCTGTGATTCTTTTCAGAGCATCTGATTACAGATAAATTAAGAAAATGGCTGATATTTTCAGGCATCTCCACACCTGGCCGTGGTGGTTGGCTACTGCTTTGCACAAAAGTGGTGGAAATGGAATTTCACCTCAGAAATCTTCCCTCCCTGCTAGTTTTGAGTGATAATGGAATATTAATCCTTTTGGAATAGGTTGATTTAGGTTTAGAAATAGCTTTTAATTGTCTGATTTTCATGATGGACATGAGCTACTTTTTCTCTGTACATCATTGCAGTAGTAATTTAAAGTCATTAGTTCATTATGTGAAAAAAACCTTTGAATATGCTGTCCTCTGTATAGTATTTTTTATTTTAAAGTGTCGGAACTGTTAATGATACTTCACTTGTCCTTTGCTTTGCTTTACATTTTGAACCCTTCAGGCAACAATATTGCAACATAGTTAATTTATCAGAGAAGTGTTTATTCTTTGATTAGGCATTGTCAAAGCTCTTTGCTCATTTGTCTTTGTTGACGTCTAAATTGCCAGTCTTTTTGTTTGATTTGACCTTTTCTTTCAGTTAATGGTTACAGCTACTGTCAATTCACATCGATGTTCTTCAACAGAAGCATCAGGAAAAACGAGATAATGATATTTCTAGAAATAAGGAATTGAGCTGGGAGAAAATACAAACAACCTTTCAGGCTGCCCTTTTGTCAGGAAGAGATGAAAGACAGCTCTCCTTATGCCTCTTTTTGCATGTGCAGGTTTATTCATACAGCCTTTAAAACAATTGATAGTGCGTGTAGCTGCACAATAGTTGTTAAAATGAGAGATTTGATGCTGGCTTTTTCATTTGTCCCTTCTGTGTCTACTGAAATGACCATGACTTGATCTCTTTTATGCTTAAAGTGAGCCAGATGCCTTTTAACTTCATGTATGATTACCTCTTACACATTCATAGAAGGTTTTTGACCACCAATGAAAGCAGGAAAGAAAATTTTAATTTAATAAAGAGATGGGAAGATTTTGATCCAGGTGGTTGATAGAGTACATTTAAAATGTTGCAGATGTACATCTTGGGAATTACTCCTACGCTAACTAGGAGGTAAAAAAGAATCTTAGTCCGTCGGTTGAGTTTATAAGGGAGCAAACTGTTACACTGCAGCGTTACAGGAGTTGAAAAGCTGCCCTAATTGTGATCTTATGCGATACAGACAGCAAAAAGCTTCTGACCTTATCTCTAGGATATAGTTCACCATCATGGACCTTGTGTTATTCTTGGTAAGAAGAAAAATAGTTTTTTATTAAGTAAGATAAAGATGAGGAAGCAAAACTTGTAAAAACTCTTTGAGATGAGGTTGGACTGGGAGCTAGGTAGACTGCTAACTGAATTCACAGGACATAAAAAATTAAAACATTAACTTCATTGATTTCTTGTCTGTGAAGTTGAATAAAGATTCTTTCATGGCCTTGCTGGAAATAAATCTCATAAATTTGATTAGAAGGATGATCAGTTCAAGTAAACGAATCATAGTGTAGTTATATGATGCATTAGCTTCTAACTAAGATTGATAGTAAAATACATAAAAAGACACGTCTCTTCATGTAGTGTTTTGTTAGCAATCCTTCCTTGACAAAGCCAAGACAACACTTTTGTTCGATTACAGTCTGTTTTGTGATTGTACAGTATTGCTGTGGGATGCGTGTGAACCAATTACTCTGTGCCAGTTTTGACATAAAGAAATTGTCTGCCATGGGAGGTCATGTTGGTGATTTAGTAGCTGTCAGTAATGAACTGCTGTTGCAGTATGAAAATACCTAGTGCTACAGGTGCTTCGAACAAGATCCCTGTGATTTGACGTAAAAATGAGTGGGTTACAGTATATCAGTGTGTTATGTATTTAGGTTTATTGATACTGAGGTTCTGACGAGGTTCCAGCTGAGATGGTTAAGCCATTTGCTTTTCTGCAGACTGCTGGTTTAGTAGGTTTTAAAATGCTTTACACATGGTTACTTATTGCATAAAACAATGCAATAAATAAAGATGGAAAACTTACACAAATATTCTATTTGCCAAAACTTACTTACCGAGACAAAAGAGGTACCAGAAGTAGAACATATTGCCTGGATCTGAGTCCAGTTCCTTTTTGAGTCTTTGTGGTTCACAAATCAAAGCAAATAATTTATGGCTAGTTAGTGAATTGTGGGTGCTCCAAGTTTCACAACCCCTGGCTACGGGAAAGCTCCAGGACATCTCCTTCCCTACATATCTGATTAAGATGGCATTTCCCAGCCTGAGATACATTACTGTTTAGTAGTGCAAAAATTTAGGAAGCCACTGTCCCTTCCACTTCTTTTAACCTGTAGAACTTCAGTAGGGGTATTGTATTCACCTTTTATGCTTATTCAGAATATGAGTGCATTTCAGCAGTGATGTGATTCAGGGCAGGATTATGTCTGTAAAAAGCCTTTGGGTGAGCTATGAAAAAACCTTGTATTTTCTCATTGATAATTCATAATCATTCTGGCTGGAATAGCCAGAAGTAAACATAGCTTAGAACCGTTCAGTGTGTGCTGAATATAATTTTTTCCTTTTCAGTGTGCAGGTACTTCAGCATGTTAGGGCATATTAATCTGGACTCTTGCAGAGGCAGCCCAGGAATAATCAGTGGCCAATTAATTGTGGTGCAAGTGGCTGCAGCCCTCAAATGTCCTTACAGGGCCTGCTCACATGATCAGAGTAGTAGTGGATACACATACTGTGCTCCCTGTGCACGTGAGTAGTAAAGACAGTGCTTTCTAAGAGTGCCAGGCTTACTGCATGCATGCCATCAGGGTGGTTGCGTTGTGATTGTGGAGAAAGCCTAGTGTTTTGGTTTTTTTAAAGTCTCAGGTATGGGGACTACCTGGTGTATACACACCTGGTAAGTTACAGCCTCTGGGAGGTTCGGCTTTTACTGCTTAGGTCCTTCCCTGCAGGGGGCAGTTGTCATAGCTGGCAACTCTGTACCACCAGTTAGTAGATGGCCCTCTATCCTAAGTTGAACTTTTGTTCATCTATAGAAATAAGGATGGTTGATTTTCAGTCTTTATAATTCAGAAAACTTGCTAATTCCCTGTGCAAGGGAAGTGAAGAATCTAAGAGTCTTATCTTGGGCTTTAGACCACAGTATTTGGGGCTCTAGAAATGCAGAGCTTTCTCAAATTTCACATACTTTCCAGAGCTGGTAAAATACTATATTGCCTGCAGCCATCCATTGCTTGAAGGTGTGTAATTAGAAGCTATTACACAGTTTAGAGCACAAATCACTGCACCTGCATTATTTTGTCGCATTGTTCTCACAGCCTCTGTGTTTTACTGCAGACAGCTGATGCACCTTCTGCTGGAAGGTATGTCGTCAAAAGGGAGCATGTATGGTTGTGGAGCACCAGTAAGCAGAGTTCTAAGTAAATCTAAATGACACTGTGTGGAGATGTAGTTTGAATGGAGTAGCTTGTCTGCCTGGAAACTGTCCTTGATGGAGAATTCTGTTTTTAAAAAAATCATAACAGCACAAAGCAGCAACGTAGGTGACATTCTATTAGCTGTGATTTGAAATGCATAGTTCATGTAGAAAAAACTTTTTTTAGAAAAATCTCATTAAAATCTGGCATGTAACTTATGTGGACTTCAATAGAGAGAAAAAAAAGCCTTGGAAAAGGTTTTAAATGCTACTTATTGGTTAAGTAACAGTAGCCTTTAAAAGTAATGCAGAAAAATGTTGTTGGTACCTATTCTTGATTTGTTTAGAAACAAGTAAACAGTTTTCTGTAATGAAAACTAACGACAATACCATAAACTCATCAGTGAGGAACTCTTTCTGAGGTCTGGTAAGTCGCATATAATAAATGTAACCAGACTGGGTTCAAATGTGTTCGTGTCCAGGTAAACTTGTTTCACCTCTGTGTTGAGAAGGAGTATGATCATGACCTGTACACCTACTTTTGTGATGCAATGAAATACCTTACAAAGAATTGTTTCTCAAATGGAAGTTAAAAAGCACTAGAAATGGTTAATAATAAACTTGGAACAGCAGAGCTGCACAAGCGTACATGTGAGGAATTAGCAGAATATAAAGTGTTCTGTTGCTTTCATTTGATAGTTCAATTTAAAAATTCAGTTGTTACTAGAAAATTATAGAGTGAACTCTAAACTTATCTTCATCTGTTAATATGCTGTAACATAGATGAAGTAACTTTTTAGGGCAGTGTTTTAACATGTTTAATCTTCTCATTAACTACTGAGTCCAGCAGGATATACTGAGATAAAAGAGGACTAATAAATCAATTTGCCAAAGTTTGACATTTGCACATAATTGAAGAGGCCTGTGCAAAACCACTGTGGAGCAGCTGATGTATGATAACTGCTCACACCATGGTAACTGTTCTTAGACTCCTCTCCCATGTTAAAAACTACTTGGGTACTTACATTACTAACTGATGGGCATAGAATTTTTGAAAGCATGTAATGCTTTTTATTCCTCATTTTTCGAGAATCTCTCTAAAATTCTTAGTATATACGTTGCAGTGTACTCTCTTTATGTCTACTCTCAAATTTTACCCTCATGCGTATTAATAAGGCCATGGCTTGCAGTAATCTGTTGGGACATCTTAAAGAGTAAGGATGGAAGTATAAAATTCTTAATAAGGGTCACCAAAAAAAAAGGTTTCATGATTAACCTTTCCTGAGGTCATTATCACTTTCTTTAATTTCTTTTTCCAAGCTGTTCTGTAACTTAATTTTTTTTGAGGTATCACTTTACTACTTATATCAGTGGAATTGGTAAAGGAGGAGATAACAATTACAAAATGGTGTGTGTTCCTTTTTTTTTTCCCCATTGTGTTCTTGAAAGTGGCCTGAATGTATCTTGAGTCTGCTTAATTGTAGCAATGTTTGCAATTTATTGTCATTCTGATAGTAGAACAGTACTATTTTGACCCTAAACCGTGTACTCTAAGAGCCTGTATTTTTATGCAAATAGAACATTTGCATAGAGTTTTCTCTTTGTTTTCTCTTGCAAACATAGATTGCAGAAATAACTTTCCGCCTAAGACATGGAAATCTATCTTGTCAGGATTTCCACATTTTAGAAGTTTCTTATTAAAGTCTAGAAAACAGTCTTGTTTGCTGACTTGCCAAATTACTTCGTTGGGGGGGGAAAATGTACTTGGCAGGTTGAAGTAAAGCTATATGATACCTGACAAAAGTGCTTGTCTTTGGAAACTTGTGCTGAAGCCTGTAGAATGTTTGTTCTTCACCTTTAGAAAACAGATGAAGCTGTGAAGTACAGAGAGCTGTGAAGGTGTCACAAGAATATTTGATCGTCGCATTTTAAAACTTATCTCAAATGACAATCAAAAAGGACAGATGTTTATTTGAATAGAAACATTCATTGTAAATTTTATATTGGGGAACATCTGTGATTCACTCATCTGTTGTCCTCTGCCACAGTGAAGAAGTAGTCCTTAACTGCATAGCTTGGTCAACTAAGTTGCATTGTCAAAGTTGACAAACCTACTGTTGTTTACTAGGTAACATTTTTGTTGAACAGTTACAAATTTAAGACCATCCCAAAACACTTCAACTCTCTTTTATGGGACTGTTTCCATGTGCCAGGCGTTAGAGGAACAGTCCCGGGCTATAAAAGTCAGAATGTAGATCATGTTAAAAGACAAAATCAGCTGCAGCTTCTTCATGGCAAATGTTTTTGGGGAGGTAATCACTAACTAGCGTGAGGTGTTGATTATATTGGATGTGCACGCATGATTCAGCAGCTTCTGTATACTTACCTGGGAGGATGCAGTCCTTAATTTTTACTAACACAAAGGCTTCCAGGAGTGTTTGGGCCTGTAAGGCAGTAGTGTTGGAGCAACTGGACTTTTTCTTCCTTTTCTTCTATGACAAATGAGACAGCTGGGGTCAGCAAAGTGTCCCAAAAACTGGCAGCTGACAAGAGGAAAAAGGAGGATAGTGCAGAACTACCTGTCTGTAGCAGCATCTTCTGCTTCCCAGTCACTCTTGAACACAAATGTTGCGAAGCATGGCATAGGGTTGACCACCACTGCTGATGAGTGGAATCCTAATCCATTTTCAGTCACCTCTCGCTCACCATTTGGAAGGCAGCCAAATGGCTCCATGTTGTTTATGCTTGAAGGCTTTGGGTAGAGTTTAAAATGCTCCAGAAATCAATTCTCTGCCATGTCCTTCATAGAGAACTGTCTTGCCTGCTTCTATTCTGTGAGTAGAAGAGGGGATCCTTCCTCATACTCGCTTGCTAAGGGCAAAGCCATGCCTGTGCCAGGGGAGCTGGCTGGCAGCTCACACTGAGATGTCACAGGTGGAGATGTTTTCTTCCACATGCAGCTGTCCTGGCTTTCTGCAGGGAAAGGTTGGACAGCTGCTGGTGGGTTCACGAGAAGTCCTGTCCAAAAGTCACTGGCAGAAACACAACAACCCCTGTCTTCTGTGGTGGCTTTGAAAATTCTGCAGAATGCTATTGAAAGCTACATAGAGGGCTCTGTTGGTAAGAAATTGTGATGTTAGTGGAGGAAACAATGTAACAATGTTTGTCTCCATAAGTTTCCTTGTGTTGAGACACATTAGTGCTTTCAGTATTTGTGCTTTCCATAAAATAAACTTTAATTTTACAAGATTTAAGACCTTCAGTGCAGTAGTGGTGTTGTGCTAGGTTTTTATATATCTGAATAGTCCAAGATATTTTTTTAATCATTGTAAGCTATTATCTGTAATTTCTTTCTTTCTTCCTTAATTCCTCCCGGAGCAAGCCTGAGAGCAAAGAAAGCATTTTTAATAATTTCTGTTGCATTTTCCAGGTGTTTTCACAATACATTTTTGGACAGTCCAATCCTACATAAAAGGGAATTGGAGACTACAGTGTATTAAAAGAAATACAAGTCTTTTAATTTTTAACTTGAAAATGGTTGAAATTTCAGATCAGGTGTTTCCTCCAACATATTCACACACAGGGGCCTCCTTACAGTTGCAGGCCTGGTGTACCTCTAAATGAACTAGGGTTTTGCCATTGTTTCTGTTGTTATACTGCAAGGGTATAACAAGAGCAGTGCAAAATGGAAGGATATACAGATGTGCCAAATATAATCACCTTTTGTTATCGTGCTGTTGTGGTTGTTGGAATCAAATTCTTGTGTAGTCTTGGACAGTTAACTCTGGTTTGTACTGACAGTTGGATGCGCGCTTGGTTTTTTGGTTGGTTTTTTGTTTTTTTCTGAACTGAAA
Organism: Cuculus canorus; assembly: GCF_017976375.1. Taxonomy (NCBI): domain Eukaryota; kingdom Metazoa; phylum Chordata; class Aves; order Cuculiformes; family Cuculidae; genus Cuculus; species Cuculus canorus. The sequence goes on along the minus strand of NC_071441.1, from coordinate 28,962,224 downwards.
TTATAATACAAAATATTTGTAAAGAATGTTGATTTCTGTGGATAACATTTTAATAACATAAAACATAAAGTAAATGCCTGGATTGGAAAGCCTTTCATTTGACTACTGTGCAAGGGAATGACTTGTAAAATAAATGTGTACTTCCTGGGAGTAAAAGTTTCCTCTAGAAAGAGACAAAATGGCTAACAGAAACTAGAAGTTTTCCCCACTACCACCTCGTGGCTGTGTGAGCTGCAATTGTGTTATGGTTCTTCTCCCTGACAGTTTGTATATATTTTGGTGTACTAAATAAGAGTAGTAACAGATTCTCAGCATAATCATGCTCTTGGCTGTCTTGCTCCATAGCACTGAAGATGGCTAGAAATATATGCAGTGTAATCTCTGTGGAACTACATGCAAGTATTGCTAGTGAAAATCAGAATTATGTGAATGCCCGTCCAGTAGAAAAACAGGCCCAAAGAAAACTTGATTACACAGGAACTTAAGTGAATTTAGAACTGTCTCAGACCCAGAGGTAAACCAGGATTAATAATGTCGATAACTTATATGTCAATGAACAGCATGTGGACTTGGATTAAACAGAAAGCCACGACATTTCAAGAGAGATCAGAACTATGAAGAGGCTTTAGGAGAGAAAGGAATTATCTTAGAAAAAAGTTAATGGCTCGAGTTGATGTTTGAGTAAAACGGTATCTGTTACTCAAAATGCATCTATTCATGCATCTCTCAGTATTTCATCTAATAAGTGTCCAGCAAGTGGATACTTTCTCTGAGAGGCAGCAAGGCACATTGCTTATCTGTAATTTTAGTTGTGTTCTCATTGATGTTATCTTAAGTTTTTCATTAGATATTATCTTACGTTTTTTATTACCTTTACAAACAGAAAGCAGTTATTTATTAATCTAGCCATTCTTGGTTGCTATTTTGTTTATGTATGTGAAATAAATAACATGAAAAAATAGTAAAAACTTCTAGAGGAGGTAATAATCTGGTGTATACAAGGTGACACAGTGAGGTGTAAACAAATATGTACCTTAGCCTAGAACGTAGTAATTATAAAGAGGGTTAGCAATTTCTCTTGAAGGGAACACTGGAGTTCTGGGATTGTCAGTTTTGACATGTCTGAGACGTGTTTGTAAGCTGTTTTCCTTTGACCTGCTGAAGTAGCTTAGCTGAGAAGGTAAGTGGCATCGGAGCTGGATTCAAGCTGGCCCTCCCTGAAGGGGCACGAGTGGTGGGTGCTGTCCATGAAGCAGTATGGTGCTCCACCATGCTGCCTCCTGACTTTTCTCCTGGAGAAGTGGAATATTAAAATGTTAATTCTCTTCAGCCGTAGTAAAGCAGTGTGCTAAGTGGCGTGGCATGCTAGTGCACTGTGCTGTTAAAAATGCAAGTGCAAAATGATGTGACTGGATGCATTGACCAGTAAAATCTGGCTGCATATACCTGGTATCTCCTCGTATTGTGTTCTTAGTGACCTAGTAGTAGCTTTCATCCTTCACTTCTTCAAGCTTAAAATTGTTCAACTTTACAGTTATTTTCATGAGCAAATGAATGTTGTATTTCTGTAGTTGTGTACTTAGCATGAAAATACTTATATGGTGTGGTGTGTAAGGCTAGCAAGGATGTCCTCATAGAACTTAGTTATTCAATCTACTTTCTATTTTTTTTCCTTAATAATCCAGAATTTTTTTTCTGTGGAGAATCTAATTATATTTTTTTAATTATGAAATTGTTCTATGATAATATTACCCTTGACCTGATTTCTTAAACTCTGAGAGTGCCTGTAGTATATTTGCATCTGTAGAGTCGTCTTCTGGGTGTATGTGTGCATACATGTAAATGCATACATGTAGATCTACTTCCATTACAAGAAACAGGTAACAGGATCAAAACATTAATTCAGTTCTTTTATTAATAATATTCAAATCTTGGTAGATGAAAAATGTGTGAGATCAGACGTGGACTGTCTTTCCTGAGATATGATAATATAGCAGTTGTGTCACTCCTGTCCAGCTAGTGAGCCGGCCGGCCTTTGTCCATTCTGCTTCCAGGGCAAAAAGTTGTGCAGAGGGACTAGCTTCATTTTGGAGAATCTGCCTGATTAGTGTACAGTTCCTTGTAATGGCTGAAAAGATGTAAATTCCAAGAGGATGTCAAAAAAAAATAAATAGTGACTCTCTCTAGGCAAAGTAGCAGTGAAAAAAACACTGAAGTTAACGGTGATCTGCCGTAAGCGGCAGGAAATGTGCCACAATATCAGGAACTGTGCTTCCCTCTGGGTGGATTTAAAACGTTCTCAGTCTTGGATCCAGCCTACATTTCGCTGTGTGTTCATGCACACACCCGTGCCCATGTGTGTGTGTGCCAAGAAACACATAAAGCTATGACACTGTAAAAGTAGGAAGAAGGGGAACACAGATCCCACACTTGAACTTCTTAGATTATTTGAGGGATGAAAATAAAAATCGAGTAGTGTGTTTTTATTGTATTGCTGCTGTGCCAGGACTCCTTATCATGGGCTGTCAGCTATGCTGGGCTCAGCATGTGTCCCTAGAGAGAAGGGATAAAGGAACACTGCTTATTGTAAGGGACAGGTCTGTGGAGGACAGAGCCTCTCTCTTGCTCTAAGAAGCTTCCATGTTGAAGGCTGTTTTGAAAGTGGTGTCTGTGTTGGCCTTGCCCTCCTACCACCTAGCCTTTGCTTCCCTGGCAGCAGTTTTGTCTGCTGAAGCTCCATGCCCTGTTCTGTTTTCTCTAGGAAGTTTCTTCTTTGTTTTTCATAAAATACTGAAACCCACTTCTTCCCCCCGCCCCTCCTTCCCCATATCAAGTTTAATGCTGTGGTCAGCCACAGACAGAGTGGCCAGAGTGGTGGTGGTGGTGTCTGGGAGTGAGATGGATGTTTGGTATGAGTGGGTGTGGGTTTGGGCAGCCGCCACCTCTTTGTTCTCCCTGGGCAAGGAGGAGGGGTGTGGAGGCATCAACTTCACACAGGTATGAGGGGAAAAGGGTTAAATGTGAGACAAAAAATACTTGCTGGAAGACTTCATGTTTTGTTTACACCATTAAGACAGTATTGCCTTTATGACACTCTCAAGATGTAGGGTTTTTTTGGAAACCAGGGAAGATAAACAATGTGTAATACATGTTGTAAAGTATGTTATTTTAAAAATCGTGCATTGCCTCCGGAAATTCCCCACTGTAGACAGTGCAGAGCTGTGCTTGCAAGACCCTGCACTTTGTGCTTGTTTGTTTGTAGTTGGACTGAAGCAAAAATTCCATTATTGTTTTAGTGCGAGGAGTATATTTGAGACTTAAAAGCATCCTTCTTTCTGGAGTCTAGCACTGGGTGAGTGAATGGATTAGGGAACCTGGTCTGGGAAGTATCTGCATACCAACATCTGATATATAGTTCCTTTATGTTTATTATGTAAGTTTGATAATGATACTAGTAGGTTGGCTCTTGTCTAATTACATGTTAAAAAGAAGTGGCTTATTATCTTATTAGTACAGAGGACATAGCGTGCTCTGAAGGATGAACAACGAAAAAAGCACCAGCACAAGAGACTGAGGGGACAGCTTGAGTATCTTCCTCAGGAGCATGTGACCTAGTACAGTGGGACCCGAAAGAGCTTATTCTTAACTCTTCATCTGTTAGAAGAACAAGCATGATGTTTCTTTTTTTTGAATTTTTTTTTTGTCATCTAAATACTTATGAAAATGTTTTTTCTTTGGCATGAATGAAGGACATAAAAGAAATTTGGAAACCAAAGAGAAGATTTTTTGTTCGTTCATCTGGCTTTTTTTTCCCTGGAAGGAGTGTTCCATGATATCTAGGCTAAAGCCCAGGATTTGAGTGACTGTCTCTTCTAGAAGCAGTGGCCAACCACTTTCGAGGAAGAAATTTGCCAAAGCACTAAGAATGTTCCTAGTCTTTATTGTAAGATAGCAGTATTTAGTAATATCGTTAAATACAGCATAATAACAGAAGTTCTACTTTCTCCCCTCCCTCCCCCTCCACCACCCGCAATACATTTATGCTAGTTTTAGTATAGTAAAACCATAAGACAATTAATTGTGAAATATTTTCACATTCTAAGAAACAAAATGCTCTGCTGTATCCTTTCAGCTTCTGGATGGTGCCCTTTTGTATGACTGGTAGGTCACAAGTTTACATGAGGCTTGCAAAATATTGGTCACAAACATAAAATAAGCTAAATATTATTTTTTAAAAACCTTTTCGAAATTGTGTTTTTGTGCCATTTAACTTAGTTGTTAACGTATTGTTAAAGATGAAGAAATTAAATAACAGTGTTTTTATTGGCATTTCTGATGGACACAAATGAATATCAGTCTTAGCGTATTACAGTACTACTTAAAAACAAATTAGAAGATAAGGAGTCTAACTGCACCTCATGAAAGCAGGACATGAAAAGTATAAGGCTTTATGGGCATGGTAAATACAGCTATTGTTTTGTAGATGTGTTCTTTTACGTGATAGTTACATTTGGTAATAGAACACGTCAAGAGGTCCAGATTCTCCTTTTTGATTTACAATGATGTCAATTTCATTCAGATAGGAATGTTAGCCTGGAGCAGGGAACCCAACAGAAAACCTTTCTGCTAAATTTTAGACACGACGATCACTTTTTCGGAAGATGTATGTGTTTTTTTTTGAAGTAGTAAAGTTATGTTATTTTCTCCTGTGGTAAAAAGAAAACTATTATGATTTTGAACTCTCACAGTGTTTGTCCTTGTAATCAAAGAAAAATGGTTATAATGTCTCTGAAATGGCATCTGAGTTACTAGGAATAGGAACTATGTCTGTCCATAACCCTCCTGAGTAACAAAAAATAAGAGACTTGAAAAGAATTTAAACAATAAAGGTCCTCATGTGAAGTACTCAAGGCCTTTTGAGACATCATCTTGAGGAGTGGGTGCTATTTCATTTTAGAAATGGATGTAATGATAGAAGATGCAACATTATTAAAATGTCACTGTAGGTTTTTATAACATAGTCATAATATCTCATTATTTACTATCAAATCACCCTGCTGCTTTTGATAACATTGTTTTGGACTAAGTCTTAAGTCAATCACATAGTGATTTCTTTCTCTGCCCCCTCCTTTAAGAAAACTTTATTTGAGGTATTAAGTGAGTATTAAGCAACTTGTGAACTTATTTTTTTTCAACACACAGTTGCATTTTTTCCCCCAAACTTTATTTTCAAACCTTTTATTCAGTAGACTTACTTAATGAAAGAGTACGTCCTTTTCTCCTACTTCTTATATAACTATCTTCCTTAATAAAGTTTAGAGCTAAGTCAAGACTTATCCTTACAATGCAGGAAACTAAAGTCTCATACTGAAATCCAGCTCCCGAAGACCTGCAGGAGCTGGCCCTCCATCGTTTTCAGTCTAATTTACACGTACAGGTGAAGGACTGGGGGGGAATAGAAAAGAAAGTGAAGACGTTTAACCTCAATTCCTGTTCTTGTCCGAATAGTTAAGTCAGTTTTCACAGGAAATCAGGTGGTGGTGAGTATTTTACTACAATTTTGTAGTAATAAGTAACTTACAAAACCTATTCATTTTGACTTGCAGGTGAATGTGTATGATACTGATCTCCTCAAAGAAAATATATTTTAAAATAAAAAGGGAAAATAAAAGATGGCTCTAGAATTGTGAAAATTATCTGATTACAGTTTGAAAAAATAAGGAGGTTCTGCTTTTTTTTAGGTGAGGGTATAGAGGAGTACAGTAATGGGTTGTGCCTGGCTGCATGGTAGTAGTATGCTGTGGTTTTCATTCTCTCACAAAACTGTATTAGATTAACTAGATTTCTGGTGAAGGAGTTTGAGAGGTTCTGTTTCAGTGAAAAGCTTGATTTAATATTCATTTAAGAAGCTGCAGAATGTCAGCTGAATTTTAAATTTTAATTCTGTCTTCCCAATTATTAGTGATTCAATGTGTTATTTAGGCTTTATTATAGTAGTCACTTGGACTGTTTTAATTGTGTTACTGGTACAATGAGGATGAGTATAAATTTTATGTCTCAGTTTAGTGGCTGTACTAGGGTGATAAGCAAAGTTTATCTGCTCAAACACAGCTAGATTAAATTTGTAAGAGGATTTTTTTGCTTTAGAAAGCATTCAAAGTGTCTACATATTGGGAGATCTTCTTTCCCTTTTTTAAGGAAGTGAGAGAATTCAGCTCCTATACTCTGCTGTAGAGACGTTAATTAGTACAGTGTTATATTTATGCATATCATAATCAAAAAGAGGAGAGTATCATTCTTGTATAGAGATGATACAATTTTTGTAGTCTAGTTAAGGAAAAGGTGCAACAGTTTTAGTAATATTTTGTCATGGGTAACATTTGCATAGTTTTTCACGATCATTTAAGACATTCAATACTATTCTTGAAACAATTAACTCTAGATGTAGATGTTCTGCAGTACTTATTTGATACAATTGTCCACATCCTGAGCTATATTCACAGACTTCTACCTGTCCAATCTTTGGAAGGAATCTTTACTTAACTTACCAGGCTTTCTTTTGTTGTTATGTGAGTCGTTCATGAAATTATATTTTGTTTTCTTTCATAAAATATAATCTTAAATAAATGTTTATAAATTACTAAAATGACACAGAGGAGGCAGCTTAGTGAATGGCAAAATGATTGTATGCTTCCTTTTTTGAAACCAAATGAAATATGCAGATGTGGGTTATGAACAGAATAATTATGATTATGTAACAGTTTAAATTAAAGAGACTCTGTCAGTGGAACAAACACTTGACAATAGTGTTACATATACTTGACAATAGTATATATATGTCTCCCAGGTTTTTTATTAATGCCTCTTAAATTAAATCTGTGCTTTGTTAAATCTCGAAGTCTGTCACTCAAGTTCTCTCCTAACTTAGCTTTTTGTGGTCATTCCATCTGGTTTTTAACATGAATACAAAATGGTATGCTGTTGGTGTAGGAACAGACATCAGGAGACCTTAAGATCCCTTTTTGGCTTGTTTTATAGCCTTGAAACTACAGATGTGTTCCTGTTCCAGAGTCTTTTCCATTAGTCCAAGTGATACACCATTGAAAATGTTTCCTAAGTGACTTTTGTGAGATGTAATCTTATTAATATATATTAAGGATTTTGGTAATCACAGAAGGAAGATACTTCAGTACTACTGTTCATTTTATGGAAAATATAAGTATGTGTACTATTTTCATTATCAGAGCTCATAATATTTCCTCATAGGAATTCCACTCATGTCTGTGGATGAGTTGTCATTTGAATTCATTGGTGTTATACTTCAGGTTTTTTGGGTATTTTTGCATTCAAAATAAATACATTAAATAGTTGGAAGTACAGATTGCTACTTAGATGTCTTTCAGGAATTACGATAGAGATACAAGGTGTCATAGAGAATATTTTTTAAGCAATGGACTAAAAAAATGCATAGAGTACTTGAGTCATCATTTAGAAAGGAGTGCTAGGTATTAGCTGTACCAGTTTGAAGCTGATGGGCAGCTCTCTAGTTGTAGCCACTGTTGACAGAGGTGATGGTCAAGGCTGTGGAAGTAAGGATTCATTCATAAGGCATTGAAATGAGGAATCTAGCTGCGTAGGTGCTTGATCATGTCAGATGGATAGATTTGTTGGTTTAGGAGCCTGCTTGCTTCACTAACCTCGCCTTCTTTTGGTGGGGAAAAGGTACTCCAGTTTTGCTCCAGAACTTGCCTGGAGGTGTTGCAGGATGATCTTGGGAAGCTTCATCTTCACCTCAGTTTTGCTGCAGTCTTTATTAGCCCAGTGTCCTGCCTGACAGCTGTCCTGAGTGGTTGGATAGACTGACTCCTTTGCTTCAGCTTCTGGGATGATCTCATGCATTCTGTAATATGTTTCAGATATTTTGGCACCTACAAAGCTGGTCCAGTCCAAGGCCTGATTTCTGCACAGTTTGTGTTTTCATATAGTGCCATACTTGGTTTCAGCAGAAATGTGATCCTGCTGCATTCCACTGTGGAATAGCAACAAAAGAAACCATATTTTTTTGGTTTTTATGTAGCTGAATTAGTAGTAGCAGAGAGGACAGAAAATTCTTTTCCAAGTGAAATATAACTTTATAGTTAAATATTTTTCTTCCCGTGTGTCACCTCTGTATTACTATTTAGGTACTTACTCTTCATAGGGGTTCCTCTACTCCTTTAATACCTGATAAGATTGATTTCTGCATTTTTCATTAAATCTGGGAGGCAGTGCACAAGGGACAGCTTTTTTTTTTTTCTGTGTAAACGTTCGATGAAGCAGTGTAGGTGTAATAATATTGCAAATAGAAAAAGGGTCCACAGATAAGTGCCAGGCTGTGCCTAGTCTGCGCTGGATGTTGATTTTACTCTGCCCATGAATCTTCACTTTCCAGCTACCTCTGGACTTCTTTCTGCCACTAAGTCCCAAGAAAAAAGTCAGTCTTCTGCAACCATATGCACTTCTGAGTTAACAGTTCTTAGTAAATACATGTGGATAGTAACTAACAAGGTAGTGGATTTCAATGACTTTTTTTTCCTTATGTATTAAGAATATCCTTTTCTATCTATTTTAAATATTAAATCTACAACATTAAAATGTGGCCTTTTTCTTCCTTGCTTTTCATAGATCAGACTTAAGAATAAACACAAAATCAGGCATAGTTCAGCAACATTTCTTTACTTAGCAGATATCACTATGGATTCTGCTTAGAGAATGGCACTTTTTGTTTTAGTTTAAGAACAGCCTTGTATTTGGTCATTCAAGGTATTATGCTTCAGACATATCTAAGTTACCCTGCAGAGAAATGTGAAGACATAGGTATGTGTTGCACACCCATGTGAAAGGAAAGTTTGTTAGCCTAGGCTTCTAGTCTTGAATAACTTTAAAATTCTACTATCTCTTCCTCATCTGCCACCACATGAGTTTTAAAACCATTAGCTGCATTGTCACTTATTTAAAGTTAACCATGTTTTTCCATTAAGTTTCATAGGGCAAAGAATGTTGTGTTTCACCACTTGATATATCGTTTCTTTTTTGCAGGATGTGCACCAGGTGTAATAGTAATTTTATACTAAGTTGTGCATGATGTGTATGCATGTGTGCATGCAAACATGTATGTAAAGAGTAACTGCTGTGTTTAAGCAACCTGACTTCCTTCCTGGTTCTGCTTTTGGAGATACACCTGATGGTGGGACTTTTAGATCTCTGGCTGTAAAGTTCTTGATGATGTAGTGATATTTGTTGCTACTCCCATTCAGACAAAAAAATCTGGGGAAATCTTCAAAGATTTGCTGATTTGTAAGATGATGTCATGCTTGAATGAGAGTTCATGACTATGAGGTATTTCTTTAGTGCTTGTAGAAGGCACTTAATTCTTTTCATTCATCACTTGGGTGTGGTTTTTATCCTAAAAGAAATTTTTTTAAAGTTAAATGACCAGCCATACTGTGTGCTTGAATCAGGAAATTGTTGATTGGTTTTGGTTTTTTTCCAGTCATGCCATTGATTCTTCTCTACAGTAATACTCAAAGGTTATGGTGGTGGTTGGTGGTGGTGTTATTTAGATTCAGGTATGTTGCATTTTCTTCAACTATCTTGTGACAGACAAGAAGATTCATTTGGCTTCAGAGAATTGATCCAAGTCTTGACTAACTTAAATGTGCAATGGCAGCCAGCAGAAAACTGATCTCACTGTCCACCAAGGTGGGATAAGACCTTGGTCCATTCTGCTGATTTGCTTTTCCAATTCATCTTTGCTCTCTCCTTGTATCAGCTGGAGGTATTTCTGGGATGCTGGCAGTAGAAGCAGTGGTTAGAACCCATAAGGTGTTCATATCCTCTCAGGAAATATAGATGTTTTCATCCACTTTCAAGTTTTCTTCTTTTCACATGGTGAAACAGGCCTACTCAGGAGGCTGTGCAGTTTGTTACCCAGTGTTGATTTTGTTTATTGTGGCAGTAGGTAAGATTTGAGGCATGTATTGACAAGCTGTGTTTCTTAACTTTCTCTGTTATAAATGAGGTTGTAGAAGGCAAGGTTGGTGGTGCATCAGTCAAGGTCTTTATCTTGCCAGTCATGGGATTTAAAAAGCCAAAAAATATATATAAATATGAAATTTAGATTTGACTCAGTGCTGTAATAGTGATAGTTTAAAATCCCATCCCACCAGGAGTAATGCTGTAATGACTACAGCTTTGCTTAGCTAACCCTGGTAATTCATTATGCCAACTTTCCCCTGTATCTCTGATAGTAGATAACGTTGGTTGCTTTCTTTCTAATTATTTTAGTTTGGAGAGAGGTATCTAAGCAAATCCATAGTGACATGCTTGTAAATGGTGTTCTATCACTGTTAAGCAGTTTTCACATGAAAGTTTTCTGTTAAAATAAAGATGTGATGCGACTGTTAAAAAAAAAAAAAAGCCGTACTTGAAGTCATCTTTGTATGCTTTTCTTGTCAGCAACAATATGAAAATGTTTACTTTCTACCCTTGATTGTAACAAGCTTAAGAAGAACCATCAACCTGAAGCTTTTGTGAGTTCCTGTATATTGTGCTGAAAATGAATTTTTTCACTTCTTTGTGATTTTGGGGCAATTCTTTGAATTTTGTTATTATCTGTCATTGACGTTCTTTTATGCCATTTTCATGCATTCTGTGCTGGAAATCTTTCATTATTAAAGTTTTCACCAGGATACTTTACGCATATTGCCACTGCACTTGTGATGCTCCATGTAGTTAAGGAGAACTAGAAACGATGTAATTGTTGCTCCTGACTTAACCAGAAAATGAGTCTGTGGCCAGGCACAGGAAAGTGGTTTTAAGCATTGATGTGGGGAGGAACAGACTTGAAAAAACTTTGAGATGGCCTTCAAAAAGAGAGAGAGAGCGAGCGAGCACATTTTCATGTATATAGGGGTGGTTATACATATTTTATGTCTTTACAATACACATTTTTCATACACATAAATTATGAAGAACTAAATAAAAATACGTACAGTACTTTAGTGTGTATGTCTTTAGATCTGCAAGAATAATTTGTTACTGGTCTTTGGCAGACAAAGTCTCAGTATAGTGACACCAAAATACAGAACTACAAAGCTAAATAAGAGACAGGTTCTTCTTTGGAATTTAATTTTGTTTCCCTACATGTTGAGGGTTTTGTACTCACTTACAAGGTGTAAAGAATGTGAAATACTGTCTTCCCTAGCATGCTTAGAGAAGAACCTTCTCTAAGATTGCCTTAGCAATATGTTTTCTTGTATGTGATTATCATGGGTGATATTAATTGCTATCTATTTCTCAATAAAGGCTTAAAGGAATTAGAAGGTTTTGTTTTAAAACAAAGTTGATAATATTAGCACTTTTTTTGTTGCTGTGCAAAATTGCATTTCAGGGTTCAGAATGAATCTGGATTCCTGTGTAGGTAAGCATCAGGACCAGAACTGGAAGTCACTTTTTATTCCACTGCTTCAGAGGTGTTTGGTGGAGATTATTTTCTTATATGTTATTAAAGCAGAATCTTTAGGAAAGGAATTAATTGTGTCAAAAAGACATCTCAAATTATTGTACAATCTGTAGGTTTGTGTTGAACAGATTTTTGTACTAAGCATGTAACATCTTGCAGAAAAGCTGGACAGCATTACAAAATTAATAAAAATGTATAGTATGGTACTTTCCACTTTACATAAGGGTATGGCTGTTTCATAGGTTTCAGAAGAAGAGAAACTGTGGTGATCTGAAGGGCAGCCTAAGTTATTGCTGTGCAATAGTTCTGTTTTGTCTAGGTTTGTAATTTTATATGGTCTTAATGTAATGTTATCCCCCAGTGGTAAATTGCAGAAGTGTAAAGATCTCACCTCTGGCTGAACTGGAAGACAGGAAGATGTCATTGACCGAGGATGGCCCATACTGTGTCACCCTTTCAGCAACAACTAGTTCCTGGCTAGCCTGAATTGGTCAGGTTGTGTGGTACGTTATGCTTGGCTAGGGTGTGCCCTGCAAAGTTAGCCTGCGCATGTGGTGCCATGCTCCGGACCACAACACAGACTAAGGATCCCTGTTGAGCCTGAGGAGGGAAGCAGGCTTGGTCTCAGTTTTCAGCTTCTGAGCATTGATTTTCTTTATTACAGTAATAACCACTTTTTCCTCAGAGAAAGTAAAATTGGTTGGTATGTAACATTGTGCTTGATTTTCTGGAATAGTGTGTTTAAGAACTTGTGTTGGAATTTTGTGTATGGGAAATGGGAGCAAAGATTTCAAAATGATGCTTACAGTAAAGGCAAAGGTTTCAGAGGCTGTCAGATTTTTGTTGTGTGTTCTCAGAAATGCTTAAGGGTTGCTCTTTTAATCTTGCAGTGCACTGCTGTGAAACACATTTCTGACAGAACACCTAAGACATTACGTAAGGGGCATAATGGCTGCCTCTGTGCTGCAAGATGGGTATTATGGTATAAGGTATGAAAGCTTTACAGAGGTGATGAAACTAAAAACCCAGGCTGAAGAGCACAGCACTGAGCAACGTGCTCAGATGCATGTCTTTGGGCTGAGTAGCGGGGTGAATACAGGTTTTATGTGGCTGTGCAACTGCTTATTCTAAATTTCAGCTCCTCCTTTTAAGCAAGCACAGGAATAATCTAGATAAGCTCTTCTTACTGACGATGAGCTCACTGAATTGGAGTAGAGGAAAAATGTTATGTGATATGTCCTGTATGAAATTTCCAACAAACAGATCTTCACTTTAAATTGACAAATAGTTAGAAAAGTTTATTTACAAACTACTTTTGGTACAAAGTAGAGAGATACAAAGAAATTTAAAGTAAGGAAGGAATGACTGTCAATTAATGAGTATGAGCCACATTTTAATTAACTGTGATATCACCTTTCTGAGGTTAAAGTTTGCAGGGCTGTAATTGTTACACTACTGGCAACAAAAAACTACTGCTAGCAACAAAAAAACATCAAAACCAAAACAAACAACCCCCCCAAACCATCAACTGAACCAAAATACAAATATATATAGTGGTTGTATGTGGCATACCATGACATCCTGAAAGATGACCAAGGAAGATAATTTTTTTCTTAACTTCCTGAGTTTTCATGATAAGATGTCTCGTAGTAATTACATGAAGTTAGATGTTTCAGACAATTATTTCTTCAAGAATGGAAGATTTTTAAATATGCAGTCATATGTCTGTGTTTTGGAGTTTTCTCCACCCAGTTTAGTTGTTAAATCAAAATACAAGTTTTAATTCAGTAGTAATTCAGTTGCCGCTGATGCTGCTATTTGACACCGAGCTCGTCCTTGTAATTACCTTGCCAGCGCTACTTGATGCTGTTCAGCCCTGTGCTAAGCAAGCTGTCCACATTGTGCAAAAAGTCATGTTTGTATCCAGTGGCTAAAGAATATCCTTCTTATTTGTCTTGCAGGCACAGGAGAGAGTGGCAAAAGCACGTTTATCAAGCAGATGAGAATCATTCATGGATCAGGTTACTCTGATGAAGACAAAAGGGGCTTTACAAAACTGGTGTACCAGAATATTTTTACAGCAATGCAGGCCATGATCAGAGCCATGGATACCCTCAAAATCCCATACAAGTATGAACATAATAAGGTGAGATTTTTGTTTATTTCTGTAGCAGAAGCCTTTTACCACTTTTTATTTTAGGGAATATACTGAAAGTATAAAAAAATTGTCACACAATACTGGCTTTAGTTCCCTGCCATTTAGCTGCTTTGACGACACAAAGGTGCAGCTTGCCGTAAGAGACCTGCTCTTAACAAGACTGCCTGGAGGGTTTGTCACAGGGCAGAGGTTTAATGGCAAGCTGCTGTTTGTAACTTCAGTTACCCTTTGTCTTTTCCTCCCAGGCTATTCTCTGGCCATGCACAGTTAAGCTATTCCTCCACTCTGTAACAGAACCTTACTGCTTAAGGTCTGCCATTAACTATTACCTGTGGGGAAAAAAAAATCAAATTATTAGAAAAACAGGTGAGGATATCTGTGTGTGAATGTATTGTGAAATAAAAGTCGATAAAAGGCCTTATTAGTGATATTCAGAAGGGCAAAATACATTTGAAAAGTTTGGAAGATTGGTCTCAGAGTAGCTTGACTTCTTTGCAATTTCTTTTTTAATATTTAGATTTTAAAAGAAAGATAAGTAAAATAATTTAAGCATTCCATGAAAGAGAGCAGAACACTTAGTGTTTACTTGAATACATGGTAAGGCAAAGGCTAGCGTGGCTGTATCTCCCACTTCTTGTCGCAGGAGCAGTATGAGTTTAATAACTGAGAACTTGTTGTGATTTTTAACGTTGAGCCATTATCAGGAACTTTATCAGATGAAGAGTTTAAAATCTCTCACAAGTGGAGGGCTTACCTTTCTTGCAGTCTTGTGAAAGAGCATTTAATGATACTTTAGTAATCTTGGATAAATACAATTATTTACTGATCCTGGATGAAAAGAATACTCTGAATAACTCAAAAGTTCTTTTATTCTAATATTTTTTTTCAAATATCAGCTATCAGAGAGAGCAACATCTGCAATAAAAAAGTAAATTTCTGTTAATTGGGGAAGACAGGGCGAAATAAACTTAAGATGAGAATCTTTTGTGTCTACATATATGAAGTTCCATTATTAAAAGTGATCTGCTATATATCTAATGTAGAAGTAGAAAAGATAAAGCTTATTTACTAGGTTAAAGAAGCATTGTTTCTTCAGAGTCATCGATGGTCATCATTTTGTTGGTTACATAATGTTGCAATAGCAAGAGTCTTGCAGGAGTCAGTGTTTATGCAGTGGGAAGTCAGGAGGATCCTGTCTGTCAAAAATCCATGTTGTTATCCTATTTTAGTGGTGGGTGGGGGATTTTGTCCACTAGAAAAGTTTGAAAAACTTGTCCTAATCGGAAAGAGACTGTTGGACTTCCTAGTCTGACTACATGCCAGCATCCTTCACAAAATAAATGTGCAATTCGTATTGAAGAGAGCCGCATTTGCATGTGTATCTTAGCCTTTTGGCTGCTTTTGCTGTTTGCAAAGCATAGAGCATACTGATTAGAGAAGTTAGTTGATTATGGAGCCCAGTAATTTTTTTCTTCAAAATTGATATTGATTGTCATTTTGGCTTAGTATCTGGAAGACAGGATTTTTTTTTTTCCTTGTGTTATGGTATGGAGTATATGTTCTCTAGTTATTGTTTAAAGTAAGAGTACGGAATTTATATAATGTTGTTATATAGTTTGAGTGAGTTGGTTAGGTTTGGCATAGCTATATATGCATGGCCAGTGCTGTTCACTTTCTGTATTTAAAATAACTTCCCTGAAAGTGAGGGTACTCACCTCCTTCATAAGCATTCTTATTGATTTCTAGTAGGGCTACATGTAGAGTAAAACAGAAGTTACCAACTGACAGGGTCTGGAAGCAGTTCCTGTATGAATTCTTTTGGAAATAGAGGGAAAACTAAACTTGCTACAGCATTGTGCCAGAGCAGAGAAGATTGCAATCTTCTTTGTGTATGCTTTGTATGCAAAGTTACTTCACTTTAAGGCAGTGAACACTAATCAATTGGTTAATCTCCATTTTTTTAAGGACTGTTGAAAACAACCTCATTAGCCTAGCAGTCTAGAAAACACAGGAAGGGCACTTCCTAATAATTTTAATCTCCTATCAGGAAGTCCTATCTCTGGAGTGAATATCTCAAAGTTTGAGTAACAGCTTATTTTTAGAACAGCAGTTGTTTTGCACAATAGTGCAGAAAACTGCAGTTCAAGCTGTGATGTGGTTGGGTCTAAAGAGAAGTGACCTATTCTCTTTTTTTGTTTTCGGTCAAATTCTTCATGTTCTCTGATAGACTTTAAGACTACAGTGGAAGTGCTTTTCTCGTTTTGCACGAGTATTCTTACCTTTAGCTGGGAATTATTAAGAGTGGAGCGCATCAAATCTCTGAATGCTGCTGGAATTTGAAGTGAATCATAGCATTGTAGCATGGTTTGAGTTGGAAAGGACCTTAAAGCTCATCCAGTTCCAACCCCCATGCTGTGGACAGGGACACCTCCCACCAGACCAGGCTGCTCAAGCCCCCATCCAGCCTAGCCTTAAACACTTCCAAGGAGGGGGCATCCACAGCTTAGCTGGGCAACCTGTGCCAGTGCCTCTCCACCCTCATCATGAAGAATTTCTTCCTAATATCTAATCCAAATTTTCTTCAGATAATGTAGTGTCCACTTCTCTTTTTCTATCCTTTCAATTGTTTTCTTTTTTACATGTCTGATATTGCTGAAGGTGGGGAGTAAATGTGGGTGGCTTTTTCTCGTTGTTTAGAAGCTCTGCCAAATCTATTACTGTACTAAACAAACGAATCTGTTGCTATACTAAACACCAGCTACTGCTGTTACCCTGTACTATTCCCTTTCAGTGTAACTTGAAAAGACAAGTTGCTGCTCTGCTCTAGCAGGCTGTATCAGGAAGGTGTCACTCCGTGGTGATGTAACAGGCAGAAAATCTTACTTGAAGTCCTATGCCTAAGTCTTCATGTAAGACTCCGTAAATGTTCATGAAAAGATAACTAATGCGAGTAACAGAACAGTCTATAGAGTTTTTAAAAAGGTGGAAAACATAAAAAGCAAGTTTTATTGTAGACCTAGGTGTCTGCTGTTAAAAGCTTTTTCTGCTGCAGTTGTTTCTGTTTATGCCTGTTCCCTTTTGTGAATGTTTTGTATTAAAAATAAGCAGATATAAGAAATGTTTTCAAAGTTCAAAATCATACCGGCATTATCTTCTAGTCCATGTTAACCTTGTTAGCTCAATTCCAAGTCAGACAAATCCACTGGAGCAAACAAAGGAAAATAGAGACAGAACGGGTCAGCAGGAGTTGGTATGGAGTAATTTTTGACTCTGTTTATTGCATAAATTTCTATCTCTGGTAAACAGTTGGAGGTGTTAGTCTTCTGAGTCTCTTTGAAGGTGAACAAACTTAAATTGGAGGAAAAGGCCTCCTGCATATATTTTGCTTAATACACAAGAAGTGTGAAGGAGTGAATCTGGAGCAGTAGTGTGCAAACACTGGGAAGGTTATTGACTGTGAGATGATGCAGAACGTGTGAGATTTTTGGCCTTTTACGAGGCATGTGTTTTGGGGTTTTGTTGCTTTGTTTTTGTTGTTTGTTGGGCTTTGTTTTGTTTTCTCTTAAAGCAAGTACTACATTCTTGGGGTGGTGAAATGAAATGCTTATTGGTTTGGAAAAGGGGTAATCAAGTGACTCTTCAAGCACATGGAGGAACCTGAACAATGCCATCTGCAGAAACAGTGTTTTACAGTGTCTTAAACCTGGAGCAGTAGGCTTAAAGCAGGTTAGAAGAAAAAGATTTATACTAATAGTGTTAGTATTTAATGTATCAAGGTGCTCAGTTCATGAAGTACCCTGAAGTGTTCTTCTTTAACCACTCAAACCTAAAGAAGTTGTACGATAAGTAGGAATCTTGCAGAAGATGTAAATGTTTCTAAGGCTGGGAAGCACCAGATGCATTATTTTGGCAAGAAATAGATTGATGCAGAACTGGCCAACATGGAAGAGAATGTAATTAGATTTAAAGTTTGGTGGTCCTTCAACAACATGGATTCAGATACAGGAAGTGAAGATGGCTTTTTTCTGGAGCAGTAAGGTGAGGTAAAATCCATCTCCCTGAAAGCTGTTTCCTCCCATGATGACAGTGATCAGGAGGCTTTAGGGGCTCCAGTAAAGTGAGGAACAAGTGCTTCCTGAGTGTTTTGTATAGAGGGTCCTTTGTGAGGACTTTGACAATCCTAAGCCTCTCCCAGCTGTGGTTCTCATCTTTTTATCAGTCTCCTTCTGTTAGTCATTTATCCTTCCTGTGCTCTGCCTATCTGCCTGGCACCTCTCTAGCCTTGCATACATTTAACCTCAGGAGGTCTTTTCTTTCTTATTTGTGGCCTGAACACTTTTTTTTCCTACTCTCTACTTTGTTCTTTTCCTTTATATTTGAATAAAAGTAAAAACAAAAAAAAGCCCCAAAACAAAAGCTCTCTACATACAGTAATTTAAAATCGTATCCTCTTTCTACTAATTGACTTCACTCAATTGCTTGCTCTCTGTTCATAGCAGAGCTCTCTTACATTTGTCTGTATTGCTTCAGTGGATTTATAAGTTGCTTGTTTCCTCTGTTATATTCTGCATGACTGTTTTCATACTTTATGCCGAAAGAAGTGGGAGTTTTAGGTATTTTTCCAAGTGTAGGGGGAAAAAAGGATTATATGTCAGAAGTAACGTAGAAAGCAGGGTTAAATCTTCCCATGAAGACCTAAGAATATAGTTACTTAAAGTAAACATAAAGGCTCTTTCTTTCTGCAGTAAAATTATAGGTAATTTGACTGACATGAAATGAGGAAGCTGTCTTAGCCTGCAGTTCAACATAAATTTGAAAACTAAATTTACTGCTCTTCAGAAATAGTATCTAAAATTTAGTTTTCAAATTTATGTTGAACTGCAGGCTAAGACAGTAAAACTAAATTTACTGCTCTTCAGAAATAGTATCTAAAGATTTCTTCATTCCTCCTTTTATATTTCATATTAAGTGAGGCTCTTTATTTTTTTTTTAAATATGACATTTTAAGTGATTAACTGCCCTTTACTAATGGGAAGTGATAAGTCATCTACAAAAACACAGACATCACGCCCCACAGGAGTGTTTTGTATTTACAGTTCCATCATCTATCATTAGAGCATACTGTTCCTGCTAGTGTGGAGAACGAATGGTTGATAATGCTTGCAGATTCTTGTAGATTTTTTGATCAGTTACACACTGGATAAAGGAACGTAAATACAGGAAAATAGGCTTCTAGCATTTTATTTTTGTTTCCTTTCTTCCTGACTATTTTACTGTAGGTGTTTTTGTTGCATAGTTACTTCGTTTGCAGAGCATATTGTGTGTGAAAGGAAAAACTTCTGTGAGCGTGTTCTCTGACAGAGAAAATGTGAAATACATACAGAAGCTGCCCTGAGTATAATAGGAGTTTGGTGTTTACTTTAAGGTAATGATATTCTATACTCTTATTTCATTCATTTCTACAGAAGAAGTGCTAAAGTTATCCAGCATTTGTATCTGAAGCCATTTTAGATTGATTTGTCCAATTTCAGAGGAAAACTTTTTGGAAATATTTGCTTTCTACTGTAAACTTTTCTGGGGAGCCTGGATCCAGTTATTTTGCAGTTATATTGTCTTGAATGACTAAAAATTCTTGAAATCACATGTGTTCCTTGTTTATTTCTGGTAACACATACATTGCTTGAAATCAGGTTTACTGCAGTGGATTAAGAAATCTTCACCTAAAATGAGCCATATTTTCTTGCAGGTTTTGTCAGTCTTTTGTTCAGTTAGCACTTCTGAATTGGTAGAAGTTATAATGTCAAAATGTTATAACGTCAGATGCAAGAAGGCTCTGTGTTATAATAAAACTCAGCTCTGGCTTAGAAAATAAGCTAACATTAAGCAAAAGATTAAAAAAAAAAAAAAACTACAAAAAACCCACAACAAAAAACCCCAAACCAACAAAACACAACTCCCCCCTTTTTTTTCCTCAAGAGTGGTTGTTTTGTTGATGTGGGATGTATTGCCCAATAGAGTTGTACAGAGTGTTCCTCTGGTGCTCTGTTTTTTCTGAAGGAGTGCTTTGTTGTTTTTTTTTCTCCCTGGCTAGAGTAAGCATAAAATCTGCAGGTGAGGAGGTGATTGCGTAGTCACACTTGTATCAACCTGATCACACTTCAGACTGTGGGCCCATGTAGCTACAATTTTAGACTTTATTATTCACTTTGACTAATTGCATAGAGGTGAGACATGAGACAAAAGTCCAGTGTTTTGCTTCTGGAGGAGGACATTGACAAAGGCATATCTAAGCATGGTTTTAGTTGTGTTTGTTTTTTTTTCTAATAGCTTTTATAACAATCACAGTCAAGGCTGTGGCTGCATGCTTGAGCTTTGTCAAAGAAGTGTACAGACCTTGACTGTAAGCTACTTAACGTTATGGTGGATCTAAAATACAGGGTAGGTAGAAGGATCATTTATCATGAGCAAGTCATTTCTGTGAACAGTCTTAAGCATGTTGAGGGTGGTAAAACAGTGGAACAGGTTGCCCAGAGAAGAGGTAGATACACTGTCCCTGGAACCATACAAGGTCAGGCTGGATGAGGTTCTGAGCAACTTGATCTAGTTGAAGATGTCTCTGCTCAGTGTAGGGGGATTGGACTAGATGACCTTCATGGTCCCTGCTAACCCAAATCATTCTGTGCTTCTGAGAGAGCTTAATATTGAGTTGGAGGGATAGTAACTACCAAGAGTTGCTTTTAATCATTGCTAACAATTCTCTAACTCTTATGTCTCTTTCCATTTCCTTAGTCCCTACCTTATAGAAGAGTTTGTGGGCACTTGGCTAGAGCAGGTGATACTGTGCGAAAGCTGTAATGATTAAGTTTTTTTTCTTCTTGTGAAATAAGGTTGTTTTACTGCTCTACAAGAGCTCATGATGTGTGAAGACATTCTTTGCATCTGGTCCCCAGTCTTTATCCAGCTGTTTTTTCAACTGTAAACTAAATACTACCAGTTGTACAAATTAGGTGAAAAGGTAACTGCCTATCACTAGAGCATATAGAAGCCTTGGGCACACTGGCCTCCCTCCTGAACTTGAGCACAGTCACCTATTGGGTGGTAGAACAGAGAGGATTTGCCACCAAGGAAGAACCGTTGGCATGGTTATTATATAGGCCTCATAAATCTAATTATGGCATTCAGGGTTAATTATACCACTTCACGGCTATTTTGATGTTTGATTCTCTTTATCCAGGGAATAGAAAAACACAGGCATAGTATTTAATGTTGTCATTATGTAGTATCTGTAATCTACAGAACTTTTACTCAAGTTGTAGAAAAGCATCATCTTGATTAGAAAAACAAGTCTCCTGTGAGACTTTCCAAAGTCTACCATTTCTAGAAACACTATGTCACATTGCCCCCTCCCACACCAGCCTGTGCCTCTGGTACCGCCTACAGTAGTGGGAGCTGTGCACGAGTCGCAGAACTCCTTCACGTGGTGGCAGAGCTGAGGGAGGAGGTGAACAGGTTAAGGACTATCAGGGAATGTGAGAGGGACATAGATCTTTGGAGCAGTGCCCTCGCACAAACCCGGCAGGCTGCTGGAGCCAATGCGGCGGAGCAGCTCAATCCTATAATCTGTGAGGCAGGGGGAACAAGAGATGGGGGATGGCAGCAAGTTCCTGTCTGGCGCAGGAAACCTGCTCCCCCCACCCAAACAACTAACCCCCAGATAGCCCTCAGAAATAAATATGAAATGCTGCAGGTGGAACCTATCCCCCAGGAAGAAGCAGAGGAAGAAGGAGATGGTCCCCACAGCCTAGAAACATTCCCTAGGCTCCAGCATCTTCGGAGGGCCCTAAAAACATCCTCTGTCAGGAAAAAGAGGAGAGTGATCGTCTTAGGGGATTCCCTTCTTAAAGGAGTGGAGGGACCCATCTGCAGACTGGACCAGCTCCACAGGGAGGTCTGCTGCTTGCCGGGGGCATCAGTGAGGGATATCAATAGAAAACTCCCTTCCTTGGTGAAGGAAACAGATTACTATCCCCTGTTAGTATTTCAAATAGGTAATGGTGACTTACAGCGCAGAAAGCTGAAAGCCATCAAAAGAGACTTCAGGGCTTTAGGGAGGATGATGGAGGGCTCTGGAGCACAAGTGGTGTTTAGTTCTATCCCAATACTAAGGAATATGGAACAGGAGGTCAGGGACATACAGCTGATTAATGCCTGGCTCCGAGCCTGGTGTGAGGAGAGAGGCTTTGGCTTCTTTGATCATGGGGTGACCCACCCACCCTCAGGTTTTCTTACTAGGGATGGGTCATACTTGTCTCCAAGGGGGACTAAAGTTATCTCTAAAAATCTAGTTAGGCTCTTAAATAGAGCTTTAAACTAGATGTGAAGGGGGAAGGGGAGGAGACCAGGCTAGTTGGGAATGAGCCTGGAAGTGGGAAACCGGCGGCTGAGAAGTGGTGTGCTGGAGAGGACCACCAGTACACCACAACAGGCAAGTGAGGGCGAGTACAAGTGGGGACAGTAAGGATGAAACTGGGTCTGTGGAATTAGTTATTCCAAGGGCCAGTCAATCGAGAATAAACTCTCTTCCCTTTACGAGGGCTGAAGGTTCATCAGCCCAGCTGAAGTGCATTTACACCAATGCACGCAGCGTGGGCAATAAGAAGGATGAGCTGGAAGCTGTTGTAGGGCAAGGTGACTATGATGTCATTGCCATCACAGAAATGTGGTGGGATGACTCGCATAACTGGAGTACAGATATGTTGGGATATAAACTCTTCAGGCGGGACAGGAAGGAAAAGGAGGCGGGGTAGCCCTCTATGTTAAAGAGTGCTTTGATACTCTTGAAGTGGATTACGGTGAGGATGGGATCGAGTGCCTATGGGTTAAAATCAGAGGAGCCCACAAGAAGGGGGACTTCGTGATAGGAGTCTGTTACAGACCACCCAGCCAAGAAGAAGCAGCTGATGAGCTCTTCTGTAAACAGCTGGGGACAGTCTCTAAATCTCTGCCTCTTGTCCTTGTGGGTGACTTTAACTTTCCGGATGTCTGCTGGGAGTACAATACAGCAGAAAGGAAACAGTCTAGGAGGTTCCTGGAGTGCATCGAAGACAACTTCCTTGCACAACTGGTTAGCGAACCAACAAGGGAGGGTGCCTTCCTAGACCTGCTGTTTGTGAATAGAGAAGGTCTTGTTGGGGATTTGACGGTTGGAGGACGCCTGGGATTAAGCGATCATGAGATGATAGGGTTTTCAGTTCTAGGTGGGATAAAGAAGGGGGTTAGCAAAACAGTCACATTAAACTTCCAGAGGGCAGACTTTGGCCTGTTCAGAAGGTTGATTAGCAAAGTCCCGTGGGAAACAGTCCTTCAGGGCAAGGGAGCCTACGAGGGTTGGGCGCTCTTGAAAAATGAAATCCTAACAGCTCAAGAGCAGGCCATCCCTGTGTTCCGGAAAAGGAGCCGGCGGGGGGAAAAGCCAGCTTGGTGGAGCAGGGAGATCTCAAGAGGTGTCAATAATAAAAAGAAGCTCTTTGTGCTTTGGAGGAAAGGACAGTCATCTTGGGTGGACTACAGGGACGAAGTGAGATCGTGCAGGGAAAAAATCAGGACGGCCAAGGCCCAACTAGAAATAAAACTCGCTAAGTCTGTGAAAGACAACAAAAAGTCTTTCTACAAGTACATTAACAGGAAAAGGAGGACGAGGGAGAATATCCAGTCTCTATTGGATGCAGAAGGAATAACAGTGACAGGGGATAAGGACAAGGCTGAGGTACTTAATGCCTTCTTCGCCTCAGTCTTTAATAGCAAAGAAAGGGGCTGGAGAACAAGTCTTACGAGGAGCGGCTGAGAGAGCTGGGGTTGTTTAGCCTGGAGAAGAGGAGGCTGAGGGGAGACCTTATTACTCTCTACAACTACCTGAAAGGAGGTTGTGGAGAGGAGGGAGCTGGCCTCTTCTCCCAAGTGACAGGGGACAGGACAAGAGGGAATGGCCTGAAGCTCCGTCAGGGGAGGTTCAGGTTGGATATCAGAAAAAAATTCTTCACAGTAAGAGTCATTGGGTACTGGAACAGGCTGCCCAGGGAGGTGGTGGAGTCGCCTTCCCTGGAGGTGTTTAAGGAACGGGTGGATGAAGTGCTGAGGGACATGGTTTAGGGAGTGTTAGGAATGGTTGGACTCGATGATCCAATGGGTCCTTTCCAACCTGTGATTCTGTGATTCTGTGATTCTGTTTACAAATCCAAGAGTTAGAGGGGCAGATTGAGGCTCCCATGATCCAAGAGGAGGCGGTTAGAGACTTGCTTGCCCAGCTAGACTTCCACAAGTCTATGGGGCCGGATGGGATCCACCCAAGAGTATTGAAGGAGCTGGCGGATGTCCTTTCCAAACCCCTATCCATCATCTTCCAGAGGTCCTGGCTGACTGGGGAAGTTCCACTGGACTGGAGGCTGGCTGATGTTGTGCCCATATACAAGAAGGGTTGCAGGGAGGATCCGGGGAACTACAGGCCTGTCAGTCTCACCTCAGTGCCAGGGAAAGTCATGGAACAGGTAATCTTGAGTGCTATCATGAAGCACATGCAAGAGAACCGGGTGATCAGGCCCAGTCAGCATGGGTTTACAAAAGGCAGATCTTGCCAAACTAACCTGATCACCTTCTATGACAAAATCACTCGACTACTGGATGGGGGAAAGGCTGTGGATGTAGTCTTCTTGGACTTCAGTAAAGCCTTTGACACAGTTTCTCACAGCATTCTGCTGCAGAAACTGTCAGCCTCTGGTCTGGACAGGCGCACACTCTCCTGGGTTGAAAACTGGTTGGATGGCCAGGGCCAGAGGGTGGTCAATGGAGTTAACTCCAGCTGGAGGCCAGTCACAAGTGGAGTTCCTCAGGGCTCAGTACTGGGTCCAGCTCTGTTCAATGTCTTTATCAATGACCTGGATGAAGGCATTGAGTGCACCCTCAGCAAGTTTGCAGATGACACTAAGCTGGGTAGAAGTGTGGATCTGCTGGAGGGTAGGGAGGCTCTGCAAAGGGATCTGAACAGGCTGGACCGGTGGGCCGAGACCAATGGGATGAGGTTTAACAAGGCCAAATGCCGGGTCCTGCACTTGGGGCACAACAACCCTATGCAGCGCTACAGACTGGGGGAAGAGTGGCTGGAGAGCTGCACGGAAGAGAAGGACCTGGGGGTGCTGGTTGACAGCTGACTGAATATGAGCCAGCAGTGTGCCCAGGTGGCCAAGAAGGCCAACGGCATCTTGGCTTGTATCAGAAATGGGGTCACCACCAGGTCCAGGGAGGTTATTCTCCCTCTGTACTCGGCACTGGTGAGACCGCACCTTGAATACTGTGTTCAGTTCTGGACCCCTCACCACAAGAAGGATGTTGAGGCTCTGGAGCGTGTCCAGAGAAGAGCAACAAAGCTGGTGAGGGGGCTGGAGAACAAGTCTTACGAGGAGCGGCTGAGAGAGCTGGGGTTGTTTAGCCTGGAGAAGAGGAGGCTGAAGGGAGACCTTATTACTCTCTACAACTACCTGAAAGGAGGTTGTGGAGAGGAGGGAGCTGGCCTCTTCTCCCAAGTGACAGGGGACAGGACAAGAGGGAATGGCCTGAAGCTCCGTCAGGGGAGGTTCAGGTTGGATATCAGAAAAAAATTCTTCACAGAAAGAGTCATCGGGCACTGGAACAGGCTGCCCAGGGAGGTGGTGGAGTCGCCTTCCCTGGAGGTGTTTAAGGAATGGGTGGATGAAGTGCTGAGGGACATGGTTTAGGGAGTGTTAGGAATGGTTGGACTCGATGATCTAATGGGTCATTTCCAACCTTGTGATTCTGTGATTGTGAAGAGCTTTAGGACACAGTGGAAATTAGATTTTTATATATGCCTTGTATTAGTGCCTATTTAGTAAATTTTGATTATTTTTGAGGTAGCCCAGTAAGTTCTTACTTACCACTGGTTTGACTTAGCTCTGTGCTTGGAACTTGAGAAACGTGGTAGCACCTACTACTCGGGGCTCCTTTAAGGATCATTTAAAGCAGAAATCTCTGAAGTATGAAACAGACATTCAAAAGTTTTCAGACCCACAAAATTTTCCTGAGTATTTTCTCTGACTACACTAGTGACTTGTAGTTGTGCAGAAACCAGACTCGTGGCCAATTTAAGAATATTGAGAGGAGTTCTGACACAATAGCACTATCTGCCACTTACTGAAATATTGCCTCTGAAGTGAGTGTAGATGCAAAGGTAATATCAGTTGCCAGTCCACTTTTTCAGTAAAAGAAAAAAATATATAGTTTGGATTGAGAGAGATTTTTTGGTTGTTTTTTTTTTTAACTGTTCGTTTGTGTTTATTAAGGGCACCAATTCTATTAAAAAGTACATTTCTGTGTCTTAAGCCAAAACAGCATGTATAGCAATATCACTTGGGTTAAGGCCAGACTAATTCATTGCGCCAGCCTCTGAAAGCTAAACTCAGTTCTAATGGGCACCCATCACAAGCAAATAGGGAGATTATTGTGAAAGCTTTTTTTTTTTTTCTAACCCTCACTCATAAAAACATGTCATCAGATAAAACTGATCTCTGGGACAGAATATTTTTGAGAAACTTCTAATGCACATTTTCATTATTTCTTTGATCCTGTGCAATTTTTAAAGCTGCATTTCTTCAAACTTTGGAAATCTTTTCCAGTCAAATTACTTTTTTAATTACTTTTTCTTATAAACCTAGATATTTCGAGTTTCCTTCCTTTGGTTATTTTTTCCTCCCTTCATTTCTTTTGCTTTTTCTGTCTCTCGAAATTTTAAATAGTGCCTTAACCTCTGAAAAGTAGAAAGAGTAAAAATAAAGATTGAAAATAAAACCATTCAAAACAGTGCATAAGGATTGTACCTGACACTGTAAATTCTCTTGGAGGAAGTAGTCTGCAAGTAAGAAGGCGGCACAGGACAGAATGAAATATGGTGACTTTTTTAAAAAAAAAAAAAAAAGATTTTATGCATGTTTTAGTTTCAACGTACGGTAATAATTTGGCAATTAACTTACTTTTGGAAAAGTTGGAGTTTTTTCAGTGACTTGCCACTTGGTAAGCAGATCTCTTCTGCAGTAAAAGAAATTAAGTTTTTTTTTAATTTTGATGATGGGGTAGCCGTTGATATTAGGCAGTGACATCACTAAAAGACATGAAAAATATTTGAGTAGTGCATGTATGTACTATGCATATATATACACACTGTGGTGTGTGCAGTATAAAATAGATTTTTATTAAAGTTGAAATTCCTTGTCTGATTCGAACTTGGACATAGGAGGAGAAGGTGTTTAAGGATGCGTGTAACGAAATTGGAGAATGCATGAATGGATACATTTCTTGGAGGTTGCAAAGGGGGCTGCACACTGAGAATAAGTGAGGTATTTCTGGAAGGGAGAACATAGACCATACGGGTGGTTTAAAAAGTTTTTGGTCAGGGAATTTCTAAGGACCCTTTTGTGATTTACAGGGTATATGTCTATTTGTGTAGGCCTGTTACTTTTCAGAAGAGTGTTCTTTTAGAATTTGTGTGATGATACTGTGTTGTGTGTAGTTCATGTACTGCTTGCAGCCCAGGCCTTCCCAGTCTTGGAAAGGAATCTAAACACCTGTTGGCATTTTTTCCAAGCTACTAATGGATAGTTATAGTGCCATGGACGGAAAAAAAAAGAAAAAATATTTTGTGACCTCAGTATCAAACTAATTGTGACTCGCTTTATTTCAAACAAGAAGTTGTTCTGCAGGGCAATATTTATAAATAAAACAATCCTAGTCAGAGATGGGCATGGCAGTAGAGCCCTGTAGCTCATGTCCTTCTTGTGTGATAAGCAGTAACTTGCTCTCACTGCCTTGGCTGTAGTGGAGTGCTCATTCATTGCATTGCAAAATGTTTTAAACAGCAGCTCCTTCCTATGAAAAATTACATAACTTTTTCTCATCTCTGTTTCAGAAAAGAAATGTAAATTTTAAATAAGTAGATTTTTGTGAATCTAATATTAATGAAAGAAGCTGTAGCTCCATAGTTTCCTGATTCCAGTGGGGCATGCTTGTGGTCTTACTGGTATGTTTTTGCCTATCTGTCCCTTTTTGGACATTCATAGTTTTCTGTTGTCTTCCTGTAGAGCTTCCTGTGCACTGCTGTCTGATGGTACGTATGAATCAGCAGTGTCTGTGGTGTCTTGCCTGTCTGACAAATACAACAGTTGCAACAACTGTATTTTTAATTTTTCTTTGCTGAAGTCAGTACCATTCAGAGTTACTTTTTTAATTCTTATTGGGATGCTTTTCCGTGATCCAGTACATGTTTTTGGATTTATCATCTACTGACTAGGATATGCACTAGAAAACAACCTTTTATGAACATTTCACAAGTAGATATTATAACCATCTGGGTGTACGGAAATAGACATCATCTGTGGAAACCTTGCCAACATAAAGTGCAATCATATTCTGGCGGTTCAACATTTCAGTGCAATTCTTCATTGTGCCCTGCATTACTGGTCCAAACTGCATGAGAGTTAGATTTTAAAAATCCCTTTCTCTTAGGAAGGGAATGAAAATTATACTTCTCATATGAAGCTACTACAATGAGAGGAAATTTAAATAAATATGCCTTGTAGGGGAATTGGTAGAAATGTGTTTGAAGGCAGTGATATAGTTGGTATTTAGTTGTCATATTGTCTGAGTTGTGAAGAACCTAATTTTAAAGTAAGGGTTAATCCCTGAAGATAGTTTTGTTTAAGTTTTGTTTAGTAATGCCACTGCAGGTTCAAATGGTCATTTTAAGTCATTATTCTTTAAACAGGTTTTCCTCAGTAGGGTACCATATAAGCTTTGTTTGTTTTTGCTGTTTCTTTGGGGTTTCTTTCTCCATTCTAGATGTACTGGTTAGATCACTTTATTTGTGTTTTCTTTTTTTGACCTTGAGTAGTCTTCCTGTCAGGTCTTGTGCAATTATATTCTCTGAAGAGTGTAAGAGGAGGGTAATAAGCAAGAACTGTCATATGGCTGTGTTTTTTACGTGGTTCCTATATTCGTTTCGAACTTCTAAACTTTGTGAAATTTGAGTTTCTCTGAGGAGTCTTAGTCTTCTCTAGCTGTATGGATCATGGAATTATGAGAGGATCATTATTTGGCAAAGCTTTTTATGGCTGGTCAAAATGTGGTTAAGATAGCTGTGGAGTTTTGGCTTCCTGGTTTAGTTGCATTTTCCAGCATCCACTTCACAGAGACAGGGTTACACCCGCTGTGAAGTTCCAGAGATTTTTACTACAATGCTTCTTAAAAATAAGTATTCCAAGCAGCTGAGGAACAGAACAGAAAACAATGCTGTAATTTTGGGTCTCCAGTTGGTGGCATTGCACAAGATAGAAAACACCTCTTCTAAAAGAAAGAAGGAACAGTAACCATCTCCTCCTTACAACGAGCAACACTGTAATGCATGCTTTTACTATGAAATAATTTTGTCTTAGCAACTGGAGTTCATAGATACTTTGAAAAGCTGGGTAAAAATGTGCCTAACCAGAACCACACCACACCCAAAATTCAGACATGTCCTAATTATGCTTCACTGCATCAGCAGATGAATGTAATGAAAGTAATAAGGATAAATTTTCACTCTTATGTTAGGGATGTTAGTTAGCACTGTTAGTTTATAAATAAAATCGGTAGCTAAGCAAAGCATTTTCCTCTGTGCTTCATAGAATTTTTTTCCTCAGCACAGCCAATTATAGAATAAGGGAAAGGCTGCCACCCTTTAAAATGTTACTTCTGTTTGGAGGCAGTCTTGCCATTCTAAGCATTATTATTCTTCTGTATTGTTTCATCTCTATGCAGAGACCCATGCTGTTAAGAGACCAGTGGGTAAGTCTGAAATGTTAATAACTAGACCTTATAGTGGAGAACAGTGCAGGAAGAGTGCTCAAAACTGTTACTGGGAGACTGCTTGAAGGTAGAGCTTTTCTTGCCTACTTTCCAGTGTGCTGGACTATAGCTCCATCCAGTGCCCCAGTCTCTGCACCCCTTGTCGTGCTTGCAATAGCACTCTTGCCATGAGCTGTCCCAGGATGACCCCACAGCTGATTTACAGCACAGTCATGAATGGAGAGCAGTGGTAGCAAGCCCAGCACATGCCACTGTGGATCCCCAGGAGCTACACAGCCCTTGAGCTAGGTTCTCTTGCCTGTGTGAATTAGCTGCAGTAGTCTGTAGAGATCCTGTCTTCAGTCCCTCTCACTTTCACTGGCTCGTGTGGCCACCCGAAAGTCAGTTTTACCAGAAGTGTTGAGTGTACCTCCTGAATCTGGGTAATTTGATCTATGTATCCTATAAGAGAGCCTTAATTTGTTTTACTTGCTTAATTTACTTAATTTTAATAGCTAGCATAGCTGCCAATAAGTAAATTGGAGCAGCACATCTATGAACCCAAATATGAACTTCAGATAAGACAACACAGCATTTAAATTAACTTTAATGTAATTTATTTTAAAGATGGAAAACTTTAAGCAAATTAATTTGAATATGCTGATTGTCTCTCTTTTTCTTCCTCTGATATCTGTATGAAACAAATTTTTTTCTCCCTTTGTAATATCGTTCTGTGAAACTGTTAATCATATTAGTTTGGGATTGCTTCAAAACCTGTAGGATTGCAGAAGTGAATACTGGAATCATGTTTGCAGTTCACTGCTTTGTGAAGGCATAGCATAGTGAAGTTCACTGCCACTGTGCAGGCATAGAGAAATACTTGCTCTGCAAACATGGCAACTGGTTTAAATAATCAGCCATGTGGGTTTGGGTTATGTTACCTATGCCCAAACCCAGGATCTCCACTCTTGCCTCCAGGCCTGTGTGGTATTCGTGCTGTGAGTGCACAGAGATGTGATTAGACCATCATGGGCTTTGATGAAAAAGGGAAATCGGAGTAGAATCCACCAGATCCATTATCAGCTGATGAAACATAGGTCAGGCCAAAGGATGTACTAGCTTAACTTGGAACAGTGCCTGAAGCTAAAAGCTTCAACAGTCAAAAGGTGATACATCACCACTTTATGCTTAACTCTTAACTCTTTTTGGTTTAGTTGTTTGGGGCTTGGGTTTTTTTTCACATCTTTTTCTTCCCCCACCCCGGCCCCCGAATCACTAGGCTGGAAAAGACCTCCAGGATCATTGAGTCCACCCCACACTGTATTAATTGTGTTGAGTGTGTTTTTCTGTATTGCTTGGCTAGCTTTCTGGGTTTGACCTTAGACCTCACATGCAACAATAAAACATTCCAGAAAATGTCAGTGAGTCAGTACTAGAGCCTTTGAGGGGCTAGTTTTTGATGTGCAGTAATTCAGTGGCTTCTCAGATATCCACTGGTTAAAACAAGGAACAAATGATTTCCCTATGCCAACTCAGAAAGTGCTCTACCTTAAGCAAAAGTAAGCAGCAAAAGTTTTGCTACCAGGTCTCATTTCTTTGAGACTTGTTTTTTTGTTGGAGACTTCCTTTCTCTTTAATGTAGAGGTTGATATTACTTATTTATCAACAAAAATAGGCTAGAAAAATCCCATTTTTTTCATCATAAAAAGTTATGTATATTTTCATCTGTGTTCTGAGATTGAAGGTATATACTGTTGCTTGTTCAGAAATTTTCTCTGCTCACTAATCTCTGAACAGGAACTTCATACATTATCAGAGACTTCATTGGTTGAGGGTTTTTTTACAGTGGTAAGATTACTTTGAAGAAGTGAAATTGCATATTGCGGATATGAAACAGCAGTGATTTAACTACAGTTCAACTTGTAAGGCAATTTATAAAGAACTGTTTCAAAAATAGTTTTATTGTAGTATTGACTATAAAAAGCAGGAGAAGAGATGCTAGCTTTAACAAATACAATTTTTCTGTGAATAATCAAAAGACAAGCTCCTGTAAATTTCCTTTAATCTGATGTGATGAATCTGATCTTTAATCTGGTGCTTCTTCTGGCATCACTTCTAAATATTTAAAAAGAAAATCTCCACTCTTTGCTAAAATATGTCTGATGGCATTTTAAAGCCTGTTTTTTTTTTATAGGCTGCCAATTGTACGGCCAATAGCAGTGTCTAGTCCCAGAGAAGGGCTTTTAATGTCAGTGTTTTTATTCCTTCATCTGGATCCAACAAGAGATAGAGCTGCTAGTTTCTCTTTCAGTGACTCTTCTCTCCCTTTTTTTGTTTCTTTCTTTCTCTTTTAGGGTTAGCAGGTCTGTCTTCAGTGAAGTTGTAACAAATGAGTCCTACTTTTGGAAACTGCAGAATTGTGCACAGTCAACTTGTAATAAATAAATGCTAATGCTTTCTATCATCATCGTGTTATTTTCTCTGCCTTACCACCTCTTCTTCTCTTTTTTAATGCACTTTCTTGCTTTTTAACCTTTCACTGTCACTGTTTCAATTATGTAAAAACAGAAGGTTGGGTTTTTGCAGCTGAATAGAAGTCAGACAAAAATTAGGAAGGCAAAGCTTGTTTGCCTCTTCCAGCGCTGCTATTTGAATGCTGTTAACAGAAGTGAATTTGTGCCCAGTAGATGGACAGTGAAAATGCAATGAGACTTCGGGACGATATCCCTTTTTAATTGCACTTCAGGAGGAGTCTGACTCAGCTAACTAGTGTTTTCCTCCACACCTTCTGTCTTGTCAGTGATATACGCCAGGATGTATTGGTAGGGCATCTGACATCCTTACAAATAGTACACAAGCATCTGTAGTCCATAGGTCAGCTAAGTTGGTTATACTGACAGTGGGGTGCACAAGGCAAGCAGACCAGGCTACCTCCGGCAGGAAAAATCTTGGTTCAAGAAACACCCATTTTTTATCTCTTTAATCTGCAATTAAGTACTCATCGTTTATGGGCCTCTTCAACCAAGATGCAGCTGCAACCCCAGACAGCAACCTGTGTTTCAGCTGTCATGAGATTTGCGTGTAGTTAACAGGAATGGGTAGTTTACTCCATAGCTTGCTGTCATAAAAAAACCTTTTCCTCTGATTTTACACAGATGATCTGCTGTAGGAGTTACCTGTGGCAGTTAAGTAGTATTTAGTCACTTATCCAGGAGCTGCAGTACCTGAATTTCAAATTGGGCAGAGATTGTAAAAGGCTTTCATATGCATTTTCCTCAACAAAGCAATGAAGATAAAAGATGTAGTTGAAATCATAACCAAAAATTTAAGAGCTCTTTCCCATTTATTTTGCCAGCATCTTGACATCAATTGTCCTTCCAAGCATGCTTTACAAGTCTAGTGCAAGTCATCGTGAAAAAAATGTTTTGAAAAAAACAACAACAACAACTAACAAGTATTCAAAGAAATCTTCAAAATTTGTAGTATTGAATGACATCTGGTCCATAATTATTTTTCTTCCCCAACAGTATTTTATGACTTAGCAGTAATTATGAGAGTCCAGTGGCTCTCCTCTTAATCATGTTATGAGCACTTACTCAAACTAATACCGGATTATTCATGTAAGAATACGTCAGCATGAATGAAGGCTGCATAATTAGGCTCAGTGTATTTGAAATGCTTAAAAGGCTGATCTCTAGCTGATTGGCTTCCTCTCCCAAACTATGGGACTTATTAAAGCCCTCTTTACAGGACAAGTGCATCTTTTTTAAGCTTAGTGTTACTGGCTGAATCTCTATCCACGACCACGATATGCAGTGTACTGCCCATGGTAAAATCTTTGCTCAGGAAACTTGTTGATTTGTTTATTTCTGTAATCTGCTTTTATTATATAGAGGCGAATTAAAATTGAACTTCAGCTTATTCTTCAGTATGTCATTTGGTGAGCTGCATGAAAACGGTTTTTGTAATACCGAATTTGCCCGCTCTCTGAAGCTTTACTTTGTAAAGCCCGTGAGGAAGAATTGTTAATATTACTGATTGTCTTACTCACTGAAATGAAAAGTAAGGGGAAAAGAAATATCCAGACAAAGGTTGCCAGTAATAAGTAGCTGAAATTGTTAGTTTTGTCTTTGGCAGTGGAATATTCTGTGACCTTTGTTTGAGTTGGTATACTTAATGCTTCATTTCCTTAATTGTATAAATCCATGGCATGATCCTCATGCTTGTGCTACCTTACTCCCTCTTTTCTCTAGTTTCTGCTATACTCTGAGGGGGGAAAAATTAGCATGTCATCATGTTGCCTGAGCTGATAAATTTTAGTCTTCTTCCAAGGATGTAACTGCCGAAATATTGTTTCCCTTTTAATTAAGGAGTAAAAAAGAAAGTTGATGCTTATGAACACGACAGGGTATTTTTGCTTACAGTCTGTGTAGACAGGAGTGTTTTATGGGGATTCTTCTCTAGAAACACATTGCTTCAGGAATAATATTGTCCCTTCTGGAACAATACTCGTATCCTAGAGTTTAGGTTTGGATACTTTATGGCAAGCAAACTAAGAATAACATTACTTAATGCATAGTTGTGTAACTGATGAGTCGCTGTCTACTTAATTACCTTGGGCTTTTTAAGTTTTATTCATTAATTTTCTGCAGGAATGAGTGATGAGACTGACTCCGTAGGGATGGAAATCAGAGACCTTTATTGCTCTTAGCGAGCTCCTTATATACACAGTGTTATGTTGTATCTAAAACTTGATGATGTATTGATTCAGGATGATCTGATAAATTCATGCAACACATTCCTTCAAATTCTTCACACCCATGTCCTTGTGCTAGTACTAAAAATCTATTGCAGCTCTATTTTGTGATGTAACATGCCTGACACTACTAGCGTCAGCTAACAAGCCACTCAAAGCAATCGAAGTAGCATTAGTGTGCTTACTCAACCAACATCCCAAATTTATCAGCTTTGTCAAGGCTGCTGCAGTTGATACTCTAGAGGCCAGTGCTGAGGCAGCTACAATTTCTCCAGGCTCCCAAAAATGTGACTGTACTCTCACAGTCAGCCCCAAATTGATGGATAGATCGTTTTTTTCTTTACTTCATTTCTTGTTATAAGTCATAATGAGATTGGGAGTTACTAGCGTAAGCCATCCAAGGCTACATGGCCCACCATTAAATTTCGACAGAATTCCTCCTCATACTCTGTCTCCATAAATCAGAAAAAAATTCTACAGGCAAAGCAACTGGAAAAGAAAAAGAACGTAACACTTCAGGAGAGGTATAACTATACCGGACTATAGGATTTCTATACACAGGTAAAGTAGCATTTGCATTCTGACCTTTTCAAGTGATGTTATAGGTATAATTATACATTACACAAGCATCCATTATTACTGAACTATTTAGCTGGAACCCATCTTGGACCACTGTGTGTAATGACACAAGCATATCCTCATCCCCAGGTTAACAATGGAAATGGACCTTCCTAATTTCCTTCCCAAGTTCTTACCATGACTTTCACTTGATTTTTATCTTCAGTCATTCCTGTTGACATGGTTTGCATATGTTTCACTATTGGAGGGATTAAAGTATCTCCCGGCAATTGTAAAAAATTCATAACATATTATACGTCAGCTAACCTATTTGCTGGTGTTTCTCCCTGTTCCCCCTGTTTTTGTTTTTGCGAAAGAGTTTTGATGGTGCAATGCATTCATTCTACAATTGCCTGTCCAGTTGGGGAATGTGGAATGCCAGTAAGGTGTTGCACTCTCATCTGTAAAAACTGTCAGCCCATTTACCGGTGTGGTACTACACTTAGATTTTTCCTCTAGACATTATTGTTGCCAAAAGGTTATCAACCGATGGCCTGGATGATGAGTTTTAATTTGTCCACTATTGGAATGACTGTTGTTTCAGGCTCTTTCCCATTTAAATCCTCTATCCAATCTCAACCTTTGATGATTAACTGTGCAAACATTTCTGCTCTTGTTACAATCATATTTGATGGCTGATTAGATAAATACTGCCATTCTATAAATTTTTAATTTGTCCAAATCGGTTTCAACCCATTGCGTTATTAACCGAACAGACTGATAAGTGTTATTGATGATCAAAAAACCGACAAGCCACCTGTATACTACACGATGTGCTTGTCTGTTTCTTACTGCATTTTCTATTTTTTTCCAACATTTGTTCTGCTTCCTTTGTTAGATTCCTTGGTGCTAACATATCCGTATCTCCTTTTTAACAACTCAAACAAAGCTAACAACGTTTGATTATCTACCTCTATCAAATTCCTGATCCAATTGATATTACCCAGCAAGATCTGCACATTGTTAAGCATTTGGATGTTAATTCTAAATGATGCCCTTTGTGGTTTGATGGTTTTATCCAAAATTTTTCACCCCAAATACATCCATGGTGCAACACTCCCCACCTTTTCTGGTGCGATTTGCAAGTGATGTTTTTGGAACATGTCACATAATTCCTGTTTATACCTTTCCAAGTTATCTTTCCCCACCACCAGTGTATTATCCATATAACGATACACTAATAGCTGTGGATATTTTTTCCGAAAACCTTGTAAGGCTTGGTCAACATAAAGTTGACACATCGTTGGTGCATTTTTCATCCCTTGTGGTAACACCACCCATTGATATCTCTATACCGGTCTCTGTCGGCTTGTTGTCGGAACCAAAAAGGCAAATTTTCCACTATTGCTAGGGTCAGTAGATATGGTAAAAAAAAAAACAAACAAGACTTTAGGTCAATAACTAAAATGTTCCAGTCTCTATAAAACCTTGAGGACTGACTAATCCTTCAGGCCAGTCTCTTTCTGCCATGACGGTGACATCCGCAATGGTGTCCACCAACATAGTTATTTGAATTGTTTGATTTTCTAATATCAATGTCACCTCATTGAGTTTCTAATGCCTATGCTATCTGTTTTTCTTGTCCTGTAGATCCTAAGCCTCCACTTGCTCTTTCTTTGTTTTCAGTTTGGGGAGCTTTACTTTTAAAGGTACTAATTGTGCTATTAGACTGAATGCCTGACACAGAGTAACAAAAACAAACATATTGGATGACCATCAAGTCGTCTATGGGCTTTTCTCTGAGTAATGGCTTTTTCAGTGTTGCCCAAAATTTGTTGTGCATCACTCCTGAGAGTAGGAGGTGCTGTTAAAGCCATGTCCCCCTTAAGAACATCAAATAATGGACTTAGTTCTGCATTAGTAATACCCAAATAAGGTGTAACTCGATTCATTGTTCCTAGGAGCTTTTGTAAATCGTTTTAAGTACTATTTGCAATTTGACTCGCTGAAGTTCAATTGTGGCATTCATAATTTTCCACTCAAGATATTTCCAGGTTTGAATTTTTTCAGGTGCGACTTGAAGGCCTGTTTTCTCTAATACAATCTTTGAAATGGAATTAATGGAGCAACATAACTGCTTTGAGTGATATACACAGGTGGGAAAGGAATATAACCTGTAGCTTGTATTTGTTGAGTAAAATCAAAATTAATAACATCAGGTTACACAAAAAGACTTTGCAAAGTAACATTCAAATGACCCACTAACCAAGCACTTAAACCATTACTGATAGGACCAAAAGCCTGGAACTATACCTTGTGAGTGCATTAATCCCTTATTTTGGTTTAGGAGGCTGTGGAGAAGATCGAAGCAGGAGCATTTACTGTTGTCACGTGTCTCCACCGCGCGCTGGGTTGCTGGTTTCCTTGGTTCTTTAATGTTAACGGTTTACCCCCAATATCGTATTTGGAACAGCATTGATTTGTAAAGTGACAACCGTTTTGACATTTATGGTAACGGTCCAGGCGTTGTCGAGTTCTTGGCCCCTTTTGTCTGTCTTTACCTGTATGAGAATTCTCAAGGCTGCAAATGCATTAACTTTGCTATTCCTTTGCAGGTTTTTAATCTCAGAGGATACTCCTTTTGAACTCTTAAATCATGCTCTCATTAGTGTCTGACTAAAATCCCCTTTATGTTTGTCTGCACTAGGACCCAGCAGTCGCTGATCTAAGAAGGGACACTGGAATGCAGAGTGTTCTTCATAAATTGTTACTCCCCTAGGGAGAGATAAGGACTCCCAAGCTGAAAGAAAAAAACCTTCAGATTCAAAAAAAAATAAAGGGGGGGGGGGGGGGGGGGCGGGAGGAGTAGGGAGGGGAAACTCAGACACAGCCACAGGGCTGGCTTTTTTTCAATTTTCTTTTTCTATTTTCTATGGTTTTTTCTATTTTTCTCTTTTCTATGTTCTGTTTTCTATTTTTCTCTTCTTTTGAGAGCTAGCTTAATATATACCCATACAATGTTGTTTATGACCAGTCAATAAGGATAGCACGATGGTATGAATATTTAAACTATACACGGAACCAAACACATACAACACTTAAAATATGCACATGTATTATAAAATAAGGTTTGTATCAATTGTTTAAGAGGTAATAGTCTTTGGTTGTTACAGCATTTTCGTGGCAAAGGACTATTCTGTGGCGGCTGTGAGTTATGCATGCATGCGATGGAGCCGGAGGCTGCTTAAAGCACTGGGGTGGTGGGCAGCTTGGTGGCGAAACAGTCAGTACTTTCTCTTTTTACAGCTTTTCGAATTTCTTTTATCGCTTCATAACTAACTGATTCCCAGCGAAGATCTGCACCTCGTAATAAATCATGGGAAAAAATTGCAACAGTTCAACCTGTTCCCGCAACTGCACTTTCCTCCTCGAGGAGGAGGACTTGTGCCCATCTGAATTACTTTCATCCTCAGATGTTTCACTTTGTAGTGGAGGATAGAGGAGTGGATTAGTGGTATTCAATGGAGATCTTACATCGGAAAGAATTGGGGCAGAGGATTGTACTACAGTTAATCGTTCGCCTTTACATTGTGGCTTGGATTCGCTCGCAAGTTCAGTGGGCATCTTATAAGTCCTGTCTTTAGTTGGATACTGTTGTCTCTTAACAACTTCCTCTTCCTCAGAATTGCTTCACAATGGTGATCGCTTTTTTATTTTCTGTGAAGTCCTTTTAGAAGTCATCTTTAGGTCCTTCAATACTGGACTAGGAGGGTCAGGATTATTTAAGGCACTAGCTTCTGCTAGATCTTGTTGTGCTTTAAAATCTTTTGGTGTTTCATATAGCAGTCGGCATGTTATTAACACACGAGTAGCGTTTAAATCTCCCTTTGTGGCATGTTCAAACAGTAATTCACCAGCCTCCTTCCAAGTCCCAGTGTCAAAAACATGTGGTGATTCCGTGGGCACATTCTTACTTCTTAACCATGCTGATAACAGTTCCAGTTTATGTTTTTCATGATGAACGCCTTTCCTTTTCAAAATATGCTTAAACATCTTTACTATTGCCTTTTCTTCTGTCAATTTCCTTTTCAAAATATGCTTAAACATCCCATATCTTGGATCGAAGACAAGTGCTGCATCTGTTGGGGCGCCATTATTACGGAGCCATTTTAATAGAATGCTCACTTTAGTCTCATCATATTTGAATCCTCTCTTTAGGAGGAGCTGGAGCAGGAGTTTTGCGATTGCCTCTTGTTCTGATGATGCCCCCTGCCCCATGACTGCCCAACTCCTCACCTTTTATGATAGGTGATGTCCTGGGGTTTGCGAAGAGCCACAGTCCAGCTGATGATTCTGAGTTGAGTCGGGGTTCCTGCCGGCTGCTTGGAGCAGTTGTACACCTCAATAGCCAAGTGATGGTGTTATCATGTCAGGGTCACCATTTGCAGGAATGAGTGACGAGACGGACTCTGTAGGGATGGAAATCGGAGACCTTTATTGCTCTTAGTGAGCTCCTTATATATACAGTGTTATGTTGCATCGAAAACTTGGCATCATTTGATTGGTTGCAAACAACTGTTCACGCATATAAGTTTATGCTACTATTGGTTAGTTGCTACTGTCCACGCGCCTTAATGAAATGCTTACTTGGTTAATTAGCTTTGCATATTTTACATGCTTTTCCCCTAAGTTATCATGATTTCTACTTTTTTAACTTACACCTCCCTCTCAGCTTCTGGGCACACAGCCATAGGTTACTGTTGCTATCTGTTGTTTCCTCTTACCGCACTGTTCATGGTCCTTCAAGGGCATTGTGGCCTTTGTTAATATAAAATGTTTCTGCACCTTTCCATCTCCTAACTGTGAAATTGGAACTTGTTGTTGACCTTGATTGAATTAAATATTTTAATGGTGAGTAAATTGTATAATTTCAGTACATTGATATCTCTTTTGTTGTTTCTGTTGTTGCTTTTGAGGATCAAAAGTAATGGTGAACCTATGCAGCCAGTAGCTGAAGTAAGCAGGCACGATTTGCTGGTTATGTGGTGTAGTCATGCACTTTCTGGTAGTTGATATAACTTCTATGTCACAGTCATTCCCTTAGCAGCTCATTTTGACTCTTGTCTTTGGAGACTCTTCAGCACCTATTCCACTTGGCAGAGAGACTCAACTTAGTGAATCAGAATTATATTGAATAATAGTTGTAATAAGGAATAAAACCCCCACAAAACGACTTGCCTAACTTATCTACAGTGGGCAATACTTTCCTTTTTAAACTCTTTGAACACCCAGTGAATAGTTGCTGGAGAGGGTATTCTTTTAATTATTTGTTATGTACCTAAAAGCGCTGAACTGCAATTTCTGGGATTGACCTTTATTGACCTGAGGTGATGGCCTCCTCAGTCCTGCTCAATGTAGGAAGACAAGAAGGAACATTTATTTCTAAAAGCCTGTGTATATGCATCTCTTGATGGTTTTTTCAAGCTGTGTTTTAGATTTTCCTCCTCCTTAAGAACACAAGTCTAGAACAACATTTCTGTATTTCCTAACTTCCTTTCGTCATTAGCAGCAGAATAGAATTGGCATAGTATTTTAATTTTATGACTACTGCTGAAAAAATGATTATACTGATAGTAAATTTGTTAATTGTTTCTATTGGTGTTTGACAAAGCTAGGAACAGCAGCACAAGCAACTCAGTTTTCTGGCCATTAACTCAGGAAAACAGTGCTGTTTCAATATGCATGTGAGTCCTGGGCGTTACCCCTGTACAAATGAAAGGAGGAGGCAAGCAAAGTAATAATACTTAACTTAGAGCTCAAGCTATTAATGAAATAGCTGTGAAAACTGAAGTAAAACAAGCAGTTCAAGGCAGTTACGGAAATGGCTGTTCCCTGTTACAAAGCAAGCAGGTGTTCTCTGCAGTAGCTGGGCACTGTTATGTAAG
Organism: Cuculus canorus; assembly: GCF_017976375.1. NCBI lineage: Eukaryota > Metazoa > Chordata > Aves > Cuculiformes > Cuculidae > Cuculus > Cuculus canorus. The sequence goes on along the minus strand of NC_071441.1, from coordinate 28,921,422 downwards.
TTGTGAGATACAATCATGATGGGGTTGAGGAGGTGAGGGGAAGACCTTGTCATTGTTCCTCTTGCTAATTGTTTTTACAACAGAATAAATTAGTGCAACTGTCTCTGCCTAATATATTGCTAGTCTCAATGAAGAGCTTCTCTTCTTGACCACTTCCCATTCACTGTAAATGCAGTAAGCAGAAGATGCTTCATCAAGAATGTTTCATGAGTTACCTCCTTAGTTCACAAACTCCATCTGCCTTTCTATAAGCTCTCCTTGTTCTGTGTTTTGGATTCAAATAAGCCTTTAGATGCTAGGCTTTCCTTATTTCAGTGAGAAGCAAGGAACCCTATATAGATCAGAAGCAGCATGTTTCTCTGAACGTATCAGAACGTTGCCTCTGATATTTGTGATACTGATGTGAGAGGCAGTAATGTGGAAACTGCAGTGAGCTGTGTGATGATTAGGTGTGACACAGGACTGAAGGGATTTATTGCAGTGGTCTGTAATGTTTTACTTCTTAGCTTTACAAGAGCTTGTAAATCATTGCAATCAAGTTACACAGAGGTCAGAAAACACTCTATACAAGCAGTCATTAGGCTGTAATAACATAGCTCTTCTCATGACTGGAATGGATTATAATGGTCACCTGTTAGGGTAAGGCCTGTCTCAGTGAGTCTGGAGAGCTGTACTGTTCTTTGGTTGTCCTGGTTTGCTAACGCAGATTAATAGTGGTCTTGAAGACTTGTAATGTTTGGCTTTATTAGTATAGACATTCATGTGTGTTTTTTAAAAGAGAGTGTGATACTGCAGTGTTTACAGTCCTTTCATAAAAAGCTACATGCTTTTTAAAAAAGCTGTTCTAAAAATATATATGAATGATTGTGTATCTTCAGACAAACATTTTTGTGGGAATATTTTATTGCCATACTGCTCTAAGTACTTGTGGTTAAAGTAATTTTGAAACAGACTAGATAAAACCATGCCAATCCTAAATTGTCTGTGCTAAAATAATCTTCTATTAACATGTTTCTAAATGTGTCACAATTATAATAAAAAAAATCAACATCTTGGATGATATCAGTTAAAAGCGTAGAGAAGGCTTTCAGCACCATATGCTGCATGAGAAAGACTATAATGAAAGTAAAGTTAGGCACAAATTTCCAGTTGATGTAAAAAAAAAAAAACACCTGTGTGTTGGGTCACACAGGAGAACTATATACCAAAATCTTCGTATCTTAGAGCATGGGTGATTCGTATGTAGTAGTGCTTAAGGAATTTGAGTAAACATTAAGAAGAAGAAGAAAGTAATCATTGGTCCATATGAATTAAGACATAAAATTCAGGAGAAAGTTTCAAATTTGTTAACTTTTACACACTTCAACAGCTGTGTGCACTCACTACTGTTCAGACCCTTATGAAAATAAGCCTAGTTTGTGGTGTTGTATCTTTTGAAATGTTAACTAAAGAGAAAAAAAAAATGGGTATAACTAGGAGTCTTACAGAAATTTCTGGGCTTGTACTGTAAAATACCATATAGCTAGAAGCTGTCCTGCATGTCCCATCCCTGTGTTGTCTCATCCCTATTCACTACCCTGTAGTGGAGTAGAAATATGTACAGTAAAAACCCTTTCCATGAAAATTTTTTTTCCTGATGTCCAGTCTGAACTTCCCCTGGCTGAGCTTGAGGTCATTCCCTCTTGTCCTGTCCCCTGTCACTTGGGAGAAGAGGCCAGCTCCCTCCTCTCCACAATCTCCTTTCAGGTAGTTGTAGAGAGCAATAAGATCTCCCTTCAGCCTCCTCTTCTCCAGGCTAAACAACCCCAGCTCTCTCAGCTGGTCCTCAGAAGACTTGTTCTCCAGCCCCTTCACCAGCTTTGTTGCTCTTCTCTGGACACGCTCCAGAGCCTCAACATCCTTCTTGTGGTGAGGGGCCCAGAACTGAACACAGTATTCAAGGTGCAGTCTCACCAGGGCCGAGTACAGAGGGAGAATCACCTCCCTGGACCTGCTGATCACACCATTTCTGATACAAGCCAAGATGCCATTGGCCTTCTTGGCCACCTGGGCACACTGACTCATGTTCAGTTGGCTGTCAACCAACATCCCCAAGTCCTTCTTCTCTAGGCAGCTTTCTAGCCAGACTTCTCCTAGTCTGTAGCACTGCACATTGTTGTTGCACCCCAAGTGCAGGAACCGACATTTGGTCTTGTTAAACGTCATGCCATTGGTCTTAGCCCAGTGGTCCAGCCTGTTCAGATCCTTTTGCAGAGCCTCCCTACCCTCCAGCAGATCCACGCTTCTACCCAGCTTAGTGTCATCTGCAAACTTGCTAAGGGTGCACTCAATGCCTTCATCCAGGTCATTGATAAAGACATTGAACAGGGCTGGACCCAGTACCGAGCCCTGGGGAACCCCACTTGTGACTGGCCTCCAGCTGGAGTTAACTCCATTTACTACCACTCTCTGGGCCAGGCCATCCAACCAGTTTTCAGCGCAGAAGAGTGTGCGCCTGTCCAGGCCAGAGGCTGACAGTTTCTGCAGCAGAATGCTGTGAGAAACTGTCAAAAGCTTTACTGAAGTCCAAGAAGGATACATCCACAGCCTTTCCCTCATCCAGTAGGCGGGTCACTTTGTCATAGAAGGCGATCAGGTTAGTTTGGCAAGACCTGCCTTTCATGAATTCGTGTTGACTGGGCCTGATCACCCGGTTCTCTTGCATGTGCTTCATGATAGCACTCAAGATCACCTGTTCCATGACTTTCCCTGGCACTGAGGTCAGACTGACAGGCCTGTAGTTTCCTGGATCCTCCCTGCAACCCTTCTTGTAGATAGGCACAACATCAGCCAGCCTCCAGTCCAGTGGAACTTCCCCAGTCAGCCAGGACCTCTGGAAGATGATGGAAAGGGGTTTGGAAAGGACATCCGCCAGCTCCTTCAGTACTCTTAGGTGGATCCCATCCGGCCCCATAGACTTGTGTGTATCTAGCTGGGCAAGCAAGTCTCTAACTGCCTCCTCTTGGATCATGGGAGCCTCATTCTGCTACTCTAGCTCCTGGGTTTGTACACAGTGGGAACAACTTTCCTTACTATTAAAGGCAGAGGCAAAGAAGGCATTAAGTACCTCAGCCTTGTTTTCATCCCCTGTCACTGTTGTTCCTTCTGCATTCAATAGGGACTGAATATTCTCCCTAGTCTTCCTTTTCTTGTTAATGTATTTATAGAAAGATTTTTTTTTTATTATCTTTCACAGACTTAGCTGATTTGGTTTCTAGTTGGGCCTTAGCCCTCCTGATTTTTTCCCTGCAGGATCTCACTTCCTCCCTGTAGTCCACCCAAGACGCCTGTCCCTTCTTCCAAAGCTCATAGACATTCCTCTTCTTTTTGATGCCTCTCTGGATCTCCTTACTCAATCAAGCTGTTTTTTTCCCTGGCCGGCTCCTTTCCCAGAACATGGGGATGGCATGCTCATGAGCTGCTAGGATTTCACTTTCGAGGAGCGCCTAGCCCTCGTGGACTCCCTTGCCCTTGAAGACGTGTCTCCCATGGGACATTGCCAACCAGCCTTCTGAACAGTCCAGAGTCTGCCCTCTGGAAGTTTAATGTGACTGTTCTGCTAATGCCCCTCTTCATCTCACCTAGAACTGAAAACCGTATCATGTCATGATTGCTTTGTCCCAGGCATCCTCCAACTGTCACATCCTCCACAAGGCCATCTCTTTTCACAAAAAGCAGGTTGAGGAGGGCCCTCCCTTATCGGCTCATTCACCAGTTGTGTGAGAAAGTTGTCTTCCCTGCACTCCTGGAACCTCCTAGACTGCTGCCTTTCTGCTGTATTGTACTTCCAGCAGATATCCAGAAGATTGAAGTCTCCCACAAGGATAAGAGGTAGCAATCTAGAGACTATGCCCAGGTGTTTATAGAAGAGCTCATCAGCTGCTTCTTCTTGGCTGGGTGGTCTATAACAGACTCCCGTCACAATATCTGTCTTCTTGGGAGCTCCTCTGATTTTAACCCACAGGCACTCAGTCCTTCCCTCACCGTAATCGAGCTCTGGAGTTTATACACCCCCATAGCTGCACTCCACTTATACGAGTCATCCTACCACGTTTCCGTGATGGCAACGACATCGACATTGTAGCCTCCTTGCCCTACATCAGCTTCCGACTCCTTATTGCCCATGCTGCGTGTGTTGGTGTAAATGCACTTCAGCTGGGCTGGCAAACCTTCAGCCCTCATAAAGGGAATAGAGTTCATTCCCAGTTGACTGGTCCTTGGAATAACTAACACCACAGTGCCAGTTTCATCCTTACTGTCCCCAGGTGTAATAACCCCCACCTTGCTCTGTGGTGGTGTACTGGTGGTCCTCGCCAGCACACTATCTCTCAGTCACTGGAGTCCCACTTCCAGGCTCACTCCCAACTAGCTTGGTCTCATCCCCCTCCCCCTCCACATATAGTTTAAAGCTCTATTTAGGAGCCTAGCTAGATTTTTAGTAAGGACTTTAGTCACCCTAGGAGACAAGCGTGTCCCATCCCTAGTAAGAAAGCCTGGGGGTGTGTGGGCCACCCCATGATCAAAGAACCCACAACGTCTCTCCTCACGCCAGGCGTTAATCAAGTGCTTCTCTTTGACTTCTTGCTCCTCATTCCTTAGCGTTGGAATGGAACTAAACACTACTTGTGCCCCAGAGCCGTCCATTGTTCTCCCTAGAGTCCTGAAGTCTCTCTTAATGGCGTTCAGCTTTCTGTGCTGTATGTCGTCATTGCTGATTTGAAATACTACCAAAGGGTAATAATCTGTCTCTTTCACAAAGGAAGGAAGTTTTCTAGTTACATCCTTCACTGATGCCTCCAATAAGCAGCAGACCTCCCTGTGGAGTGGGTCCGGTCTGCAGATGGGTCCCTCTGTTCCTTTTAAAAGGGAATCCCCTAAGACAATCACTCTCCTCTTCTTATTTACGGAGGATGTTTTTATGGTTGTCTGAGGATGGCGCAGCCTAGGGAATTTATTAGTTATATGGAGTGTATTTAACAAATCCATGAAACTTCACATTTAGAGTCAGCCTGCCTGAACAGAATCTTAGTGACTATATAAACTAATAAATATTAATAGACGTCCTGAAGCAAAATGACGTGATTGCAAGTATGGAGGCTTTTTCTGGTGAAGTATATGCTCAAATGTTAGATTAAATAGGACTGCAGATGGGTTAGAATATGTGTGAAATTATAATGATTTCTTTTTTTTTTTTTTTAATGTATTTGAAAGGTACTTGAGAAGTGTAGTATTTCGTTTGTTTGTTTTATTAGGTTGTGTCCGCAAAAAGCGTAATCTCCCAGGGTAGTGCTTGAAGCCCCTGATTTCTAAGGTTCAAATATACAAGGAGTGGGAAAACCACAATCTTGAACACAGATGGAGATAAGTTTCTTATGCGTCCAAATTTGCTCTTTGAAGTTCAGTGATAAATAAAGAGTAAGATTTTATGATATCACAGCAGGCTCATATCAGTTACATGTATATTTACTAGTTAGATTTCTGTTTTCTCTGTTCCTAAGCTGCACTCACCTTTGGAAGCTGGAATGTTTGTAGGTAGTATGGGGACTACATAAACTGTTAAGCAAGTTTTAGCAGCACCTTGCAAGAATATCCAAGGCAACAGGAGTAGAGGGTGAGAATGCAAGAGGAAATGCTTGGAATGGAAAATACATGAAATGATAAAGAAGAATAGAGAGGAAAAGCAAAGGTTGTGGAAGTAGAATTGCAATTTGTGTCACAGCAGCATGTGACCCAGTATATAATGCTATTTAGTTACTTTTTCTGCTCACAGATTTGAATAAGACTTTTGTATTAAAAATGGGATTTTATTTTGTAAATAGATCTAAAAGGGGATCACAATAATTTCATCAGTGTTTATGTAGAGTTTGTTTGTCAGTTGTGGAATTCAGTTGCTAGTAGTGTTTTGAAAAGGATAATAAAAAAATAAAGGAAATGCTATCAGATGAGGGTTGTAGTTCTAAGCTTTCCTTCAGTTTTTTTTTTGTTTGTTTTGGCATTCAGGGTCTCCTAGTTCTTCTGCAAAACTTTTAATGATCTGCTTTCCACCAAGGTGTTACTAATGTTTGTTTCTTTTTTGTTGACAACAGACTTTGTGTCTCCAGAGAGTTTAAAACAAGAGCAGTTAGCCTGTACATAGTTTAGGATTCAGTACATTTCTGTCATTTTTCTCTTACTGCCAGAAGATATCCTTCCACAGCAAGGAAAGATCCTAATAGAGAATAAAATTAAAAAATTAAAGAATATAATTCTAGAACTGCCTCCAGAATTAGTTCTGTCTTGTTCTAACAGATTATTCTCTCTCTTCATGTCCTGATTTACCAAAAGTCAGGTAGGAATTGCTTTAGGTTTTTTCTCTCCTTATCAAAACCGTGAGTTCAATCTAGCCCTTCTGCTCTTCCATGAGGGATTTCATTCTAATGGGGAATTTATACTTGGTTTTATTGTTCCACTGATGTTTCTGAAAATGAAATCTCAGGAAAAAAAACCCACAGCATTTCAGGCAATTTAATTTAGGATTGTAGAATTGTTGCACTTTTTTAATGTTGTGTTCAGAAATTGCTTGGATCATATCTAATATGCTGAATTAGCTTATCTCTGTGCTACTGTGTATACCTGCGTAGGTTAAATATCTGCTATCAGCAGGATTAACAAGTAACTGGAACTGTAGAAACTCTTCATAGTTTATTTGTCCTGTCTGGAGATTTGCCTAAATGCTTACTGTACAGAAAGACTAACTTATTTATTATTGACATTTAGCAAGTGTGATAAGCACTAAGATCATAGATGCATAGCACTCTTTTCTAGTTTCTGAAGTTGTGATGCAATGCAACAAAGGCTAAAGGAGTGATATTCTGTTACGCATCCTCTGTTTTTTTATTTATTTAAGTTTAACTTAATTTCAGTTAATTTAAGATACTTACAAGTGCAAAACCGTGCAGTGTTCATCATGAGTCTGAAAATAGGGAAGTAATTAAATCACATATAATGAAGACGATTTGAAATAAAACATTGTTTTAAATGGTCACTGCTGCAGAAGCAAAAAAACGTATCTCTTCTGGGAAATTTAAATTCAGTAGGAAAGAAACAACAAGAACTTCTAGTTTCAAGAACAGGTCATGTTCAGCCAAGAAATGTAATGTAGGAAACCAAATGTAGCGATAGTTATACCAGTTAATCTTGTTGCCTTTATATATATATGTATCTGAATTTTATATATATGCACACACACCCCTTTTTGCTGAGCTTTAGTTTTAATCTTTGACTACTTAGAGAAAAAGCTGACTAGAGGAACTGCATGCTAGTTTTGTTGTTTCATTCTCATAAAATAGAACTATCAGACAGGATATTACATGGTGAACCTTTTTCCCCTTCTCTTTGAAGAAGTTAACATCTCTAGCACAGTTTAGAGTTTGCAGTGTTTTTCCTGCAACATAGCTAATTCTATAGCATCACCTGTAGCAGTATTTGTGAATGGTGACATTGTGCTGAACATGTTTTTGTAGTTGTATTCTATGCATTCTTGAGTACTGCTAGTTAGTTCTGTTTTCAAAGATTTGCAGTGGGTGAACAATACTCCTACAACTTCGTGTGTTGGCTGTTTTGATAACTGTTTGGTGAGGACATTGAGATAAATAACCCTTTTTTTTGCAGATTGGATTGTCTGTTTTGGCGTGATTTTTTGTAGGATCAGGTTACCTTGATGTAATTTGACTGTGTTACAGGTCATTAACAACTTTAATTTTCCTCAGATCATTTGTCTAATTTCAGAGTCTTGGTGGGATAAAGATAGCTTTGTTTGTTGCCTTTACTTGGGGCACTGGCACCATTGTATCGTATTTCAATATCACTATTTTTTGAGCATGTTTTTAGTATTTGTTTTAAATATGTTTTTAGCAAATAGGAGAACACATTTGAATTCCAGAGTGTTCTTGTTGTTCAGGAAAAATCACTTATCCTAGGTATTTCTTCTGTTAGGTAGTTTGTATATACTGGAAAAAAATCAGATTTAAAAAAAATCTGTGTACTTTGCACTCTATAAAGACTCTGCCCCCTAACTGATTGAGAAATTTCTAACAACCCTCATGGATCATGAGACCATTTTAAGACCATCACCTGGCAATTCTCAGAAGAGCCCCATTTACCCTCCTGAGCCAAAGGTCTTTTTGGTTGCCTTTCTTACTGAAGGTCTCTAATGCTTCATGGTTATATTTGCTTTGTTTGCCTTCCCCTCCCAACCCTCCCCCGCCCCCCCGCTTTTTTTTTTTTTTTGGTTCACATGCACTTTATGCATCAAAGCTTTCCCATTGGTTGTGGGTGGAATTAAGAACGTCCTCTGTGGGGCTGTTCAGGCAATATGATGTTAGCTGTAGGACCCCTACCTCACCAAGAACTCTATGGAAATCATAATTTATGTGGAAACTTTATTTTAGGAAAAAAGTCCTCTCTTCCCAATCCTCACTAACACGTTATGCCTGAAAGTTCTTGGGGTGTGCATTCCTCAATAAATTGTCCTAACAGGAGGGACTGGAGGAAATGAAATGGATTAGTTTTTCTTTGTGGGCAGAAGCAAGAAGGCATTCCATGGGAATCCTAAGAAACTTTAGTTACTACTTTTCCCATTTCTTCACAAGTTTTGTATTCTGGTTGCATTAGCTAGCTCAGTATGTTTTTGAGAAAGGAGAACAAAAGACAACTCACTAACTCTAAGTTATGTCAGTCTTAAAGAGATTTTGCGCAACTTTTCATATGTTTTGATGAAGCTAGTGGATGGTTTATTTCAATCTTAATTATAATAAAATTACTTTATTCTTTCTTTAATTCTGTTCTGCACCTTTCCTGATTGTTTTGGTTGGGTTTTTTTATTTGATTTTTTTTTTCTGTCCCTCATCCAGCAAATTTATTTTGTGTTATTTGCCCATGCATTTGGAGGGATGGTGCAGAGAAATCTTTGTAAATCACAGATTAATCTAAAAGGAATTCAGATGGAAATGCACGTCGTCATATATAATGCTAGCCTGAACTATCTTCTTTTTATGCTCTATATTCTCAAGCAAATCTTTTCAAACCATCTCTTCTCTGGCTTCTCCCCCGCTCCTGGATTTCTCTTCCCTTAAAACATAAAATTTTCTATCAAACTTCTCCTAAAAGTGTTACTGGTCCAGGCTTGATATGCATGCAAGAACATCCAAACTCAGAAGACAAAATAAAACCTGTTCTCTGAAAAATTATTTTTCTTTTCTTGTAATCCCACTTATCTAGCTTGGAACCAGAAAATACTTCATTGGGAGTACTTTTCATACTAGTTTGCGGAGAAGTAGCAGAAGACTTTAGCTTGTTGAGTGGGACTTCTTAATGGAGCTTCTCCATAATGTTGTGTATAGACTAGAAGACCAAACCTGCTGTCCTCTATGTTTTTATTTTAATTGCATCACCTGTGTAAGAGTTCTTCAAAGAGAGTAGATGCACTCTGCTTGAGCACAAAACTACTGATAGAATAAATTGAGAAGTATGCAGAGAATTATGTAAGGAAATCCAAAACAATGCTATTTTCTTTAGCTTCCTTCTGAGAATGTCTGCGCTTACTGTGTATGAAAATATCTACTGTGTATCTGAAGCTAAAAGGTAAAGAGAGGTCATTATATACCAAGTAAATCTTTCCATTAAAGGGTATCTACTTTGTTATTGATATATCTAAATTGTGCTGGGTATGAAATAAATGCCGATTAAGAGACTGGTCTTCAACACAGTTAAGACTGATTTCATATTAGGTAATCAAAAGGTGTATACTGTGGTTCACAAAAATGGATTCTGGATAACTTTATGAAATAATTAAATCAGGGTGACATGCAAAGTTATAGTGGAAAACAAATTATTAGCCTCCTCTTGGATGAAACACTAAGAAAACAAATAGGGTGTATTTTTTCAAGATTACCTCAGCAGACTATTGCATCATGGAGACAAGAAGTTTGAACGATGTGAAAAGGATTTTTTTTGAAGGGAAAACATAAAATCCGTAGAAAAGAATAAAATATAGGAAACTGACTCCTTGTTAAACAGCTGTATTAACATCTTAAAGAGTAAGAAGTGTTATGTATAATTGAAGTAGTAAATAGATAGTTTATAGCAAAGCAATTATATTTGATTAGTTATTAATGCTAGAAGAGACTAAGTGTGCTGTAGAGTAAGCTTTGCTTCTTGGCATGCATCTAAAATGAGAGAGTAAAAATTGTTGACAATAAAAATTGTCGCTGCTGTTGGATCCATAAATCGGGATAACAGTCGCCAGACTCAGAAACAGCAAATCAACAGAGATCAAATATTCTACGCAAATAAGTAGAAGATTGTGTTTCAGTTGGCAATAATCACACTTCGGATTAACCTCATTGGCTACGATACTACCACTGTGCAAAGCTACAGGACCGAGAGAACTACAGACCTGTCAGTCTGACCTTGGTTCCAGGGAAGATTATTGGAGCAGGTCATCTTCAGGTGCCATCAAGCAGCACATGCAGGCCCAGTCAGCATGGATTCAGGAAAGACTAGTCCTCCTGCTTGACTAACATCATTTCCTTCTATGACCTGGTGGCCTGCCTAGTGGATGAGGGACAGGCTGTGGGCATTGTCTACCTGGACTTTAGCAAGACCTTTGACACTGTCTCCCACAGTGTTCTCCTAGAGAAGCTGGTGGCTCATGACGTGGGTGGGCATACACTTCACTGAGTAAAACACTGGCTGGAAGGCCAGGCGCAAAGGGTTGTGGTGAAGGGAGTGAAATCCAACGAGTGGCCGGTCACAAGTGGTGTTCCTGAGGGCTCGGTACTGGGGCCAGTTCTGTTTAATATTTTATCGGTGACATGGACGAAGGAATAGAGTGGACCCTCAGCAAGTTTGCAGATGATACTAAGAGTAGGGAGGCTCTACAGAGGGACCTGGTCAGGCTGAATCAGTGGGCCAAGGCCAATTGCCTGAGGTTCAACAAGGCCAATGGCTGGGTCCTCCACCTGGATCACAACAACTCCATGCAATGCTGCAGGCTTGGAGAGGAGTGGCTGGAGAGCTACCTGGCAGAGAAGGACCGTGGGGTGTTGATTGGTAGTCAGTGGAGTATGAGCTCAGCAGTGTGCCCAGGTGACCAAAACCAGCAGCATCCTGGTCTGTATCAGTAATAGTGTGACCAGCAGGAACAGGGAAGTGACCCTTCACCTGTACTTGGCGCTGGTGAGGCCGCACCTCAAATGCTTGTGTTTAGTTTGGGGCCCCTCACTACCGGAAGAGCATAGAGATGCTGGAGCGTGTCTAGAGAAGGGCAGTGGTGCTGGTGAAAGGGCTGGAGAACAAGCATTATGAGGAGCAGCTGAGGGAACTGGGGTTATTTAGTCTGCAGTGAAGGGGACTGATGGGGAGATACTATCACTGTCTACAACTACCTAAAAAGAGGTTGGATTGAGGTCGGTGTTGATCCCTTCTCCCTGGTAGCTAGTGACAGGATGGGGAAATGTCCTCAAGATGCCTAAGGGAGATTTATGTTGGATATTGGGAGAAAATTCTTTACTGAAAGGGTTGTCAGGCATTAGAACAGGCTGCCCAGGGAGGTGGATGAGTCACCATCCCTGGAGGTTTTTAAAAGTAGATGTCATACTTGGGGATGTGGCCTAGTGGCAAACCTAGCAGGGCTGGGTTGGTGGTTGGAACCGATGATCTTAAAGGTCTTTTGCAACTGAAACCATTCTATTCTATGATTCTGAGTTGTTAGAAAACAAATTTGGGACATGAGCATGCTATGTCTGTGTATATTGACTGTACTTAGTACAGTTATAAGGACCAGATGTAAATATAGCCTGCAACTTATTGGAACTGGAAATATTGAACACTATTTCAAAACAAAGTAAATTCATTCAAATTACACATCAGTGTTATTTTGCAGGGCTGCAATACAGGAGTAAGAATTTAAAAATGTATTTTTCTAGTTAGTATTATGCTTTCATTGTCAGAATATATGTCATACTAATGATGCTTCCTACGTAACTGATGTGGTAATACATAAAAACAGTATAGCACTATTTCTTCCAGCCTAACCAGGCAACAGTGGCTTAAGTGTCTTATGTAATTGGTAACGTGATGAAAGAAATCACTGTTGCCACCAAATGATCGCTTTCTAGGAAGGTAGTTCCAGAGTTAATTTTACTTCCATTTTGCAATTTTATTAAGGGGCTAGCACACACTGTCTTGAAAACATTTTTTAATTTATTTGGAACTCACAAAATAGAGCTATCTCAGAAGGAAAGAAACAGTGTCAGAAAGATGAAACTAGGTTGGAGAGGGTTCTCAACTCATCCAGCAGGTTTCACATTTTTGAGATGATTTTCAACTGTATTTTAGTAATATGCATACAAATGGTCAAATCTAAATACTGTTGAATGATTACAGAAAGCTACAAATAACTCAGTCTCCCTCTTTCTTTGTTGTATAATGCACCATAAAGTGTTTATGGTATATAGAGGCAGAATCTATTTCAGTTGCAGAATTTTCTGAAGAGATCCTAGTAACTGCTAGGAATACCTCTACTTTGTTTCCTTCTATAAATAACATCTGGAGGGGAGATGTAGAATTCATGAGGCTCTTACTGAGTTAAAAAAAAAGTTTGTCTTAAATAAGTATATTTTGCTTCTAAACAAAACCATTCTATTGAGCTATAATTTACACTGTTATCTTCTAATACAACAAACAATAAGTCTCCGTTTAAAATTTTCTGGTTTTAAAAAATTGATGTTCATATTTTAGGAGGCGAGTAAATATATAGCTGTTGTTCTTTGTTTAGTGAAGTAGGAGCAATATTGGCATAACAATGGATCTCTCTTATAAGACTGCAAGGAGCGTAACTTGAGATTGACTTATACAGCAGATCTTTAGCCACAATCAGCTTTAGAAAGAGGTTTTATATTGTGCATAAAAAGCGGTTCTATGGTATATCTCTTCATTCAGATATTGTAGTTTAGGTGTTGTAAATCAGAATGCCGATGGAATTCGAGTAAGGATTGTGCATTTAGAATACATATTAGTCAGTCCTATAGTACTGTAAAATATTTTACAATACAAGCAGCCCAATTGCATTTCTAGAATAAATCTGTGAGATTTTCATGGGCGTTTGAAGGCAGGATTTCTAGCAGATATTTCGTGAATGAAGGATGTGGACACCAAACAAACTTCTTAGTGTTTGGATCATTAATGTTCTGTACAGTCATTTTTGCGTCTTTCTTTTTTGCTTATCATTGGGCAGGCAAGGATTATTGCTGTAGAGGTGACCATGAGGGCTCACAGTACACCAAATATTCCTGGTTACTTGCTCCTTCCGTGATTTTCCATAGTGAAACAGAGTTTGAGGTGTTTTGCTCTTGGCCCTCTCTACTTGCAAATGACCTACCTGTGATCTCCTGTCTGGTTGATTCTCCTTGGGGACAATCTAACTCAGGACTATATATAGTCGTGTGAGTGATAAATCTAAATTACCTAATTTAGCTACAGGCTTATGAACATTTATTGTAATGTGCTTCCCTAGAGAAATAAATCTAGTACCTTTAAAATTGCAGTAGTACATCTTATTCTCAAGAGGCCAAAAATCACCCAGAAGGCATTTCCAGTCTCATTACGGGTCTGAGTAGTTGAGAAAATGATAACTTCACAGATGACATGTGTTGGTGGGGACTGTTAACATCTCAAGTGCCACACAGGCAGGGTTTAAACTAGGGCAGAGCTTACAGATGAGCTTGTGGGTGGGAGGTCTGGATACAAGCCAAATATCCATTCTAATACAGCCTTTTTGTTGTTTGTTTTCTCCCCTTACTTTTTCTCCTTTTTCCCCTAACTTTAATGAGCAGACCTAGTTTCCAAAGTGAATTAGGCTGATCTCAGTGAAGGACTATTTTACTGAATGAATATGTCTACACTTAGCAGGATTAACTGGAATTAACTTGAGTGTTTATGTGTTTACATATGGAGAAGCCGTTGGTTTTCATAGTTTAAGGTGGAAGAAAAGCATAGGAACTATTTAGTATATTCTTATTAAATAATATGGCCTAGTGCGTTATTTCTCACTGTTCACAAAAGCATGCACAGAAATAGAAAAAAAAAACATAATAATAAAATGTTCCATAAGCAATAGGCTAAATTCATATACAAATTAATCGGTGAGTATAATTCCATCAAGCATAGCACTTACCTGGTGCTATGTCTGTGTTATAAAACAGGCTGTATAAGGTTTTGGAGAGAAACACAAAGCAACTATTTCAAACCCAGTTCCTCAAGAACCGCATGATAAATGCATGCAGCTTTAGAGTCCAGCAAAGCTTGTGAGTCAGTAAAAGCCCTCATACTGCCAAAGAGTGAGCTCAATTTAAATTTCCGTTTCTTATGCCCAGGAAAAAAAAGCATCTATTGCCATATAAGTCTTTTTTTATTATTTTCTGATTTTGGTATTACAAACCTATGTTCAGGACCATAAAAGCTAGCTAGCTTCCAGGCTTTCTGAAGGAACCCAGAACAATTTTACATCTTGAAAGGAAATAAAGCTTAGATGTCTGGCTCTTAAACTGTCTTCCAACAGAAAGTGAAAGAGTCTTAATTTTGCAGTGCATTAACAAGTGTAGTTTTTATTTGTTGTTCGGTTTGGTTTGTGGGGTTTGTTTGGGGTTTTTTATGAAATGGGACAAATTCATCAACCTCAAATTTATCAAATTCACAAGGCCTTCAGCAAACAGTTAAAAAATTAAGAATTAATCAGAGCAATTTATATGCAGTTGTTAATGTATATGTGGATACATTTTAAGTGCATAATGTGGGATAAAAATAAAGAATGACTAGTAGAAGGTTGTCTTGAGAAAACAATAACAGGAGCATGTCGTGTGAGAAGTATGAACAGTACTGGTAAGGATTCAGTGGTGAAAGGTGTATGAAGGAGAAGTTCATGGGTTTTCTTACAGCTTCCCATTTTGATGGTTTGTCTGCTTAATAGTTATGATTTAAGAAGATTTATGTCTAGCTCCAAAGTAGCCAGCATGTTGTCTTCCTACAGCAGCCTACTGTTGCATTAACGGAATTACATATGTTTTCTTGGTTATTTTTCATGGCTATGTCTTCTTTTCACCAGCTGAGTGGTATTAATGATAGACACTAATCTCCAGGGTAATTGAGATATGAGCAATGTGATCTGTTTTGAATGAGTGATCACTAATTTCAGATTTTAATTAAGGACATGATTTATGTAATCAGAATAGTGAAATCATATATTCTTTTTACAAGATGGAGAATGGCCTTTCACCCATTTTACATGGTATCAAAGAAAAAAGCTTCTCTTGGAGGTTTTTCTTGTCTCTTCTTTCCCCTTTCACTACTTTTTCTTTTCCCTAATCGTCCTCTTTAGGCTGTAAAAATGCATGTTTCTGGAAGTCAGTAAGTACAATACACTTTCAGGTCCTTCTTCAAGTCACTGTAGCTTCTTTCTGTCTTCCTTTTGGCCTGTTTGATATACTCTAGTGCAGATACTGAGACATGATGTACTTTGTGCCTTAGGTCCACTTCCACACCATTTCTTCTTCTTGTTTCCTGACATAGCTACATGTTCTCTTTTCAGCTAAGAGTTTTTCCAACTACATAATTTTAGAGTAGTGGAGCACTTGAGCTGTGTCTGGCATTTATTCTCAGTGTTAAATCTTTCTCTTCTGCTTTTCCTTATGGCCGTTCTCTTATGCTGTTTCCTTATGTTCAGCACTTCCCAAACCCTTGCTTTTAATTCTGTAGTTACTAAGCCAGTACTGACTTTTCTGATGACTGTACCAAAATCCTAGCAAACGTCAGCCAGATAAATGGTGTTCGGAGCAAGTGATGTCCATGACATATGAATTTTGAAAATTAAAAAGATTTGTAGAAGCACAGAACTATCAGCCTATTTTTAAATTTGGAGAACAGTCCACAATATTGTAGTTTGAACAGGGGTAAGAACTGTTTTGTTATTTGTAATGTAATTAATACAGTGACTTATTAGAATTGGTGTACAGCTGAATTACCTTTTAGTAAAATGAATTCATGTAGTAGTTTTATTTTAAAATGTTTCTGAAATTATGTTTAGGTCATGCTGACTTACTTGTTTCTCACTTAGTCATATTTCCGTGTGTGAAGTTAGCATGTGACTGTGTAACCAAATTGGTGATGCATATGTCTTGACAGTCAGCTGAACGTAATACGTATCATCAAAGGCAAGCAGCTTTCTGCTTTTTACTTAGAATTAAGTAAATCTGTTTGTTAGCATGAAAACTAAAGATTTGGCATGTGCAGTGCCATTGTCAAAGTTTTTTAAATAACTTTTAAGATAAGAACAGTAATGGTGTATTTAGTTTTGGTTTAGGATTTGTTTCAGACTTATTAGAAAGGCAATGCAAAGACAATGAAAGCAGGAATGGGAAAAGGAAGATTTATTCTCATTCATCAGTTATCTTTTCATCTGTTGACCTGCTCACGGGTTTCTTTTCTGTGGTTATTAACCTCACCAGGTTCTTCAGTTTCAGTTTTTCTTTTGCAGCCTGACTGAGACAATATGCTTCAGGGATTACCAAATATAGTCCACAATCAAATTCAATCACCAGTATTCTTCAAAACCAAGTTAGATCTTAGTTACGAAGGTGTAGAATGTATAGATATGCCCAGCTTCTTCTGTTGTCTAGAAACCATTAAGCATCTCCACCATCATTATGCAGTTATGAGGGGCAGCTGTCTCTTGCTTTGTTTGATGCCGTTTGTGTATGGTAAGCTGCCACTATGACCCTCAGATGAGTAATTTAGTTTCTCCCAGAGTATTTGTTCTGGTTGTTGCTTGTTCCAACATCTTTGCTCATTTACTCATGTTGGAAGGAAAGATCAGCATTAATCTGGCCGAGAACCCTCGATGAAGAGAAAAGGGCTACTTAGACCATCTGTCATTTTTTTTCAGGAGTATGAACCTCTAGCAGTCTTTAAGGTTCTGCAGTCGCATTTCTGTGTTGATGTGGGTGCTATTGGTACCTCATTTGAACATTTACTTCTGAAACTGGACTTAAGTGTAATGAGGTGCTTAGAGGGTTGTAAATGAAAACAGTCAGTATGATCGTGCCTTTACCATAAAAAATAATAGAAAAAATTCTATAGTAGTATAGCTAGAGCTGTGTTTCTCAATTATTTTTATTAAATAATAAGTTCTTTACCTTACCCACTGAATCTCTGGATAAAAGCGAGGAGACCTGTATAGCTGTATCCATTTAAATACAGTTCTAAAATACTCTTTTAGAAATGTTTTTAATACTTCCTTTAACTTCTGGGTATACAGCCTTGTGTTTATAATTGTAAACCTAGAACAGTAGGAGATGGTGCTGCCCACAGAATATAATCTGTAAAGTTGTCATTTCTTTTCCATGTTTTCCTTCTTGTTGCCATCACTTTTGGTTTTTTTTTTTTTTTGGGGGGGGTGACACATGCAACAGGGAAATGCTCTCAGTAGCTGTACTTTGTATTAGCAAAAATAGATTTGTTGTAAATTAAGCCCACTGAATTCACAGTAATCCTCACAGAAAGATTGCAGGTCACTTCTAACTTACAAAACCCACAGTCAGGCAACAGAGCCTTTGAACCACTTATCATCTATCATCAAATATATGCAGTGGTTAGATTTCCAGTCTGGTCTGAAACCAGGAAGACAAGGCAAGGAGAACAACACAACTTTCAGGTCTTTTTAAGACCCTGGTGTAGTTTACGCAATATATCTGGTTTGTGAAGGTATAGTGACTTCTGCATTCTGACTATTCAGTAGTGACTGCAGGATTTATTCTCCTTTGGATTTCAGTAGAGAGAAGATGAGACTGATAAATAGTTTAAAAGTTGGGGAGGTCTTTTTTGTTGTTTATTTACTGTGTTGTGTTTTTTCTTCTCTTCTCATTTTTTTCTTGACATGGAAGTATTGGTGCCAGGCTGAAGACAATTGCCATTGATCCTGTCAGTTGTAGAGGTGAAGAACGTTGGGTACATTTTGAGGTTGATAACAATCAACCACTTTTATTAATGTTATTGTTATTACTTTCTTGATGAAAGGCTTTGTTTACAATTACAGCAGTGGAGTTACAATGAGTTACGCTACATAGGATGATGTATCAAGACTTACAGACAGCTGCAGAAGCATGCACAGGCACAGCCTTCTGTTCTTATCCAAACTGTTTTGTTCTTTGTGTGGTTTTTTTCCAACATTGTACTTCAGTCATGTGCTGACTCTCAGGAGGAAATACTGAAAACATATCTGGCTTTTTGCTCATTAAATTGAAAAGAGGGTGACCTAGAAAGAGCAAAAGACTTGCTGACCTCAAATTGTTATCTTACTTTTTTCCCTGATAGAATGGGATGATTTTGCTGCTCTATGATTAGCAGTTTGTGAAAGGTAAATTTGACTGCCAATTCTAATTTGCCTTCAGATAAATATGTCTTCTGGTGGTGAATTACTCGGGCCTCTGGATGTACTGGTAGCTTTCTCTGTCATAGATTTCCTAACTAAGGAGATTTTTCTGTGTTGTGAAAGCTGGATTCTGAAAAATAACAACTTAAGATAAGACTATTTGCAATTTGTGGTGAAAGAACAAAAGAACTGATTACGGCATAGAATAATCTTGTAGTAGAATTTGTTATCCTGTTTTCTGAGTTGTTGTTTTTTTTCTTAAAGCCATATTCTAAAATGTAAAACAGTTCAATATGCAGTATTTTAACAGTTACAACATCTGATGTGCTATAAAGGGAAATTACTGGAAGAAAGGAGATGCCGAGGAAACAGCACTGAAATCTACAGGAAATCATGGATTCTGGGATTCCTTTGTCCTGTATCACAAATAAGAGAAAGTTTAGTATTTTCTTTGAGCTGTACTGTGAATTTACTAACTTTCCATTAAGTGATTTTTATTATTTTATTATACAGTTAAAAATAATTCACCAATGTGATACCAGTGCTGTGAATTGCTCAGCTACTGTTAATCTGTTGTAATCCACAGCCAGTGGATTCTTGGTTGAAATGAATTTTGACTGCATGAGAAAGATTGCAACTGAGCACTTCTAGAGAATAGGAGGTGCTTGAACATCGTTAACTCGATGTCTGAACCAATATATGATTCTGTTTTGATCATAATATTCAGACTTTGATTTTTAATAAGGGACATTCCATGCTATGTCCTGTAATCACATGGTTGGCATACATTGTTAAAGGACCCTTCTGTCTGCTCAGTGTTGACTTTTTTGAACTAAATCTGTCATTTAAATCAGTAATTTTTATGTTGGTTATAGCATCAAACTAATGGTGTGAAGAACAGTGCACAGCATACAAAGGAGGTGGCAAAGCCATGTGTCCTTACCAGGTATTCTCCAGCTTTCCAGCCCTGCAAAATATATTGTCTTCTGATAACACTTCTGAGTAGAATTTGTGATCATGCTGATCAAGGCAGAGCGTCTTGTCCCATGCAAGTCTCCTGCTGTATTGTATGCTTTGTATGACTGCAGAGGTTGTTTAAGGACAGCAGTGGTCACATATCTGAATGAGCAGACTGCCAGGTGCTGACTGTGTCATGGGCTCTCAGGTCACTAACCATTGTAGCACATTTGAGTAACTGTGGGAGCTGTGGTGCTTTTGCAGTAGATTTAGTGATCAGCACTTCCAAAGAAAGTAATAAGCACTCTGGTACTACTTGTGAACTGGGCAGATAAAGCCTATTAATAAGTATTTTTTCTGAATAGCAGAATGTAACATAAACAACCTGTCTTTCTTACTCTAACAGCTTCCCTAAATTAACGTCATAAATTTGTCTTGAAGTTTTTCTGGGAAGCTGCCTTGGACATTTCTGAAGAAAGTAGTAAGGGAGTAGATTTGGAAATCTGTGGCTAAGTAGAACCTGTTGATTGCAAGAAACTTGGTATGGTACATCGGTATGCACTTGTTGCGTTTTTTCCTAGGTCATCATCTCCTTGCTGTGTCCTGGAGTATATTGCACAGCAGGATTAGGTGACTGAGTGTGGAAACCTTGCTATACTACTAAAAAGGGTACCCAGTTTTTCTCAATAGACTGTACTGTCACTTTCTTAACCATCTTATTCAGTTCACAGAAGCTTTCTAACAATTTAATGAAAATTAATCTTGACACCCCCTCAGTTTTGCTTTCTTTCACATAGACCTCGCTCACAATGAGAATATGGGCTTTTATAAACCATTCAGATTACTAAAAACATGCTACAAGCAAACAAACAAATCCCTCCAGAGATCTTGCTCCCCATACTTGATGACTAGTTGTAGATTTATAAGGACAGTGTCTTAGTTTGGCTAATGTCTTCAGAGAGTACTCTGTTTGTGCTTTGGCAGATAAATAAGCCTACTGTGATCTCTCTCTGTAAATACTGAATAGCTGCTAAGCAAAATTATTCATTTAAAAACATATATCAATTAGGTTGTCAGATTACGAATCAATTTTACACACACCAGGCAGCAAAGGAAGAGCTTTTTAAGCTCTTATTTGGTGAAACTTGATTCTATGATTCCTGTATAGGAACGATGTTGTGCTTTATTGTTTTTTCATCCTCCTTCTTAATGATAGAAGTTGGCAGTGTGTTTCATGAGACTTGTATTTTGCCTGAAGCCTCAAAAGAGGAGTCAGCAGTGCTTTGCCATACTTCTTTAAATAAGCTGTTCTTGGCATCTGATTCAAAACAGCAGAAATATGGTATATTTCCAGGAATGAGAAGATTGCACCTTATTTATAAAGAAGCTATCACTTTTTTAGGTCACACATGGCATAAAGCTTTTTTTTTTAATTCTTCCTCAAGGCTTATTTCTGATAGTTACTCATCAGTGTGGTATAATGTGTCTGTGGTTTTTCTAGAGAAAATAAAAGTTGGGTTGCTATCTTTAACGTCTTGGGATTAAATAAATTATTTTGTGACCCCATCCTAAACAGCAGTTTTTCATCCAAGATTATGTTTTGCCCCCTAATTCATTATACTAGACATGAAGGGATTAACAAAAGCACCCAAAAGAAGTAGGTGATAGGGTATCGAGTAGCTTTATGTGCCCCACGCAAAGTCTGAGGGTTTTTTTCAGAGTTCACTTCCAAGAAATGAGGTAATTGTTTAGAAAGACAGTCTTCTTGGTTGGACAACACACAAATGCAATTATTTAAAAAAAGTTAGTTGCAATTTTTGTAGAGAAAAATCCTGCTGGAAACATTATTTTGAAAGGGAACCTCCCAGTCCTCTGATACCTGTAGAAATAATCACAGAATCACAAGGTTGGAAAGGACCCATTGGATCATCGAGTCCAACCATTCCTAACACTCCCTAAACCATGTCCCTAAGCACTTCATCCACCTGTTCCTTAAACACCTCCAGGGAAGGTGACTCAACCACCTCCCTGGGCAGCCCGTTCCAGTAGCCAATGACTCTTACTGTGAAGAATTTTTTTCTGATATCCAACCTGAACCTCCCCTGACGGAGCTTCAGGCCATTCCCTCTTGTCCTGTACTCTGTCACTAGGGAGAAGAGGCCAAGCTCCCTCCTCTCCACAACCTCCTTTCAGGTAGTTGTAGAGAGTAATAAGGTCTCCCCTCAGCCTCCTCTTCTCCAGGCTAAACAACCCCAGCTCTCTCAGCCGCTCCTCGTAAGACTTGTTCTCCAGCCCCCTCACCAGCTTTGTTGCTCTTCTCTGGACACGCTCCAGAGCCTCAACATCCTTCTTGTGGTGAGGGGTCCAGAACTGAACACAGTATTCAAGGTGCGGTCTACCAGTGCTGAGTACAGAGGGAGAATCACCTCCCTGGACCTGGTGGTGACCCCATTTCTGATACAAGCCAAGATGCCATTGGCCTTCTTGGCCACCTGGGCACACTGCTGGCTCATATTCAGTCGGCTGTCAACCATTACCCCCAGGTCCTTCTCTTCCGTGCAGCTCTCCAGCCACTCTTCCCCCAGTCTGTAGCGCTGCATAGGGTTGTTGTGCCCCAAGTGCAGGACCCGGCATTTGGCCTTGTTAAACCTCATCCCATTGGTCTCAGCCCAGCAGTCCAGCCTGTTCAGATCCCTTTGCAGAGCCTCCCTACCCTCCAGCAGATCCACACTTCTACCCAGCTTAGTGTCATCTGCAAACTTGCTGAGGGTGCACTCAATGCCTTCATCCAGGTCATTGATAAAGACATTGAACAGAGCTGGACCCAGTACTGAGCCCTGAGGAACTCCACTTGTGACTGGCCTCCAGCTGGAGTTAACTCCATTGACCACCACTCTCTGGGCCCGGCCATCCAACCAGTTTTCAACCCAGGAGAGTGTGCGCCTGTCCAGGCCAGAGGCTGACAGTTTTTGCAGCAGAATGTTGTGAGAAACTGTGTCGAAGGCTTTACTGAAGTCCAAGAAGACTACATCCACAGCCTTTCCCCCATCCAGTAGTCGAGTGATTTTGTCATAGAAGGTGATCAGGTTAGTTTGGCAAGATCTGCCTTTTGTAAACCCATGCTGACTGGGCCTGATCACCCGGTTCTCTTGCGTGTGCTTCATGATAGCACTCAAGATTACCTGTTCCGTGACTTTCCCTGGCACTGAGGTGATGTTAATGATGATGATAATGTTTTGAAAACACTGCTCTTGCTGTTATGTGTTAGTCAGCAGAGGGCACTGTACTCCCTTAAAAATAAGAGAAATTATGGCTTAAAAGTACAGAAGTGAAGTGCTTTTCTTTGCAGTGCCTTTTAAAAAAAAAAAAACACCAAGTTTCAAATTATAATTGTGAAAATTGATCTGATGTAATTCAGTACAGTTTTATTTTTCATGTAGTGCTTCCTCTCATATGAGGTACAAGATGACATAGAGATTTGATAATATGATTCCCTTTAAAAGAAGCTGCTGTTCATTTTCATGCGCCCATCCTGTGTTCACCAGTGGTTCTTCTCTAGATCATAACTGCACTGAAACTGCTGCAGTTCCTCTGTGTAAGCAAGCGGATGGCTGATTTCTAACCTGCCTGAATCAACTGGCTGTAACATCTACTTTGTAAAGAGACTTACAATCTTTTCAGTTCTAGCTATTTGAATCTCTGAAGATGAGCAGAGCTGTTTTTCCTCTTATCCTTGAAACAACTGTAGTGCAAGACTCATTGAGGCTCAGCAGGAGTTCTGTGCATCTGTCTCTTAGGTGAGAATTCACATACTGAAACATTGTACTTTTTTTTTCTAATGGACTTACCCTTGTATTGCCATGGTAGTGCATTCTTGCTGGTTTGTGAAGTACAGCCAGTTATTCTGCTTGAAAATGGAATGAAAATTTCAGCATGTCCCTGTTTGCATAACATTCTTTTCCATAAATTCACTATACCACTGTACAAAAATATTACCATATAAAAATTTGCCATTTGCAATGCTGCTCTTGAGCACCATTCTTGAAAAACAGCTGTTAGGGCATGGACCCTGCGACGGGTGAGGGAAGCAAGCACTCAATATGAGTGATAAAGCAAGCTTCGACTTTATTCAAAATCAGCCTGGATTATATACCCTAACATTCAAAAGAAGCTTTGTGCTTTGTGCTTTATGCTTTATGCTTTGTTACAACTTATACGTGATTAGTTACTTAAAACTATTTGCTCTTTATTGATTCATTGTCTTTTGTTAATTCATTATTGATTCATTGTCCTTTGTTAATTCATTATTACTATATTGCTACTTCGAGTTTCGTTTATCTTCTTGCAGGTATATTACAGTTACAGTTGGGCTCAGTGCTCCATCCTGTTCCCTTGGGAAAGATTCACTTGTCCTTCAGAAGTTTCTTCTTAGAGATTCCTCTTTGCATGCCTTCTTGTTCTTTTAGTCCATATCCACACTCAGAGTTTAACAAAGTTTCCATTTATACAATATGTGTCTCACAAAGCTTTTCTATTGAATCATGTCCTTTTTCACTTAACCACTTCCCAACAGACCCTGCTATAATGGTCTTAAAGCTGTAATACGTGTTAAGTAAGAGAAGAAATAGTTGAAAATTTCTGATATTTCCAGATCCTTTTTTAAAAATTATTTGCCTGTAGACAAAGCAAGTGAAAGATGCTTTTCAGGAAAGACTGTGAGAGGGAATGTTTGGGTTGTTACTGTGTGGTTCAATACCCTGAATAATGTTTCCTGATAACAAGCTTGTCAAGTACATGTTTTTGAACCCTGTGCTTGATGAGAAACTGTGGTGAAATGGCAAATGCATCCCTGACTGTGGGATTGGCATTGTTCTTTGTTCACTGCTGTTAAAAGCAGTTTTAAGTTTGCTGCAGTTTACACCAGCTGAATATAGAGTTGTTTGAGTTTGTCAGATGCGAGTACATCCTCTCCCGCCTCTGTATTTACTGTATGTATGTACGATGTAGTATTCTAGTGCCACTGATCTGGAGTTCCGAGTGGAGAAACGTTAAGAAGCAATCCAATAGTTCATATTTTTGCTGTGTGGATGTGAACTGGTTTAGCTATCTCTAGGAACAATGGCATATTTTGCTATGTGTGTGCATACAATAATTATTTGAGGGATTACTGTGCAACATTCATTTGAAGGCCTTAGTTTGAAAGTGGTTCGCAGGGGAGGAAAAACAAAGAAAAAGGCTTAGGACGTGGATATTTTTCTGAAAACATGGGCTTATCATGATTGAAAGTGGGTTTAGAAGCATTTGTTGATAATACTATTGTTATATAGGTAGAGCAGTAATTGTAATAGTTCATTTTCACTACAAAAACTGTTGTGAGGGGCGATCTTGTTTCTAGTTCTTGTTTAAGCTGATTCAAAACAAATGTTTTTGTTAGTTTCTGTCATTGAAGATTTTAGTTACATTTGAAAATAAATTTTAACTCTAGAAAAATTTTACCGACTTGGGCTTCTCAGTTATTACTTGTGAGGACTTCTATGAGGATGTAAATTGTTGCTAGCAACTACATCCAAGAGAAAACTTTTGGATAAGTGTTTCTGTTCATATTAGCAGTGTTAACTCAAATACTCAAATACTACAATCCATTTTGAAGTATTTCAGTACTTCAGAAGGTATCTTGCACTACTCCCTTGCGAGTTTTAAGGATTTATCTGGATTAAGGTGTGAATCCCAGAATTACAACACCCACTGCAAACCTTGGAAAATTTGACTTTGTTAGAAGTAACATTTGGAAAACTAGTCAAAAAATGATGTTTTGGGACTATTTCATTTTTAAACCTAGTAGAAAAGTAATTTTGCAATCCACTGCCCTGGATCTCTCTTTGTTTATATGGCCTTTAATTTACTTGTTGCTCAGTTTCCTTCAAAGCAAGATTAGGAAAAACCTGGAAAACAAGCTGAACTTGCTGAACTAATGTAATGCAGTCCTATCAAGCAGTTAGGTGTACACAAAAACTCTCTAAACAAATGGAAGCTATTGTTAACAATTAGAATATGCTTAATGTAAATTTTAAAAAAGGTATTATAGCAGAAATGAATGCATCCAAGCAGAATGTTTAGTCAGATTATCTTGAGCAATTTCAGGGTAGAATTTCTAGCCAGCCAAAAAGATAAACAGTTATTTCAAGGTGAATTGCTGTAACAGTTGGAAAGGACGTGGTAGTTGGTTGATTCATAAGGAGGTCGCAAAATAAAAGTTATCCAAAGAGTAAAGCAGTTTCTGGGATCTTCAACAGCAAAATTGACAGATCTTTACAGCAGGTGTCACGAAAGTATTTGCTAGCTACACAATTTCAGGACCAGTGTGTAACAATATCAGCTAAGATGTTACATATACTACCAGCAGGAGATGTGGAAGTGTCTAATTTATAATCCTTTACAAATATGACATGCACCTCTAGAATAATAATTAAGTATGATTTTTTTTTAATAGGTCTTTGCAACCTGCTGCTCAGGCTTTGGACGCTGATGTCATTGTCCAGCTCAGCTTTCCTAGCCATTTGTAGTATTTGCAGAGTGTAACAGTCTATGGAGTCATTAACAAGTAAAGTTGAAATCGTTAAAATTATCTGACCTTATATAAATGTTACCTGAGAAAGCAAGTGGCCCCTAAAAATCTTTAGGATTTCTAAACTGAAGAGCTGGTGGAGTAAATCCTTTAAAAAAAGAGGATAAATGAGGTTATCACTTTTGTTTAACAGATCTGATACTATATAGAGCGTATTTTATTTTATATCTAGAAGAGAAACAACTAGATCTAGTGAAAAAGATAAGGAGAGAATGAATAACTAAAGTCTGAAGTTGCCGCTTCTATCTCTCTTCATAGGGCAATTGCAGAGATGCTGAGTTATCTCCTATAGAGCTTAGATCTTGTGTAGTCAAGAGAAGTGACAAGTTCCCCATCCCTTCAAATGACAGATTTTTTTCGTTTTAGCTGTTCTTCTTCCTCAGGACAGGGCACAAAAACTGCTTAAAAATGCTTAAAAATCACTGTGATGTTAGTCATTAAATGCAGTCAAACAATTTCAGAGATTAGAACTTGTTTTAATTTCATGTTTCTCTTGAAAACCAAATTTATACCTGTAATTTTCATCAAGTCTGAAGTCTCTGTAGTGCCACTATATCTGAAATGGCACTCCTGGTAAATTGCCTGGCATAACAGACTCAGGCGAAGCATTGGAGATGGTAATTAAGACTTCTACAACAGAGAACGAAAGGTTCAGCATACTACAATTATGTCCCTTCCTAGGCAACCTGAAGCTGTAAGATTTTTGAGCAGTTCCGCAGAAATGTTATACAATTTCCCTTCTTCCTGAAGAAGTTTGCCTGCAGATCCACACTTCACTTATGCATCTTACTTCTGGTGGTTTATTGCTTTTCAAAATACTTGTTGCAAATCATTAAAGGGTGCTTCAGTGATGAAAAGCCAGTGAGTGTTGTGTAATATTATTATCATAGCATGTAACATTTATGCCCTTATTTTCATTTGAGGGTTTGTGTTGTGTTGTAAGCAGCTGATCAGCCTAGTTGAGAGCATTACTATGTAGTGTCCACAGTGTCTAGTAATTAGGCAGAGAGGAGCTAAGATTGTTGGAATAATTATGTCAGGAGTATAGCAAAACTTACTATAGTGTAGTATATTGGCACTATATTGATGATCTTACGTATCGCGTTACAAGCTAGAACTCTCTGTATGCATGTGTATTTGCAATGAAATGGCTCTGTGTAAATTAGTCTGAAATTCTAACAGATTTTAATTAATCTAACTAAAGTTTCAGCCTTTCACGGTGAAAGAACAAAAAACCTGTTACACCCTTATTTCTCCCTTGAGTCAGTATAGCTGTGTATATCTTCACATTGCAAGTTGGGAAGCGGAGCCATGGTGAGGAAGGTGCTACTTGGAGAGGTTTTGTGAGGCTCTGGCTGCCTTTTATGTAAATGACTATAGCCCATACTGCCATAAAGCTGCACCATTCTCACTCTTTAAGTATTACAATGCACATCTTTAGTTTATGCATTTAGGTTCAACCTACCTGAAACCATCAAGATTGCTGAAACTTGCTGTGGCGTTGTCTTTCAGTAGCTGAGATATTGGAGAATGTAGGTGAAATAATTGTCTTAGTATGATTTAAAAAAATGTAAAATATTCTAAATTAGAGATGTTTAATGTGAATTGTGGCATGATTTTTAGGCAGGAACATCTAAGGCTTGTGTTAATAACCACAATTGCATCTGCAATTTAATATAATGATATAAATACATGAGAAATGCATGGTAGACTGGGCAGGGAGCCATTTATTTATCAGTTACGTTATAAACATTTTGGATCAGGAGCCACTTCAAATCTGTTCTGAGATTTTCCACAATTTTTGCAGATTTTGATAAATTTGGACATTTGGCCATCTAATTCTTAGAAATGGATTTACTAAATATGCTGTCCAGGTAGATCCCAGCTTTTTTAAAAATGCCATGGTAAAATTGAACTGGCCTCATGCAATTTTCATTCTTTTTTTTTTTTTTTTTCTCGTAGAATGTCTGTGATTGATATTATATGGTATGATCCTGAAGCTAAAGATGTTGCTTAAAAAAGGGGATACTATTAGGTCTGTTTTAGTATTTTCTCCATTCTAAGTATGTTGATAGGGCTCCTTTTCCCACTTTGTCTCATGACCTCATCTCAAAAAACACTGCCATCAGTGGTTTTTAGCAATAAAAATAACAGCATTATGAAACATAAGGTAGTTCTTACTGTACCTTACCTTCATTGTCCATTAGTCCACTCAAATGAGTTCAGTCTTATGGGTGCTTCACAGAAGACCCACTGCTCGCAGACATTTAGCTGCAAGATGAGGAGTTATTTCTTAAAGTTTCTGCTGTTTAATCTGTTCTTTTCACTATCTGATTGTCAGCTAGGTATGAAATCCTGTACCAGAGTTTTTCTCAGAAATTTCAGACTAGATAGCATCCTTCTAATTCACTTCAATAATGAGACAACAGTAGCCTGTGTCAACATCAGACTTCTGAGATGTTTATCCCCTCTATTCCATTTCCTAGGTGGTGCCTGCTCTTCACAGGAGAGTCACGTGAATAGTAATCTAACAATACGGAGGAATAGGAAGGTCTGTCCCTTTTCCTTTGGCATCCTTTATGTACCCACAGTTTGTACCGGCTTCCCTGACCCTCTGTTTATCATGAACCAGGCAACTGAAAAACATGCTATGCCTTTTGGCTGTTCTATCCTTCCATTTTCTATGAGGTCATGAGTTGTACAAGAGAAGACCACACGGCACTCTTCTAACTTCCAAGATTTTGCTTTGTGGACATTCTTGATCTATGCATAGGCTACAGAAAAGAGAAAACTTAATTACTGTTTTGTGCCTTTTTGGTTGGTGGATGTTTTCCTCAGACACCTGGCTAATGTTTCATTCTGAAGACGGGTTGCTGCCTTGCAGAGAAAAGATCACTTACTTAATTTCTCCTGTAACTGGAAAGACGAAATGGATATTTGGCATCAGATGGTTCTTTTCCTGAGTTATTCAGCTAACTGCTACTGTTCTCATGGATACCAACTCTGGTACCAATTCAGTAAAATACTACTTTGAGTAAATTAGTAAAACCTAGATACGCTTAAACATACAAAAATAACTAAAGAAGGCAAGTGTTTTGTTAATGTCAGCTCATCGGCAGAAAGGAAGTCTTTTGCAAATCCTGACCACCGTTAATGTAGTCCTACAGCACCAGAGAGCAGTGTCTTGAAGTTGTGGACCATTTTCTTAATAATAGTGCTGAATTACAAGAACTTCATCAGCAACTGTTTCTTTCTTAAAGTAGATTGGGTAGAATCAAGTATCTCCAAGTACCTTGGGAAATCCCATCATTTTCTGATCGCTGGAAAAATATATTAAAGAAATACTTTTTAAGCCTTCAGTCCATTCCTTCCTTACCCTGGCAATATCAGGTTGTGAAAGTTGTGTGGCTTCATTGATACTCTTGTGACCAGTGCAGGTTTCAAAAACATGTGGCAATCCATGTTTTTCGTATACCGTGTATTTAGGAAGAATGAATGTCATATCTTTACCTTATCTGCTGTGTGAATCTGCTGCATTTTGGCTAAAGGAAGGGATGGGAATATATAATTCTCCCGCATAATTACCCTCTTTCCCATTCTGAAGGCATATTATTCTAAACTAATTCTCTTAAATAAATTATAGCAAAACTAAAAGCTTCCTTGGCATAGAGAAGAACCAAAACTGAAAAGCAAAGAAAAGGAAAAATTAAATTTTAGTGAGATAAAAGACAGTGTTGTTTCTGTGCACCCGGGAAATATGATATGATGTGCTATTTAGCAGCTGGGTGACTTATGATGTAGACGCATCAAGTTTTGTACTCTGTCAAATACATTAGAAATACTTTCAGAAGGGTTGTTACCATTTGTGGGTAACAATTACTTTCTCCTACAGGTCTTAATCTTAGTCCCACATGTAATCATAATGTAGTGGTAAATGCTGTTAGTTGAGCACTAATATGATAACCCTTTCACTGCTGGAAATTATTGGCCTATGTTTTGTGACTGTTTTATGTTACTGTGCTTGGAGGTACTTACAGAATCACAGAATCACAAGGTTGGAAAGGACCCATTGGATCATCGAGTCCAACCATTCCTAACACTCCCTAAACCATGTCCCTAAGCACTTCATCCACCCGTTCCTTAAACACCTCCAGGGAAGGCGACTCGACCACCTCCCTGGGCAGCCTGTTCCAGTACCCAATGACTCTTACTGTGAAGAATTTTTTTCTGATATCCAACCTGAACCTCCCCTGACGGAGCTTCAGGCCATTCCCTCTTGTCCTGTACTCTGTCACTTGGGAGAAGAGGCCAGCTCCCTCCTCTCCACAACCTCCTTTCAGGTAGTTGTAGAGAGTAATAAGGTCTCCCCTCAGCCTCCTCTTCTCCAGGCTAAACAACCCCAGCTCTCTCAGCCGCTCCTCGTAAGACTTGTTCTCCAGCCCCCTCACCAGCTTTGTTGCTCTTCTCTGGACACGCTCCAGAGCCTCAACATCCTTCTTGTGGTGAGGGGTCCAGAACTGAACACAGTATTCAAGGTGCGGTCTCACCAGTGCTGAGTACAGAGGGAGAATAACCTCCCTGGACCTGGTGGTGACCCCATTTCTGATACAAGCCAAGATGCCGTTGGCCTTCTTGGCCACCTGGGCACACTGCTGGCTCATGTTCAGTCGGCTGTCAACCATTACCCCCAGGTCCTTCTCTTCCGTGCAGCTCTCCAGCCACTCTTCCCCCAGTCTGTAGCGCTGCATAGGGTTGTTGTGCCCCAAGTGCAGGACCCGGCATTTGGCCTTGTTAAACCTCATCCCATTGGTCTCAGCCCAGCGGTCCAGCCTGTTCAGATCCCTTTGCAGAGCCTCCCTACCCTCCAGCAGGTCGACACTTCCTCCCAGCTTAGTGTCATCTGCAAACTTGCTAAGGGTGCACTCGATGCCTTCATCCAGGTCATTGATAAAGACATTGAACAGAGCTGGACCCAGTACTGAGCCCTGAGGAACTCCACTTGTGACTGGCCTCCAGCTGGAGTTAACTCCATTGACCACCACTCTCTGGGCCCGGCCATCCAACCAGTTTTCAACCCAGGAGAGTGTGCGCCTGTCCAGGCCAGAGGCTGACAGTTTCTGCAGCAGAATGCTGTGAGAAACTGTGTCAAAGGCTTTACTGAAATCCAAGAAGGATACATCCACAGCCTTTCCCCCATCCAGTAGTTGAGTGATTTTGTCATAGAAGGTGATCAGGTTAGTTTGGCAAGATCTGCCTTTTGTAAACCCATGTTGACTGGGCCTGATCACCCGGTTCTCTTGCATGTGCTTCATGATAGCACTCAAGATTACCTGTTCCATGACTTTCCCTGGCACTGAGGTGAGACTGACAGGCCTGTAGTTCCCCGGATCCTCTCTGCAACCCTTCTTGTATATGGGCACAACATCAGCCAGCCTCCAGTCTAGTGGAACTTCCCCAGTCAGCCAGGACCTCTGGAAGATGATGGATAGGGGTTTGGAAAGGACATCCGCCAGTTTTTTGAGATCTTTAATTTAAAATACTATGTTATAAAATAGAGAAATCTAGAAGTCAGGATTAGTTATTTAGAGATCCAAGTTCAGGAAGATTTTTGTCTTGTTAAATCTGGAGTTATCAATTTTTCTATGAGATTTTTCTTCTAAATTACTTTGTTCAGTATTGCTATGAACAAAATTAGAGTGAACCTCCAAAACCTAGCCTTATTGATAGAGGAAGTAATGGCAAAGTCTTTAAGAGTTGAATTTACCTAAAATCCCTGCAAAACTGATTCATTTCATTTAATCTTCCTCTTTGTTCATTTTCTTCGAGAGAGAATTGCTTAATTTCTCTTCTCTCCATGTTTTTCTCTTTTCTCCTTTGTTTCGGAAGTCTGGTTTGTTCTGGAGAGTTTGATTGCCAGAAGTGTTTCCTGGAGAAGTTGTTTCTGTTGATGAAATACTGCAATAGCTATAGGGTTTTGTGAGAGTAGGGGTAAATAGTGGTGAGTGGTAATTCAGGCCGTTACATGGAATTAGATATCTAATCAAAGTAAGAGTAATGCTAATGTTTGTGTTTATGTTGATTTTATTTGTTAGGTAACAGCTTAACAGTGATAGCCAGGCAACCTAAAGTTTGTATATGCAAATAGGAAAGCTAAATAGTAAGTAGAAGAATGATCACATCCTATGATTTGCCTGGGCTCATTAGATCTATTTACTTCTAAACAGTATCTGCACTGTGCTGCTATAATTGCACTTTGCCATATCTTTCCCTAAGTAAAAAATGTGAGTGTTCCATTCCATGGGATGGCATCTCATGTTTCTTGAAGGGAAACTGTATTTTTATATACTTCATTTTCTAGCTTGGCTGGCCATCTAACAGTTATTGACATTGGATGAATTAGGTATCAGAGAGGAAGGTAACTTTTTACTTTTCTGTTTGACATGAGAAAGATTTTATTTTCTTGCTATCAAAACTTTTTCTTTATAAAGGGAAGATTGGAAATGTCAGGATGAAGTAGTAGGATAACTGTAACAACATACATTTATGAAGATCTGGATTCTGTATTTAAATTGTATACCTAACTTCCCGTCGTCTTTGCCATAACTCAAGCGTCTCTAATGTTTGCAAGAGAATCTACTAGGGTGACAAAAGTTGTTTCAGCATGTTTCTTTTCCTGTGTTGTTAAAAGAGGGGTTCTTTTTTCGAAGAAGGGAGTATAATGATAATATGGTCTTTAACATGTGAATTTCAGAAGGCATTTTTATTATCTATATAGACATTTTGATGTAATCCTCAGTAAAAGCTTGCTTGAATGTTCTGAATGTTCTCTTGGAACTAGAAGACATAGGTTAGAATTAATAAAGATTTGAAATCTCTGTTAAGGGGTAAAACTTTTTTTTAAGAGAGGCAGTGCTGATGTGAAGTCCTATATGTCAGTAAGATGCAACCTGTCATGAGCTGTAATTTTGCCTAGGCAAACTCGAGGGAAGCAGAAGCAGTGTTCACTGAGGAGATGCTGTTTCTTTAAAAAGTTTAATCAGATTTTTGATTAATGTAACTTACTGGCTTATATTATGGTTTATTTTATAAGTTTTGTCACATAGTGTAAAGTCACATGAATTGTATGGCAGAACATACAGAACTGATGAGTAAAGCAATGCGAGATCTTGGACAACTTTATAGTGATAAGTCTAGATACATAACTGAAAGAAGTAATTGCCTTTTAATATTTTATCTTCTACCAATATGGAATACTTGAGCACCTCTTAAAGAATGTTTAAGGAACTGTTGAGAAATACTTCTGTTATGATGGATTTCAAATGAAAGCTGTTGAATAGTAAGTTAGTCTTTGTCTCTCAGCATTTTGATATCAGTTGCCTGTAATTTCAGAGCTCAAGAACAAAAAAAATCATACCTGAATATAGTCTTTTATTAGACTGTCACAACTTATGGTAAAATATTCAGGACATAATTCTTTCAGAAGTACACAAACGCAATAGAATACGGAACTGAGCTTGATAATATATTAAAAAATTAAAATTCAATTTAAAAAATACAATTAAAATTGTAAAAATTACAATTTAATTTTTACAATTAAAATTGTAAAAATACAAAATACAATTAAAAAAAAAATCAGTTTTACACCTTGGCTTGTGTTTAGTAAAGTACCATTTCTTGTTATTTGCTTTGTAATTTGAGATTCATCTTCATGAGTTGTCCAGACATTTTGAGGATGCACGAATATGATCCAGAAGAAAATACTGTTTGTTAAAAGCTTTGGAGATTTTTGTTCCGATATCAGAGTATATGTCCTCCTTAGATGTAAGACATGCATTTTTCAAACTGAACTTGGAGGGTTTTGTTTCCTCTTGAGTAAATGACAGTTGCAGGTTAAGTAATAAGCAGTAATATCATTCTCCTGGACTACTCCTGGAGGTAGGGAATGTGTGTGTGTAAACAGAGGATAGGTTTATTAAAAAATGCAAGAATTCTCGCTTCAATATACCTTCACCTAATTTAAAGTGGAGAGATGTTTCTTTCCTCACCGCAGATGCAGACTGGAAATGAGAATTGAATCCCCTGTTTTTTAGCTTGACCAAGTTTTTTTTTTGTGCGTATGTGTGTATGTTTGCCCGTGTATATATCTCCATACAGATATATACACTCATCTATTTGTAACTGAAATGTATTCCCCTGCATAACACTTGCAGGGGAAAAAAGTTGAAAACATCCTGCTCTATTTATTTGGTAGTTCTGCCTCCACAGACAGTAACTAAATTTTAAACATTTAGCAACTCACACTTTTAGATGCTACTTTTTAAGAATCTCCATAATTTATAGTACAAATTAAAACTAGAGGCTATTTATAGTAAGTCTTGCTTTTCTTTTTTAGAAGTAACTTCTGTTGCGTTTGTGGTAACATTAAGAACTTTTTAATCAATCTCTCTGAAAGGCTAATTCCTTTCCCTCGTTTCCATTCTTTGAGTTACCATCAGAGTCTAGATCTATCAGATTGGTTAATTAATCATCATTTAAAAAGCATGTTTTATGTAGTGTTGATTGTACCTGAAGAATTAAAAATAAAAGCTTTTTTTAAAATAAGCCTAATTAAATAAAAATTTTAATGTGAATGCTTCATAAGTTTCATCTAAATAGTACTAGATTGGAGTAAACATAGTCTGACATAATGACCTATATGTATTTTTATTAATTCACTTTCTGTCATAACATGTTTAGCACTATTTATTTGAACACACTGCATCATCATTCATTTATAAATAACTCAGTGCTTTTCTTTATTCTCACTCATTCAGCATTTACTTTTAGATCTTCTTCAGTAAATAAACATTATAGTTTCCTTCTTACATCATCACTAAGTTCATTCACATGAATACAAATTTTGGTAAAACATCCATTTTTTAATATTTTGAGGGGTTACTGTCTTTTCTATCTATGTTTTCCCATTGTCCTGGGTTCAGTTGCTCCAGGGGTTTGCTTGGAAGTATGAATGGTATGTATTCTGTTTTACAGTGTCTTTTAGCCTGAAAGGTAAACAAAATGCTGACCACATTAAAATCTGTACAATTCCCATAAAAAAGGGAATTTTTTTAATGTTGTTCTTCTTTTCTGGAAGTCCCTATAGTGACTGTTTCTTTTTTGCATCTTTATAACCACCTTTATGATACTTGATTTTTCAAATTATATATACGTAGTGATATAACCAATATGAAAAATTGTTCCTGTTAATCATCTTCACTGTATATAAGCTATCTACAAAACCAGAAAATTAAGTACATTTTACTGTTTTGGTTTTTTTTAAATCAGGCTCACGCACAGTTGGTTCGAGAAGTCGATGTGGAGAAGGTGTCAACTTTTGAGAACCCATACGTAGATGCAATAAGAAGCTTATGGAATGACCCGGGAATTCAGGAGTGTTACGATAGACGACGGGAGTATCAGTTATCAGATTCAACTAAATAGTAAGTACCTGGTGGTGACAAATAATTATATATAATTTTCTGTTTCTAACAAAATAATTCTTACTTTTTACTTTATTATACTATGTGTCTGTGTATATGTTTGTATGCATATGCAGCACAAACATACCTGCATGTAAACTGGCTAAATTGAATTAAAAGGATAGTTAAAGGAGCAGAGTACATGTAGTTTATGATTATATCTGTGTCTGTTTCACAGAATGACAGTGTGTCGTCATTTGAAGTCTTAAAGTAAGGTTCTAATTAGGGATAGTTAATAACTGATGGGTTTTCTTTTCTTTTGTTACCCCTGTTCAAGCCCTTACTCTCCTCTGATGTACTCATAAATGCCAGCTGGACAAAAGTACTTTAATGTAGTATGACAGTCGTGAACACTGGGAAGTAAAATAATGTAGACCTCCATTCAATTAATAAAAACTATAATTCCCCAGAATGGCTGTTTCCCTCATAGATTGCTTTTGCAGTCTTGATGGTGAGGTAAATAGTACTTAGCTTCGGTTCCTGTGTTTTATTGAGCTGCATTTCTTTCATGGAAACAAAGCATACACTTTAAAAAACATGATTTGAAGACAACAGGAAAATGACTGAAGTTAAACCTTATTTGTTATCGATCAACAATAGTAAAGATGCTTATGTGACTAAATTATGTCTGAAATGTTACGCCTTTGGTTTCTTTCGTTTAGGGCAGGAATCTGACAAAATAGCACTGTGAAATTTAATATTGGAATCTGAGGACTGCCTGAAGATTGACTCCATGAAATTCAGTTACTCGTGACTAATGTAGCATCTAGCATAGTGAAAATTTCTCATCTGTTTTGAAAGAAACGGATGATGGTAAAGCATGCTGACCTTTATATGTTGACCAGCATAAGAAAATACAGCATAGTTAGTTATTAAAGCTGTGGCAAAACCCTTTATGGTCTCCAAATGAATTTATGTATTAGCTGTGATGTCATTCCAGTCTTCATATGTCAGGTGTACATGAATGAAAGCGTCTCATTGAGGAAAGCACTGAACAGAAAGACACCATGAAGCTCCTGTTAACGCTCATTATAACAGGGCTGTAGACATGAGAGGTCTGGGATGACATTCATCTGCACAGTATTCTGAGGATTCTTACCTATCACAACACTTTGATTTAGTCAAAACAAACTTATTAGTATCTTGCTGGTGCAATTTAGTCAGCTGAAACGCTACAGGTGCATGGCATAGGTCTCCTCGTTTCTCCTTGAATGCTACAGCCACACCATGTTCTTCAGCCGTATTTACCCCATGCATGTAGTTCTGTTTGTCCTGTGCATTTTCCTGTCTTGTGGGGCTGGTTATCCCTATGCCAACCTATTGGTTTTATCATTCCTGTGTGTGTATTTTGGTGTAGCAAAAGCACAATGGTGTCTCTCTTGTCTTGTTTGGATTCTCACTGTCCGCAAAGATACCATATGGTGTTTTGGTTTTTTGTGGTAAGAAAACAAATCAAATAGTACATAAAGTGAAAAAACCTTAGGGTGCATGAACTGTGGAAAGAAAATTTCAGAGGTGGGTTACTGATAATAAACTTCCGTATTGCTTGCATACACAGCAAGCATACATAGAAGATGAAGCAGAGCTTGTCTCATACTTTGGATTTCTTGTATTTGTAGGTCCTGACTTTGTTTCCACAGCAGTGGAAACAACCAGTGATACTGGTTTTAAATATTAAATAAATATATGTACTTAATGTGCTTGCCTTTACGGGTAAAAATAGAATTACTTGCTCTCCAAAGTAGAAAATAATAATGTGATACTACTTTAGATCAGATTGTACTGAATACCATAGTTTTGACCTAGTTCTAATGAAATTGTCACCGTAGTGGATCTTTTGAGTAGCATTAAAAATAGTAAGGAATGATTCATTAAGTAGCTATAGAAGCAAATTGCAAGTACATTGCCTTGCAAGAGGCAGGTGTACTAGTTGATTGGTTATTTTCACGCTCAACATGTTTAGCAATTTAACATGAGTTTTTGCAAATTTGGTGATTTTGTTATAGTTCATACTATGGATTTCTGCAAAATCTGTTTTAAATTAGGACTGTGAGTCACTGTATACGAGTCTTCAAAAGAAACTCTGGTCAATTTATGCTTGCAAGTGGAGTTTTTTCCTGGTAAGTTGAGTGAAAGCAACTAGCAAAAAACTAGAAAAACATTGTTTACAAAGTCCAGAGAGTATATTTAGGAATAAAACGCCCAAAGAGAATTTGTTATCTTTAAATCCCTGTCACAAAGCAAGAAAATAAAATTATTAAATTACTACTGGATTCAGAAGGCGGTAAGAGAGAAATAAGCGCCCAGTGCCCATTGACTTGGTGAGTCTTAGTAATTTCTTCTGAGGTGCTGTATAAACCAAAATGGTTTGCTGTCCACTAGATCTCTTGTAAGCATGTGTCAATATGTCTTGTATGCATATATGTCAGTATGCCACATATGTGCTTCATTCATCCTTTGCATAAGCCTCTCACATTCTCAGTAGTTTTCCTTGTGTTTTTATCATAGTAGTATTTTTCAGTCTGTTGCTTGTATTATTTTTAGGTTTTGCCTGTCAATGTTATTACACATTGTCTTCCTAATGGTCTTCCTCCGTATTTTTATCTAGAAGCTGTTGTTTCTAGATTCTGTTTCCAGTTTCTAATACATCCTGTGTGTTTCTGCACTTCCACTTTCTGTCATCTTTTGACCTGCTTTGTCATTGTTAGCTACACTTTTGATGTTTTTGTACCTACTGCTGATAGCCTGGAAGAATACATCAGACGTGTGTTTAGCAGGAGTGATGTAGAATCTAAGAAAGAAAATTTCCTGCATTGTGGTAGTTAATTTGAACCTTTTAGAGGCTCAGCAAATAAATTCCATTCTCTTCCCTTGCCATCAGATGCTCCAAGGTTTGGGTGTTTATGTTGTTCTTAAAAGAAACCTCTAGACATCTCTGTGGTAAAGTCAAGAGCACATCAGGTAAATAGGGATTCTTAGCTTCCCATATACATGACAGGGTGACTTAGGCACTTGCTCGCCACTAAACCACTTCCCTTCAAGATCCTGCTCACACTGTGAGACAAATGTAAACCACCACCACATGGTAGATTGCCTTAAGTAATGTGTGAGGTGAGATGAGATCATTCACTATTTAATGTATAACCAGTCAAGACCTTAACCCAAATGTAAATAGTTTGATAGTCAACAGTCTGATGTGCATCACGGCTTTTCAAAGCTTAAAGAAAGGAGAGGCGAGTAAGAGGGACAGTTGTAACATGCCACATCTACACGCCAACTTATAGAATTTGAGTTGCAATTAGAATTTGGGGAGATTAGTTGCTGTTTTCCCCACAATATGACACTAAGAGGTTTCCCTTCATGATGAAAAAGTAGAAAGTGTTTAGAATTGGAAAGTGTCCAACAGACTTGCTGAAACATTTAGTCCTTCTCTGGCCCTGTGCAAGTATTATGTCATTGTGTGCTTTCAACCAGGACTTTATAGTTACTACATAAGCACTGAGGGTATCTCTTTTGTTTCCCTTTCCTGGCTCTGTTTTCTAACACTTCAGATAATTGGATACAATTTTCCCTCAAGTTCCTATCCTACTGCATTAGCTATGCCAGTGGTTAGTTAATATCCCACTTTGTTATTATGTAATGCTCTGCTTAATTAGTCCTACATGCCAGGCATTCTCATATATATATGAGACTGATATATATATCAGTCCTTCAGGCTTTTGTGTCTGCATTTGCTATCTCCTTCAACAGCTTGGTTTCTACAGTTAATCAGCCATGCATATGCTTGTGATCATGTTCGTTCAGCTAGCTGGACATTCAGTACAGAAATGCAGATTCCAGTTTTTTACCATGTAGTGAGAGCTTCTGGGTGTGACTTCAAGGACATCTTCAGAATATCACTGATTGTTAACAGGGAAGGAGGAGAGGAATCCTGATGATGTCTAGTTGTTAAGTTCATGTTTCACCTTTTATGAAACCATTGCATGAATTGTAATGCTTGGTCACCTACTAATTTTTGTATGACCGTATTCCATCTGAGTTTGAACAATTTTGTAGCTTCTGCTGAACAGTTGATTCCTTTATACGTGTCCTTTAAAAATAACGTTTTGCTTCCGTCTTCCACTTCTGAAACAGAGTGTTTCAGTGGAACTACTGTGTGCTAGGTAGGATGTGCTTAGGGGCATGTAAGGAGGAAGATCTATGTATGAATCTTAAGATTACCAACAGTTACTCTGTTTGCTGGTATTGCCTCTAGCAACTAGAATATTCATTCTTTCTATGATTCTTTTATTTCATAAAGCTGTAGGGAATTCTTAGAGCATCATGGGTCTGTGTGAGCCTTTTCAAAAGAACGAATATTGTCCTAAATTGAGACCTGCTATGTGGCCGACACTGGTATAGCAAATTATGAACAACTGTCTATGTGATATCTGTGTAGCAATCTCTTGTTGGGGGCAAGAAAATAATATAGTTGTAATTTATAAGATACATAAGCATATCATTACTTAATAAACTTTTTAATACTGTTCATGTATTCTTTCTTCAATTGTAAAAATGTATTTGAAGGTTCTAAAACTATGCTGTCTGCAATTTTTGTTACAGAATGGTAGATTCAGCTTTTATGTATTCACAGGTTACACAGGCTTTCTTCTTTGAGGTTTCCAGTAAGATGAAAACAGCAAATAAAAAAAATCTGAAGATTAAGTACTAACAGCAGAACCATGCTAACTCTATATTTTACCTTAGATATAGTCCCCAAATATAAAAGGAAGCTCTGAAGAAAATTACATGTAATCTGCATAGCAAAGAACCGCATCCTATTGAAAAACTGGAGATTATTCAACAGAACTAGGGAAATTCAGGAAGGAGTGTGGGGTTATATAAAGCAGTATAGAGGATGTATGTCTTCCAGGATGTTTTTTTCCTTGCAGTACTGAATATGTTTTTAGTATATGTATAATTTTCAATTTCCTATTAAGAAAAGTTTGCACAAGCATTTTTTATTTGATTACCTATTTTTTTAGCCTTTGCTAAGGTTGGGATTAAGCCATGTAGTAAATTGAGGGAGACAGCTAGGTAGGATAATGGCAAAAAGAACACAGTGCAGACTTCTTCCTTCCTTACTGCAGAGATTTTGGTTTACAGGGTTTACTTTAGATTAAAATTTGTTAGTTCTGGAAACTGGTAAGCATGCCTCAACTTTTCATCAGTAGTGCGCAAACCTCTACACAAATTCTGAAAACATGGCCAGTACTTGTTTACACTTAGTTTTGTTCACAGCTCGTGCTTATACACTGAAAATTTATTCCATTTAATGTGCTGTTGCTTGCTAGCAAAGAGGACACTTATGTCATTTATTCTGGCAGTTCTGTGATGTAGGAAAAATCTTGTTGCAGCCAGTTTAACACTTTGCATATGTGGAGTTGATAGACAAGCAAGTTATATTTGTTTTCAAAAAAGCAGAAAGGATTTTTTCCTTTTGATGCTTGTTTTCCACTGAATGGTCAAAATTAGTGGTAGATTGGGGTAGTACCACCAGCCAGTTCAGAGTTTTGCAAAACAAATTAATAAGTAAACTCCTCCTCCCCCCCGAAACGACACCAAACTCCACTAACAGTATGGAGTGTAGCACCATCCTATTCCACTCAATATCCAGGCTCCAGAGGACAAATAGAAAAATCTTAGTAGTTTGCCTAATTAGTCTTGGTCATGGATTTCAGTTGGGGTTTTATTTTCACTTTTACTGCCATTGCACATGCATGAGAGAGAACATTTTGTAGATGGCCATACCCATAAACTATCCTAACTTTGAGGAAAATACAAGTATTTTGTTTTGTTTTAAACAT
Source organism: Cuculus canorus (assembly GCF_017976375.1). Taxonomy (NCBI): domain Eukaryota; kingdom Metazoa; phylum Chordata; class Aves; order Cuculiformes; family Cuculidae; genus Cuculus; species Cuculus canorus. Next base: position 28,879,974 of record NC_071441.1, on the reverse strand, counting down.
GAGAGCTTTAGGATTCAAAAAAGTGTAAATGTTTATGGTTACTATCATACCTCAATCTGTCTTACATGTGGTTGAACACAGTGAAAGTATTTGCATATAAAATGTTGCTGGTAAGCCTTGTGGTTACACTGAAATCACCCAATGAACTTTAACAACCAGCTTTGTAGATTTTCTTGAGGTTTGTCTCTTCCGTCTTCCTCTGTACTCTGTTTTACCTATATAGATTAAGAAGCAGTCACGTTGTTTGCTGGCTGGGTGATAACAAGTCATGTTTACTGCCAATAATTACCTGTGTCTCAACACGTTTGGTTTTGTTTTAGGGAATTCTCTTGGACTGTTTCAGGTATGCTAGCAGTGCATTTCAGAGTCACTCTGCTCTCCAGGGACTTCCTCTATTCCCTTGAGGTCTCACAGGCAGACTTCTCTGTATAGGGTTTATTAGTGTGCTAGTGAATGTTAATTGACCATCTTGCTACATAAGTTTCGCCTGCTGAGTTTGGGGAGAGTTATTAGGCAGTACTAATGAACAGAGCAATCTTGTTTTTTAACCTCAGAAAGAGAAACAAGTATTCTAGACAGATGAAGGCTGTAGTTTTTCTCCCTTTTGTCTGCCCATGCCTGAATATCTTCTCTTCATTAATTAGACTATACACTAAACTTAGTTTAAAGTTGCAGAAATTCATCTTATGGAATTATTCCTGAGAAAAATGCATATCTTATCACCTGATTGCTTGCAACAAAAATCCAGCCTCAAAGATGCTGGAAAATTGTAGCTCATGGCTGGAGGTCAGTGCTCAAAGTGAGCACTACATGTTTGTTCACATTGAAGGTGCTTCAAGACCTCATTCACTGAAACTAAATTCAAAATAATTTGAATTGGATAAATAAATAAATTGAATTCAATTTGGTAATTGGATAAAATAAATTGGTCTTGAATCCCCAACAAAAGAGGAGTATGGAACTGTTGGAACGAGTCCAGAGGAGGGCTATGAAGATGACCAGAGGAATGGAGCACCTCTGCTATGAGGACAGGCTGAGAGAGTGGAGCTTGTTCAGCCTGCAGAAGTTTCTGGGGAAACCTTATAGCAGCCTTCCAGTACCCTAAGGGGAGCCTACAGGAAAGCTGGGGAGGGGCTCTTTATCAGGGAGTGTAGTGATAGGACAAGGAGGAAAGGTTTTAAGCTGAAAGAGGGGAGATATCGATTAGATAGTAGAAATTTTTTATTGTGAGGGTGGTGAGGCACTGGAACAGATTGCCTAGGGAAGTCATGGATGCTCCATCCCTGGAAATGTTCAAGGCAGGGCTGGATGAGGCTTTGAGCAACTTGATTTGGTGGAATGTGCCACTCCGCATAGCGGAGGGGTTTGGAACTGGATGATCTTTAAGGTCCCTTCCAACCCAGACCATTCTGTGATTCTGTGAGAGTTTAGTCTAGCATTTGACTGGAGAACTGAAGGCTCTGGGGAGACCTTATAGCAGCTTTACAATACCTCTATGAAAGGGGGCCTACAAGAAAGCTGGGGATTACAAGGGCATGTAGCGATAGGACGAGGGGAAATGGCTTTAAATTGGAGGAGGGAAGATTTAGACTAGACATTAGGAAGAAATTCCTCATGATGAAGGTGGTAAGGCACTGGAACAGGTTGCCCAAGGAAGGTGTGGATGGCCCCTCCCTGAAAGTGTCCAAGACCAGGCTGGATGGGGCCTTGAGCAGCCTGATCTGGTAGGAAGTGTCCCTGCCTGTGACAGGGGAGGTGGAACTGGATGATCTCTAAAGTCACTTCCAACCCAAACCATTCTATGATTCTATGAAAACAACTCTGTTCTGTTAAGGTTAGGAGTCTCACTTCTTTGCCTGATTTCTGTATTAGGTAGGCATGACAGAAAGTACAGAGCCAGGTAGTCTACTCTAATGATGCCACTTCTGTTCTTTATTTTGAAATGGTGACAAACAGTACCTTTGAAACTTGCTGTCTTTCAAAGGCGTTGTTAGCACCTCCATAGCCCAGCAGCTTCCCTGAAGCTGGCTTTGAGCTTGGACCTTGTTACATACAAATAAGTACTTCTCTCTAGTGCTGACTGGGTAACAGGTTTCCTCTGCTTCTGGTCAGTACGTGGATGTCCTGTGCTGTGAGACAATGGCAGTTTCTCCTGATGTCAAGGGAAGGTCACTAGTAGCAGCTCATCATACACATCACGTGGGTAGTACACCTCCTGCCTGTTGCTGTAACAACATCCTGGAAATTACCTCAGCAGCCGCTAAAATTCACTTCAACTAAACTAATTACGAGTATAATTAACTTCTTAAACTTGGTTTGTACTATAGATTTACTCAGACCTATATGGTTTGGCTTTTTTTATACGTAATTTTATGCAATTTTTCCTTTCTTATTCTGTGCATGTGTAGCCATTTCTAGCACACACTGAGCAGTTAGTTGCATTGCAAAAGCTGATGGCAGTATTCCCAGGGAAGCTTTGGATGTCCCCTCCCTGGAGGTGTTCAAGGCCAGGTTGGATGGGCCCTTGGGCAACCTGATGTAGTTGGAGATGTCTCTGCCCATGGCACGGGGGTTCGAACTAGATGATCTTTAAGGTCTCTTCCAACCCAAACCATTCTATGATTTTTGAGTTAGGCCCTTATCCTAAAATACTTTGTGGATATTTCTTACGTGCTGAAATATTTTGTACGTGCAGAGGGTTTGCTTGCCCAGGTGAGTAATGTCTCTGTCAATATGCTGTTTAGGGCTGTATTAGATAAACTCTTTAAAGCTTTGATGAATTGGTTTTTTAATAAATAGCTATACAAAAAAGTCAAAAGTCTTCATTTTCTTTCACTCTTCACCTATCTGAATTCAGAGACTCAAGACATTTCACATAGCCCTGGCTTGGTAAGTCCTCTTCAGATTGCAGATAAGCCAGTGGAGGAAGTAACTTCACCCTGCTTTCCTGCTGGAGTTTATGGACTTCCCACAGCCTACACTGTATCCATTAAATAAACTAGATTAATTCGAACCAGTTCAGTACTGTTTCTTCAGTATTCCAAATAATTTTGACATAAATCTGTTATTGAGCCATTGCACAAATGAAAGAGCTGGCAAGTGTGCATGGGCAGAGGTGCAGCTAGACTGGGGCTTGAGCCAGCACAGTTGAAGGTGGAAAAGAATTGGCATTAGCTAGTGTATTTTGATGTTTTTATTTAAAGTTGCTGCTTGCTAAATTAATTTAAAATTAAATGAATTGTTAGTTTAATAGGCTGTAAGATGCTTAAAGGCTATGAATACAATGCTGCATTTCCCTGGTGGTTGGAGAATTTCTGTAAGCTCCAGCTTTCGTGTGCAGGAAAAAAAGGTTCAATTTCCAACCCTTTTGGAATAAGGAATATTTGGAAATATCAAACTTTATTTTGGCAGTGCATTAAACTGTTAAGCCAAATAAATGACATTCTAAATTTTCAGTGATACAAGAACAGCTGTAACATTAAGATGTGAAATTTTTTTGTGCTGATTATGTGTTTTTTAACATAGTCTAGTCTAGTCTAGTTGTAGTAGTCGTCTTTTAGTTTTATGTAAATAGTCACCTGTTATTATTTACATATACTCTCTCAGTATTTTGAATTAGTGTCAAAACCAGCAAATCTATTACTCAGAGAAATCAGACTGTCATCCCACACTTTTTAATGTAATACAAAAATCTTTTCTTGTGCTTCAAGAAAGTGTCTTTGGTTTTGTCTGTGTAGTACTGTGGCTGTAGAAGTATGTTGTTATGCAATTAATACAGAAGTCATGATAACACATTGAGTATAAGCGCCTTCTTATCCAAAGATAAACTAATGGAATGAATTTAAAATATCTATTTTTTAGATGTTACATGAGTTTTAAGACACTTAAGGAGTTTTTAGTGTGTCACAGATTTTCTTTTTAAAATATTTTGTGCGAGATAAGTGTTTTTTAAGATTAAATTGATGCTTCTTTAAATTATTTTGATGATTTGTGTTATGACAGAAAAAAAATACTCATCTGTCTGTTTAATGGTTTGCAGTAACACATATGAGATTTGACTATTTCATAGAATCATAGAATCGTTTGGATTGGGAGGGACCTTAAAGATCTAGTACCAAATCCCTTGCCACTAGATCAGGCTGCCCAAGGCTGCATCCAACCTGGCCTTGAACACCTCCAGGGATGAGGCATCCAATTCCTTGGGAAACCTGTGCCAGTCTCTCACCACCCTCATAGCGAAGAAATTCTTCCTTATGTCTAGTCTAAATCTGCCCCTCTCCAGTTAATAGCCATTGCCCCCAGTCCTATCACTACAAGCCTTTGTAAACAGTCCCTCCCCAGCTTTCTTGTAGCCCCTTCAGGTGTTGGAAAGTTGCTATAAGGTCTCTTCAGAGCCTTCTCCAGGCTGAACAACCCCAACTCAATAATATCTTTTTGCATTATTACCTTTCTAAAATCAGCCAGACATGCATTATAGCATAGTTTAGTAACGTTCACTGTGCTGATGGTGCAGAGGTGCAGTAACCAGGCTAGTGTTGGGAGATGGCAGCTGAAGATTGCCAAAGGAATGCTACACACAGTTGTGTAAATGAGCTGCCTAGTAATTTATTCAGTTAAATAAATTTTAACTCATTAATACCACTGTAGCATGGAATGACCTACAGTTCTTCTTTATACCCTGCTAAAATACCGTAACGAAACAAAAACAAAACCAGATTGGGGGTAGCTGGGAGGGAAAAGAAGAAGTTAGTTCACGGTGTCTGCCATTTTCTTATTGTGGCATTTGTCGATTTCATTCACGTATACTTTTTTTTTTTTTTTACCAACAAATTGACTATGTGCTTGTTGATTCTGCTTTTTGTATAAAACAGCTGAGGGTGGAGGAAGTGCTTGGGTTCTCATGCCTTTTTCTTACTCACAGAAACTCACAAACTAATCAGCGTTCTCAGAAAATATTGTCAGAGTAGTAGCTTCTGGATGATCTGAGATATATGTGGTTCAATATATATATATTTCTAACTGTAATTTTCTCACATTCAGTGTTTACTATCAGATTAATATTTCATGAATAAAATTGTAGTGGGGGAGATTTGGTAATATTTTTGGCTCCCTCTCAGGCCTAAGAAATTAATTCTTCTGTATTTTTACTCTAAGTTAGAAATTAAACTTCTTTGTTCAGGATAGCTTGTTCTCACTATTTCATTAAGAAATTATGCAGAGCATCTAGAAGTCTATTCTAGTCTCTTCTTTCACTAATAGCTACGTTCAGAGCTTAGTGACACTTCATCATCATCATCCAATAAGTTGCAAGACCATTGCTCTCCTCCCCTGGGATGCATTATGTAATCCATAGGTTAATTTATCTTCTCGGTGGCTCTAGGTCATTCTTGTACTGAGAAGTAACCAAATACTCAAGAACTTCAGTTCCTACAGCAGTCTTTCTCCCAGATTACCACAGGGAAAGCCCAAGCCAGAACAATTATGCTACCTTTTTGCACAATTCACTTGAAGCTATGAAAGTATACAGGAAGGAAGGATGGAGCACATTTAAATACCTTGTCACCTCTTTTATGCCGATAATGATTTCTTCTGTTGTGCTTCTTCCAACCCCACAGCCCATTTCCATTCCCAAGTCTTCCTTTCTCTTTTCCTCAGTGGGATGATGCTGTCACTGTCTTGCATTCCTGTTGTTTCTCCCTGTCTATAGTTACCTTAACGACTTGGACCGCATAGCAGATTCCACCTATCTGCCAACTCAACAAGATGTGCTCAGAGTTCGAGTCCCAACAACAGGGATCATTGAATATCCATTTGACTTACAAAGTGTCATTTTCAGGTAAGGAAAACATTCTAACACCCACTTGGTTTGTTTCTTTTGTTTCCTTTTACATTAGTAAATATATATCCACATATAGGATATTAGTTAAAGGTCCATAAAAAGCAATTATTCTCTGGTTTTAAAATTTGTGGTTGGTTATAATATTTTCATGTAATTGTCCATATATTCTGAGGAGCTAATGTTAAAGATGTCAGAAGGATAAAAGACAGTTAGGTTCATCTTTTTCTGAAGGTAGTTATAGCTGATAGAAACTCTGCAATTCATCTTTTCAATAATATATATCAAAGTTTCACTATTAATAACAATATGAAAATATAATCACATGTCCTTGTAATTCGTGTCAATTATAGAATATCAAATTACCACTTGTGTGGTTGATTTTTGGAAAGAAATTACTCTCCTTTAGAGATAATCACCTTATTTGAGTGCAAGTACAGTTGTTTAAAGAAAAAAAAGAATGCAACGGCGGTTGCAGGTTAGACACCTGTGTTTAGTTACACTGAGACACAGGGTGAAGGGGGAATACACGGTGAGCAAATCCAGGAATTTTTATTGGCAATTTTGGGCAAAAATGACAGGCCACCAAAGTCTATTCAGTTCATATCTCTTTCTGCGGAATACACAGAGCAGGCATACATTTCCGAATCATGGCTCACGAGACCTTTGTATCAAAAATCTGAGGAGATTGAGACCCACAATAACTTAAATACAGAAAACACATCAGACTTGAAAGCAAATATAATTAACTGTCTACTTAAAACAGAATCCATTAAATATACATGGAAATTAAGTCATTAAGAAAAGCAATCTTGCGTTTTTAGCTTAATTCTTGAATTTTGTTGTGTGTGTGCTTGTGTGTTTATCTGTTAAGGTGTTCATGGAGTTGATGTGGATGTTAATTTTGCAGAATGGTGGATGTAGGAGGCCAACGATCAGAAAGAAGAAAATGGATACATTGCTTTGAAAATGTGACTTCTATCATGTTCCTAGTAGCTCTTAGTGAATATGATCAAGTGCTTGTGGAGTCAGACAATGAGGTAAGCAAGCATCGGCAAAAAGCACCAGTTTTAAAGAAAAAATAACTTCACATGTCTAGCCCTAGATGTTTTGCAAATGCATCTACCAGCAGTCCTATGCAGTGGCACCTGATGAATTGAGAAGCACTACAAGGGCTGAAAAAGGGAAGAGGGGCTTGACCTTCAAATACGGCAAAGTTTATCGCCTTCATTTAGGGTTCAGGGACACCTGTCTGTTTGGTGCTAAAGTGGAATACAGTTGTATATAAAGAAATATTTTTCTTGTATCTATTTGCGCAGTTACTGTTAACATAGCTGAGCCATAAAATTGGAGGTGGAAATGAAGATAAAATTAATAGATTCTTTGCTAGAACAGACCCTAACGTAGTAAGTAAGCATCACTCCTTTGACTTAAAGCATACAATGTACAATGCATTTTTATTTTAGAAAACAACAGAAGTAAGAAAGTGGTTGAGCTGAGGGGGGCAAAGCCCAATAGTATCCAGATTTTGAATGCAATTTTACAGCTAGGGAGACTATTTAATGTTTAGATGGTTTTGTCTTTCCTGAGGACTAAATTTTAAGTTATTCACCAAACTTTTGAGTAGCTCAATGCCACTGTCCTATGCAAGTCTTTTAACACATACTTAACAAAAGTTTGGTGAAGAAGAGAAACCATTTGAATGTTCTTCATACCTGTTGATTTCACTCTTTAAGAGAATGGTTGACATAAGGTAAAGCAGGTGTCCCAGGACATTCATGTGTATATAGCGAATTTTCTTCTTGATTAACTTTTTATTAAAAGCTCAGAAAGCTTTTACATTTATAGTTATTCTGTAAAAGAAAAGTATTGTTGTGGTTAGTTATATAATCAATTATATTATTCAAAGCTGAATTTACAAAAATGGTGATGTAATTTGCACCAACTTCATCTCATGTAATTTTCAAAGCTAGACACATGTAGATTAAAGGAGAACGAAGTCAGATTTGGCTTATTTAAATCCAAGCCAGAAGTGTCTTTTTCGCATTATTCTTTATAGCCATAAAGTCAACACAGAAGTATTACACATTTTAATTATACAAGTGAAAACAAAATACATCGAAAATCATATAAAGAAAAATTATTTATGATAGTTTTCAAGTGCTATTCTAACTATCTAAAATGAAATTCCAAACTTCCTACTTATCACTGGGCTCTGAAATGACTGTAGTGATGCTTAAAGTTGTGATGGCTTTCATGTAGCTACTTTTTTATTATAAAGTCCACTTTACTCATAAAACTGTTCTGATTTGTCAAGTTTTCACTCTCAAAATACTTCATGGAGCCAAAAGCTGTAAAACTCATTATCTTGCATGGCTCTTCCGCCTTGCTGCTGAGCTATTTGTTTCTTATTAGGAAATGTCTAAACCTTTTTGTCGTTCAGTTAAAAATACAATCGTAACTTCAATTCAAAACAGTTTTTGTTTCAAGTTGTGTATACATACCCTGTTAGCGCTTTCCGCCAGCCTTAGGCCTGTGTTGCTGTAGCTCTGGAATGGATCCAGGCTGTCATAGAGCTAAGCACGCATCTATGCAGCTTACTTTGGGATTTCAGAAAGCTGTAGCCTGGCTGCCTAGATGTTGGTATACCAGAGCAGTGCTTTTTCCTCTTCCTTTTCCCTCCTCTGTATAGCTGAACATTGAAGCTGCAGAATGCATGGGAGAAGAATAGGTTTATTTATTATGTATAAAGCAAAGCATAATTTGTCTGATTGTAGGTATGGCAGAAATATGGGAAAAGGTTAAAAATTTAGCCCCCGTCAAGAAAATTTTTGTTCTTTGCTGGGATGTGACAAGCTCAGTAGATAAGACAGTAATTTCATTTGCAAACTTTGGTAATCAACCAAGAAAGTTTTCTCACTTATATTTTTACTTGTGAAACAGTATTAAAATTTTAATAAAGTGTTTGCAAATGTCCTGCTTTCTTTGCATGTATGCACCAGTGTGATACCACGATAAAATCTGATCCTTCTTTGATTTATGTGCCTTATACTGAAATGAAGAGATCTGAGTCAACTTGCAGCGTTCTGCTACTCTCTTTGTATTGCTTTCATGGCCTGATTAAACAGTATGATTTTTGTAAGATGGCCTACTTTCTTTTTCTAACTAGTCCACAGCATGTTATTGCCTGAAATCCTTTTCCTCATAGTATTTTTTTTACAAAAAAAAAAAATATATACTTCTAAATAATCTGTGGCACTCTTTTTAGTTAATACATCTTTTCATTAATGTCATCTTCATAAGTAAACATAAAACTCTAAAAATTATTATTTCGCATTCAGTGCATGTGTGTTTATATGACCCTTTATTATTAAACTGATTTAGAGCCATTACGACTCTTCATTTGTATTTCAAATTGTGGTTCCTGATAGACTCTCAGTTGTAAATCGATTTGGTCTGTTGCTTAGATTGTTCAAGAGAAATACATTTGACTTATAAATCAGATGAGGCTATACTGAGTTCACAGGTTTTTGCTAATGTCTGGCAAGAGCTTTTACCCTCTGGGTATATGTGAGATTGGGCTAGGAGCTGTCTCTGTCTTTATGCCCTTGGAATAAGTTAAGTATTAAAAGATCTGAGTAACATATTATAACTAGTCTGTAAGGGGACATCATACAATAAGATGCCTGTTATTCAGAGTCCTGTGCAGGATGACTGTCAAATGGTATATCAATGAAACTGCACTCCCATGACAAAGTTCTGCAGCTAAAGATTTGAGGGTTTTAATCCTGAAGAAAAGCACACGTGGCTGCCCAATTATATTTTAACAATGATTGCTCTGACTGACAATACTCAGAAATAATGTCATCTCTTCTGTGTGTGTGTATAGACTGTGCATAACTAAGCATCTCATTTTGGTTCATAAATAAAAAATGAGACGAATTGATAAGGACTGTATATTTAAAAATGTCAACATTTCAGATGATGTACAATTTTTGATGCCTTTCTCTTCTTAAATACATGTAAAAGAAGAGATAGCTAAGTGTTCCAAATTCTGCCCTTAACAATAACAGTACATCTGTCTAGATTCATTGGTGGAAGTGAGGATAAAATTGGATCCAGAGGACATAAAATTCTAATCACATTAATAGTACTGTAAATTAAGTAAATCGTCTCTCCATCTCATATGATGTGATGAGAGTGTATTGTAAGTTAAATTATCAGATGTTTGACCTTTTCATTTTTTCAGAAAAGTCCGACAGAATTAGAGGTGAGATAAAAAAATGAAGGAATCATCTCTTTGGTAAATTAATTTATGATGTATTATGTCCTGTAGTTCAGGCTTTTGCACCAGCAGATCTGTAGAAATGTGCAGTTTTATTAAAAAAAAGCACAGCTTAAAACTTTTCCATTTTTAAACTTTTTTCATAAATAAAGAATGGAATATTACTCCATATTCCAGGATAATCTGCCTTTAAATACGTATCACAGGTAGCTCTTCTAAACATTTAAAATTTTACGGTCCCAGTGCAGTAAATGCAAAAAACAAGTCCCAGCTTTGCAAGTGGTTCTGGTTCTCTTGCAGTTATGGAAGGACTAGAGACAACATGTTATACCCATAAAATACAGTTTCATAAAAAGTGGTTTTCATTATCGTTGCAGAGCTTGTTAAGTACTTGGAAATGGCAGAGTAAAGGACAGTGTTTGTTGATGCTTGTACATATTTTTCTTCTGCAGTAGCACACTAAATTCTTTAAATATATGCTTTCATATAGCTTATCTAGGTCTCTGGTGGTTATAAAAATGTGGGCTTTTTATAGGTAGAGGTCTTTCTTTTTCTGTGTTCCCAGAGGAAGAACAGAAAAGATAGTAGACTCTTCAGCTAAATTAATGAATTAATAGGCAAATACTGTCTTTCCTTAAGTGTTATCAGAGGCCACAAAGCTACAGAAGCATTGGACAGCATAAGTATTCATTGATAAAAGATAATGTTTAGAAGTAAACATCTATCGCACAAAATAAACTAGGTGGGAAATGCCAGTTTAGATTATTTTAGTCAGAGCTGATACATTTTGGTTTAAAAAAAAAATGGAACTACCATTGTAGAATGTGGTAGTTTAGCAGGATTGGAGGCAGATGTTGCTAATATTTACAACTAATGTTTTTTCCACTTTGACTTTCATGTGAGGAATTTCACTAATGCACAACATTATTAATACATGCTATGTATCCCATATATGTACAGATATCTTACACAGGCATCTCTGAGCCTTAAGAAAACAATATTGTTTTCATTAATTTACTTACCAAGCAATTTCTTTTTGTTGATGAATGAAACCGTGTATAAAAGAGTCATTGAAGAGTCTCTTTTTAAGTTAGAACTGCAGCATTAATATAACTTTATAAACATGCTTTTCATAGGTGGTTTATTTGCTGGGTTTCCACTGACTTTGGATAACAAATCAAGTATAAACAGTTTTACTCTTAAGGTCTATCCAGGCGGGTAAATTGCAATCCTTTTAAGACGTTTATTAAGAGCCATTACTAGTTCGTTTTAAACAGAAAAGGGGGAGATTCTTTTCAAGTAGAGTACTGCTCTTTTTTTAAAAGGCTTTTGTTGTAAAGCCTTTTTTTTTTTAAAGTCCTTGTTTGCCTTTTTTAAAGCTTTTTTTTTAAAAAAAAAATTAAAAACAGTTTTTAAAAGTTTGCTTCTACCTCTCCTTCAACACTTTGTGTTCGTTATTCACAGACTAGTTCTACATGGCTTAGCATGAAGGCTGAAAGAAAATAACATTGTTATCAAAGCACTTTTTCTGCGTTGTGAATAAATGTAATACTTTAGTTGTCTGGGTTTTTACATCAACATTTAGCAATCCAGAACAATTGCACATAGGGCAGAGAGATAATATGAACTCCCAAACAGAATTAAAATCCTCACATGGTCTTCACAGTTATTTAGCAATGTTATTTCCATGGGAAATAAAATTTCTAGAACTCATTGCTTATTTGAAACTAGAAAACACATTACCCCCTTGTGCCAGACCTTGTTGCTGTATCTGTTTAAGCCTGTTCACATATATGTGTAGGTACTTTTTTTAAAGTGGATGGTTCATAGTGGAAATGGGAGGTTGGATGATTGTGAACCCGCTTGCAGAGGCTGCCAGAAATGCTGCTGGTAAATGTTGATATTGGCAGCAATTGCTAGCAAAAACCAACTGAACAACTGACTTTTTTTTTTTTCAACAACCAGTGTCAAAAGTCTCCAGAAAAGGACTTTTTTCACTGACAGTTTAATTTTAAAATGTCACCCATTTTTCTCAAAATTACATAGGTATTAATGAAAAAATAATTATCCTGGAATTTGTGTTATTTTATCAGAGTAAATTTAACAGTCATTTTTTAATTAAAAAAACATTTGACAACAATATTTGGACATTGCTTTTGATCACTTTTTTGGACGTTATTTTTGTGCTTTGGTTGTTGAGCAGCTTGATTTGATGGATTTTACCTGAAACTTGGTTCATCTGTCCCTCTGCTGTGCACATAAAATTGCCCTGTATTTGCAAGTACACTCTTGTAAATTTAAGTTCTTGGAGAGGTGAGAGTTCTTCTCCCAGTTGATTTAAAAATACAGTTCTCATCTAAAGACATGTCTTCCCAACACTCTACCAGCAGCTTTTTTTTGTCAGGCTAGTTTGCAGAGACTCAAGACCTGTGAGGAAAATAACAGAACTATTCCTGAGTTTTTCATGTGAAGTTGTATTTACCGCATTTGAGTTATTCATCAAAATACGTGTACAACTGCTGCAGGTTTTTCTTACGTGGCTAGTTACAGCAGCATAGATCAAGATTTTACTTCATACTGGTGGCAAAAATCTGAAGCACTTCCAGTTTTGATACTATATTTACATTTTTTTACACAGTGGTGAATTCCGCACTTGCCAACGAGTTCTTGATTTCTTCTGTTATTTCCCAGTTTTCATGTAGCAGCTCTATTAAATTTCTAGCCAAGGAATACACTGTAGGTTTTTCTGTGCAGGTAGACAGTGCTTCTACCTAAATAATTGCTGGAAGTCTAATTTGGAGAATGGTGACATTCCTATCTAATACAGACTTTTGCACAAAAAACATTCATAGTATTTTGTGAAGTATAATAGAGTCCATTACTGTGATACTAAACAACTTCTGAAGTATTAACCTCTGCTTTTTTTTTTTCTGAAGCTGTCTTGCATGAGTAACTTCTACAATTACCATCTCTGAATGCCTTCTCCCTCAAACATGTTACTAGCATAAACTTAGTTATATACACAGTGCAAGTTGTTGACTGAAAAATTTCGTTTACCTCCTCACCACCTTTTCTTTCATCATTTCAACAAATTTCAGTCCCTCAAAATTTGTGAAATCCTATTTTTTACAGACACTATTTAAATTGTTAACAATTTTTTAAGACAAAATTTAATTCCTGTGTTTTATGATTTATGTGTAAGTTAGAGTATGCCCACTAGATGCCACTCTAGACAATCATAAAGACAGTAACTGGTGAAACTCTGCTACTGCTTCTGTATTGTTTCAGATTAAAATTGTAGTTGAGTTTTTTCTCGCAATGCACTATGTATGTTAGCTGAGCAATGCTGGTTTTGCTTCACTGGCTAACAGCTTTTAAATGCTATTTTAGTGGTCTTTGGATATTTTTCAGGATTTGACTTCTTAGAGTCAAATGCTTATAAATTACACCAATTCTATAATTTCAGTAATTGCAGGAATATTTGCACATTTTTTCCAGTGCAACTGACAGTGAAAAGAATTTCAATAAATAAATTCAAATTAGAAGCCCATCATTTTAACATGAAAAATGAAAGTATAGGATTAAAAAAAGTGGAAGCATACTTTTTTAAATTATTAAAAAATGAGGAAGAGTAAGAGTTTGCATTTGGATAAAAATGTGAGAAAATATTGTTTGTATGTCCTATGTATGTTAATGTTTAACTGGCATACAGAAACTTAACAGCATAAATTCCTTTATATAGCAAGAGGTACATCATAGAAAGAAACTGCAACTTTTGCTGGCATCTTTACATCATAACATAATTATAACATAAAATGTTATATATAACATATGTAACAGTATGTTATATAACATGGTGATATCATCATGTCTTGATACAATTCAGGAGTGACTGCAGACATAAGCAGAATAGGGAGGTTGCCTAGTCCAGCAGATCTTAGGGGATGGTGAAAACAGTGATACCACTGCTCATTTTCCTTGTGCCAGCTGCCTGCAAAGCAAGGGAGGACATGATAAGCTTCTGCTGCTGATGGAGGGGGATTGCTGTGAAGGCTGGCATCTCTGCAGAGAATGGCTGTCAACTACAGAGAAAGCCTTGAGCCAGCTCCAGCTGTACATTTTTGCACATTCATTATTCACAGGTTTCTTTTTGCAACCTTTTCCATTGAAGCCGAAATAAGATTTTTCTGGAAGCATTTTGGTGAAGTAGAGCTGGCGCAGAAAATCAAACCGCATGCATGAACAAATTATTAAATACTGCCTGCTCCCGCTGTTCTCTTTTCAAAGATCCATACTGTCTTTCTTGGTTTGGCAAGGCTTCCTTCACATTGCACCTGACACAAGGTCAGGTCCTCCATCTTGGCCCTTTTGTATACTCTTATTTCCAGTGTAAGTACTGTAGCATGAAGCGGTTTCTTACATAAGAAAAAGTGCATCCTGTTAGTGACGAGTGTTTTTCAGAATGGTGAGTAATTCAGCAATTTCATCTCTTCTAACATTCTTAAGTAAACGTCAAAAATATTATGGCAGTAATGTTGTATGTATGTTAAATTAAAGAAAATGGTGAGCATGCAATAGTGCAAGCTTTCATTAGCAACAGAAAACCTGTCTTAAAACAAATTTTAGAGAATAATAAGCAGTATTTCTGGAGAAGTTACTTCTGAAGCAAAAATAGGTTCATCTGCCATGACCTTCATAAAAGCTGATTTGCTCTTAGACATTAGATAAACAGAGAGATGAAAGACTGCAGAAGGTTAATGAGATTAATTAGTCAAAAAATGAATTGCTTCATGTTTTCATTAACCCTTGAATCTTTCTAAAATTAAATACTAAAGCCATGTTAGAATGTTTAATCTCTTATGCTAAGCTCTGGACCTATATTGGTTTATCTGCTCAAGCAGATAAAATCTACTTAAAAATCTGTAGGCCATCATCTTTCTATTCCTGCAAACCATCTACAGAGCACATGCCTGACTGACGAAATATCAAAATGTCTGTTCACCATCCTTAATGCGATGCCTTTCCATTTCCCTCTGAAATAATTGCAGAGGGCTTATAAGTACAATGTCATGGTGACGTAAACTACTGGGAAAGGCTTGAAAGGCTTACAGCCAGTCCTATGAAGGAAGGGTGAAGGACCTGGGCTTATTAAGTCTAATGAAGAGAACACTAATACTTGCAAACAAGTATTTGAGGAGTTGGAAGTGTACTGTAGAGCTGAACTTTTCTAGACAGAAAATATAACAGATATTAGTTTAGCAGTGTGACAGGGAAATCAGAGAGGTATTTGAATCTCTGTACAGGTTTTCAAGAGTTACCAAGACAAAGCCATGACTGATGCATTCCTGTGTTGTCAGTTGACCTACTTGAATGAAAGACTAAATTAGATGAACCCTAGGGATGTCTTCCAGCCAACACATCAGAGTTAATACTCTGCTGATATTTCAGTGATGTTTCAGTGGAAGATGTGCGATAGTCACTGTGACAACTTAGAGATATTTACATTTAGAGGTGGGGTTCTTATTCATTGATGTTGCATGGTGCTTAATGGTATCAGCAGTGCAGCAGCATCCCTCCTGGTGTGTATGTACATAATCATGCTCTCTATGTACTCTTGGGTTGTAGTAGTAGCTGGTGTCATCTAGTTGTAGTGTTTTTACCACTGCTAGACCTAGCTCTCACTTGGAAGCCATCGAGGTAGCCAGACCCTGAATGTGTGTTGGTTAGGAGCATTGTTGTTGTTAATGAAGAGTCTGATTTTGGAACAAAACTGTAAATAACTGTTTCTAATTTTATAATGAGTAGTTTCTGATTAACAAAAAAGCAAAATTCCTCTGCATATAGAATCATCTCAGTGTCTTAGTGCTGAGAATACAGCAGGTTGCCTTTTGGGAAGAGCTTGTTAGAAATGGAAGAACATGTAGTGTTACTTTCCTGCTTCTTTCCTAATAGGGCACTTGAAAGCAAGGTCCTTGACTTAAGCCTGATGATAAGCTAAGGAGTGACTTCACAGAAGTGCATGCATATGTATCATTAGAATTGTGCTAAAATACTTCGGTGAATCCAGCTTCTTTACATAAGAAGATACTAATTCTTCTCTTAATGTTCATCTTCAGAGCTTGTGTTGGATATTTACCAGCTACCCACACATAAGTTGGCTGCACTTGCTCTTCCGTATAACTGTGCTGAGTTCAAATGCAACAAAGAGAGTCCTTGAAGTAAAGTCTTGTGTGCCAAATGGTAGCTCTGAGGAAAAGGAGCTATAACAATAATCTATGTAATATGTATATAATAATTCTACTTTAGTGGGCTCTGGCAATGTAACGTGAATATTTTGTAATTTCCACAATTCTTCCATTTAATTTTCTTTAGGACTGAATAATTTGCTATAAAATTAGCAAGGGTAGCAGTCTGCTGCTGTTGTTCTTTGAAACTTATTCTTCTAGAATCAGGAATAGGTTCAGATTTAGCCTGACTCTTCCTGGAAATAGAGTTACCTGGATGGCTTTTGGAGGCAAGTGGCTTCTGTATGGAATGAAACTTTGACCATACTTAAGAATACAGTGAAGTGACTCAGAGTGGGATAATCTGGTAGTGTTCTATTGACTTCAGTTACTGATATCCTGAACTATGTATTTTTTCTAAAGCAGTTGAGCATTTCTTCCGTTTGTGTTAGACTGCAAATATTGACTGCTTCTGTAAATTTCTCAAGGCTGTAATTATTTCCTTTGAAACAACATTTTTTCTGAAACAGCTCTTTTATACTGCCTTCTTAGTATCTTTTTTATGGCATCCCAGATTGGGTTTGAATTCATTGAACTATCTTTGAAATCATGGAAACCTGCTTCATGTCTGATCTATCTGAGTGGAATCCTTAGTAGGTACCTCATCAAGGAGAAGTTTAAGCCAGATGCCTCAAATCAAGTCTGGAAGGACTTGAGACTTAGTTATAATACAAAAAAAAAAGACACTGTGGAATACAATTCATAGTATATGTAAGTCATAATGAATATATAATACAATACCTACTCTTCTTACAGTGAGAACATACTTTGTTCTTTATTATATATGTCTGTTATGTATGTCTCTTTATTATGTATTTTCATGATACACAGCATTTAAAAATTAATGTTATAGAAGACAGAATGCCAGAAATTCTTTTAGGCATCATAATCAATGTAGATTTAGTCTGCAGTGCCTTTTCTGCTTCATCTTGTTTGGTATCCTTTCAAACAGGAAATGAAAATGTACTCTGGGTCTAATAGCAGTGTTTGCAAAACATAGTTTTCTTAATCTTTCCTGAAAGAAGGGTCATAAATTGATCCAAACCAATTTATTTATTTTGTCTTTGCAGTATGTATAATGAAAAATTACCAGCATTATAGATTAAAATATTGCAGCCCTCTTGGAGGGTTTTTATGAAAAGCAGGAACACTTACTCTAGATACATGATTTGTCTTTTCTATGCACTCTACAAGAAAGCTGAAGAGGGACTATTCTTAAAGGCTTGTGGTGATAGGATAAGGGGGAACGGTTATAAACTGGAGATGGCCAGATTTAGGCTAGACATTAGGAAGAATTGCTTCACATGAGAGTGGTGAGACACTGGAACAGGTTGCCTAGGGAAGTTGTGAATGCCCCTGGAGGTTTTCAAGGCCAGGTTGGGTGGGGCCTTGGGCAGCCTGATCTAGTGGGAGGTGTCCCTGTTCGTGGCAGGGGGTTGGAACTAGATGATCTCTAAGGTCCCTTCCAACCCAAACGATTTTATGATTCTTCTTAATGAGAAGTTTTCAATAGCTTATAAATTTACTGTGAAAGAACACTGCTAATTGAGTCTAGACATGCATCCTCAACGTTAGAAGGATATAGAGCTGTTGGAACAAGTCCAGAGGAGGGCAAGAAAGATGATGGGGGCACTGGAGCACCTTGCCTATGAGGACAGGCTGAGACAGTTGGTGTTGTTCAGCCTGGAGAAGAGAAGGCTTAGAGGAGATCTTATAGTGACCTTCCAGTACCTGAAGGGGGCCTAGAGGAAAGCTGGAGAGGGGCTATTTACAAAGGCTTGTGGTGATATGATGAGGGGGCATGGGTACAAACTGGAGAGGGGCAGATTTAGACTAGACATTAGGAAGAATTTCTTCACCATGAAAGTGGTGAGACACTGGAACAGGTTGCCCAGGGAGGTTGTGAATCCCCCATCCCTGCCCATGGCAGGGGCATTGGAACTAGATGGTCTTTAAGGTCCCTCCCAACCCTAACTATTCTATGATTCTATGACACTCTTTCACCTTCTAAGTGTCACATTAGAAGGCACCAAGTGTTAATGAGTTAGGTGGATATTTGTATTTTAGTAGTCTGTAAGTTTATATTGGTTTCTTTTTTTCATCAGCCTGTGAAAGAGAAAACTATCTGATGTAGTTCCCATTGTTTAGAGAAGAAGGCTTTGTTTAGAGAAGAAGTCTGTATAGAATGTTGAGAAGAAAACATGTTCTGATTAACAGGTGCTCTAAGAACTTGGGTTTTACGCTCAGCTCTGTTGACATTTCAGGTTTTTATGAATGAAATTCTGGCACCATTGAAATCAATGTGAGTTATAAGATCTGGCTGCAAGAAAGCAGAGGTGTATTCCTCTGCATTAGTTTCTTAATCTGTAAATTCAGTTATTTATTTTCAGCTGCCACTCCAGCATACAGTGAATTTTTAGAAATTGCTAGAAAGGTTCTGTGGTGACATAAGGACCAAACCATAAACTTTTACAAAATGGAATTAGGGAATTTTTTAGGATTTGTTTTGGGAGGGAATTGTTGTTCAGAAGGGGGTGCCTGTGTGTTTTTACAAGTTCCTATTCTTCATATTTACGTTGGATTCTTTAAAATGCAAATTAATGCAAGTAAGGATACTCTTACTGCAAAACTGAGTTAGCTGACAGATTGTTGTATGGCTCAGCAGCAGCAGAGTCTGCAGAATCTGCTCCTCACTCTTGTCCTCTGAAGCCCCATTTGGGGGTAAAAGGTGTTTTCTGGGGGCTGAAGAGTAGATTACTTCCTTTGTTTTGAACTCAGTTTGTTCTGATTCAGTATTAACCACGTCATGTCAGCCTACCAGTTATTCAGAACTGTTATCAAATCATGATGAAATTTTACAATGACAGAAAAGTGTTACAAATAGAACTGTATGTTTCACTTATGTTTTAGCTATAGTACAAAGTGGTTTCAGGAGCAGTTAAGCAATTAAAGTACAGGCTAAGCAAATGATGGTAGAAACAAATTTAGCAATTTACAGATTTTTATGATTTGATGTCATAAATCTTTGGTGTTGATGAAATGTTCTCAGGCTCCAAATTTACTTGCAACAATTTTAGAGCTGATCTCTAAGAATTACCTAACTTTGGCATTAAAGTTCAGGAAAGGCCTGTAAAATAATGTTTTAACCCTTGAATTGGCTAGTATGTTGTGGGGTGCTTGTCCCTGCCATGAATCACGTGCATTTCAATACCCACCAGTTCATTGGCTGGTCATAACTATGTGTACTCAGATTTTAAAAAGGTAGCTGCTACAGCTTCCATGTTCATGACCTGTGTTTTAAAGAGTACCTGTGCTTGAGCAGTTGAATTTGCAAAAGGAAAATGACTGTGTATTTAATTAACTGCTTGCTTATTAATTGTTACAAAATTACTTGAGCCTTATGTATTGCTAGGAAGGTGCAAAAGATTAAATGGATCTGTTTACCAAATAAAGGGAAATTGCATGAATTTCAAAAAACTAAGAATTATTTTCATGAATACCTAAATTTTACTGTCTGTCTTTATTCCAGAATCGAATGGAAGAAAGCAAAGCACTCTTTCGGACAATTATTACATATCCATGGTTCCAGAACTCTTCAGTCATTCTGTTCTTAAATAAAAAAGATCTTTTGGAGGAGAAAATTATGTACTCGCATCTAGTTGATTATTTTCCAGAGTATGATGGTAAGTATATGACAGCAGAGCACAAACTCTTATGTACACAGCAGTAATGACAAATTTTAATAGCCTTGCTGTTAAAAGCAAGCTCTCTTCAAATGCTAGAGAGAGAGATCCTTTGATGTATTTTGCTCCTTAAATAAAAAGTACTTTGCAATTTTTAATGATCTCAATTTCTAAAGTATAGTTGAAGTCTTGTGGGATTTCTTAGACTGATAGGGTTTTGTTTAATACTTCTAAGTTAAACTGTGGGCCGGGTGTCAGAGCCCTTCATGGGAAATGGTTTACGTTTAGATCAATATTGCCATATTAGCAGTGAAACACATTCTGTCCTTCTCCATCAGCTGGGCTGAGGGTATAAAAGAAAAAACCCAAAAGCTAAAAAGAAATAAAAATGCATTCCTCACTTTTAGACATTTTCTAACGTACTCTGGGTTTTTTTGAGGCTTGGTTTTGTGTAAGGTAGAATGTCTGAAGGGAAGTGTCATAAGCTTTCAGAGGCATTCAGAGAAAGCAATAATACTCCTTCCACTCTTTTTATTGTACCACTTTTTTTTCCTTTATTTAATTTACATTATTTGTATGAAGCCCAAAGTACGTATCTGAAAAAATACAGTGTGGAAAGTACAGCTGTTTCTACTAAAACTGTGCTTTCAGAAAGTTCTAGTTAGGTAAGTATTTTGAGGTAACTGAGTGGAGACCTTGGTAACAGAGACTAATCACACTCATGCAGTAAGAGGTATGAAGAAAAGAATTTTTAAGAAAATGATGTTTTTAAGGAAATCTGTCCCGCCTGGGAGTTAATAGGAGATTTGAAAGATGAATGCAAAATTAAATCACTCATGTTCAAATATGGGAAGTAATAATAGGAGAAATGTTTATTCTGTCTCTTGTGTAAGAGGAAGGAAATGCTGAACAGCCTGCAGGATCAGACCATATTATTTATGAGTCAGTATAAATTTAGTTTTGTAGTTCTATACAGAAGAACTGGCAGTTAAATAGAAATATGCTTGTTCTTCCAAGTTAAATTTGTATGGCAAGTCCCCTAGTGACATCCTGAAGGTGAAAAGATACTGCAGTCTGCTCTGTTACCACCACTCCTGTGACAACAAGGCCTGTGCTGAATGCTCATCCAGAAAAAAATAGGGAAAAATGAACTGCTTAGCTTTGAGAAACCCTATTTTTCCAGACTTTGCCACTGGTGAGGGAAAAAGAATTATGCACTGCTTGGGCTCTTGGAGTCAAGACCTAGAAGTCTTGGAGAGTCAGTCTCCTAGTTCTGTAGACCTTGCTGGACAAGGCTATATATAGACGTATGTTGCATAGACAAGGTTATGGCTTTATTTCTTCTGGTGTCAGGGTGGGGTCTGTGGCTTGCTCAGGTGACCACATGATCCCATCTGCGGTCTCACCACACTGAGGTTGTGGGAAGTGGGAAAATCTGAGGAAAGGGTCAGAATTAGGTTTTCTTCAGCTGTATCAATTCTCCAATGCATTTTCCTGCGTGAGGGAGGAAGTAAAATAGGGATGAACACTGCTAGCCAGGATGGCAGGTTGGACTCATTGAATTAAGTTAGGCAGTTCTGCGTGGCATATTGTAACAGCATTGGAGAAGGACTGAGGCATGCTCTGTGTGTCGCATAAACACTTACTTGCATGGATACTACTAGAAGGCCGACTCTTAGACTGGAATGAAGAGCTGGGAGAGGGACTGAGGACAAAGACAAAAGGGGCCATAGTTGAGAGGAAAAGAAGAGAACAGCATTGCTGTAGTATTCCTTATGTAGCTTTTGAGTGTATCATGGAAAGACACTCTTCCAAAACTGCTGATTAGGGAGCAGTGAGCAAGAAATTATTTTTATGGCAGTTCTTTTCCAAGTTTCTATGTTATTTAGGTCACAACCACTTTGCAGTCTAAATTTAACTGACTCATTTTCCTTCTCCACATAGATTTGCAGCAGACTAGAAAGTATGCATTCTTTTCTATGTGTTTCCTACCTATAATTTCTAGAGTTCAAACAGAATATCCAATTAAAAATGTTAGCAGTTGTAAGCTTTAAGGTTTATTATCTAATTGTTGAAAAGTATGTGGGCATGTGCTAACCCTAAAGTACATATTTTGTAACTCCTGAAGGACAGAGCTACATGTAGCAGCTGAGCATGCTGGTATTTATAGTACCATGTAACAACAGGACTAATAAATAGAATAGGAGGAGGAGGCAGAACAGGAGTCATGCATGTTCTGTAGAAAAACACATTCCAGAAACAGGAGAACAAGGGAATAATGGCCTTCAGAATTGGCACTGGAATAATGTAACAGAATTCAACAGTTTGTGGCTAATATTCTTGCTTCTGCACTGCTCTTAGGACTGTGAACATGAATGAGTCCTCAGTGTTCCAGGCTGAAAGTCATTACTTTTTAACCTTCTGTCTTCTGTAAAGCTGAACATGTGGTTTCGTTACGTAGACTCTCTGCTTTTCTGAGAATTACAATCTTAATTTAGTCCTGTTTATATATTTTTTATGCCTAATTTAGGTAGCAGGCAATGTGTTAGAATACAAGCCTTTTGCAATCAAACAGCTTCATCTGGAGAGCATGTGTATTTTATTATTACTAAAGTAAAAGAAGTTCTGTTGGTGACAGTGTCAGGCCAGTTCAGGATACAACTTTGATATGCTTCCTATTAAAATCCTCATAAAACTAGTAAATATTGCAGTGCTAAAAGAACTTGAGTGTAATTTAAATATATTAGGAGTAGACTGAATATTCATGAATTCTATTAAAATTTTTACAAATTTATTAGTATGGCTGATTTTTCATTTTTCATTCTGTGCAGTTATAAATCACTTGTTTTGAACTTTATCTTACAAAGAAAGAGGATAGTCAGCTGGAAAAGTGCACCTTTGACATGATAGCTTTGCCTCAATGAACTTCTGAAATTTCCTTCCATCTTTATTTTTCATAGTTCCTACCAGGACGGAAGTAGCCAGTATATGATAATATAGATCAGTAAAAACTTCCTCATCTTCTCTTATGAGAGGACCACAAACTGAGGCTTTCTTATATTCTGTTAAAGAAGTTCAAGTAGTAAATCAACTTAAATAAAATTGACTTTCTCTTCTTAATTATCAGGACCACAACGGGATGCACAAGCGGCACGAGAGTTCATCCTGAAGATGTTTGTAGACCTGAATCCAGACAGTGACAAAATTATCTATTCCCACTTCACATGCGCTACAGACACAGAGAATATCCGTTTCGTCTTTGCTGCTGTCAAGGACACAATCCTACAGTTAAACCTGAAGGAATACAACCTGGTCTAACTGTGCCTAGGAGGCCCTCCAAAACCAACTTTACGTGATTGGAGATATACGAGAGGGACTGTATTATCTGTGAAAACAATTTGCATAATACTAATTTATTGCCGGCCTGGACTCTGTGAATGTCCACAGAGTTTGTAGTTAATATTATCATTTTATTTAAACTGTATGGAGGAAAACCAAAAGATGCTGAAGCACAGTCACGGCACATTTCCTCATTTTTTTAGGCAAAACCTTGTGACTCAATGTGTTTTAAATTCTCAGTCGTACATTTGCAAAGGATAGCAGTTTTTTGCTATTGAAGCAAAGTCAAACTGTTTTCCTCTTTCCCTGACCTTTTCTCTTTCCCTTCATCCTCTCTTCCCTTATCTTTTACAAGGAACAATGGCCTTTTTTTCCCCAGTTGCATTCCTGGGTTAATTATTTTCACTGCAGTTATTTAGTCAGGCAAATACTATCACCAGAATTTAAGTCATCAGTCATTCTAATTTTTCAGTATGTACTTTCTCCGAAGGATCAGAAGTATCAATACTGTGATTTTTAAATACTTGGGTGTCTTCATTCTGTCTTTGCTTTGGAACTAGAATATTGGGATTGCAAAATAGAATTACAGTTGTCTAAAGGTATTAATATTTAACCATATTTTCACAGTTTTAAAGGGTGTACAGGAGACAGTAATGAAATAATTAAGACACAAACTGGGATGTACATGGAATATGTTAGAATCTCTTTTTAATTGCCATGTGCCATTTTTTTTCTTTCTTTGTTTGTTCACAAATGCCAAATAGAAATGTCATAGACACTACATTTTCCCGAGTGGCTACAGCCTGAAACAGTGTGGGTTTTTTCAGTTATGTGGGGTTTTTTTCTTAAGATAGAGCTTTTTTAAATGTTCTTTTTCCACAGTAGAAAATTATTTTTATTGTATAAATTAATGTTGCCAAATCTGGCTTTTTACAAAACCAATGCTCTTGAAACATAAGATACTGATTGAAATGCCAAACTGGTGGGTTGGGAACTGACCTGATAGAGTCAACTGCCAAATGATGAACACTGTTTCAGCTCACATGTTCCCTTTTTTCAGAAAGTGTTCGAATTTCTGTTGCCAAAACCAACAGTCTTGAGTGAATAGGCTACGAGGTGCACCACGCACACGCATGTGGTCTACTAATTTAAAGACAGTTTAATCTCTCCTTATGTCACATACAGTGTGAGATTATTTTCTGTAATAATATCAAGGCACCTTTAGTTCTGTAACAAGAAATTGTTGATGAGGGATCACATTCAGGAACCTTTCTTGATAATGTCGTTTGTTAACTAACTGATTCACAGACATTTGATAGGCTTTCATGCAAAATAGCCTCT
The DNA here is from genome assembly GCF_017976375.1 of Cuculus canorus. Classification (NCBI taxonomy): domain Eukaryota; kingdom Metazoa; phylum Chordata; class Aves; order Cuculiformes; family Cuculidae; genus Cuculus; species Cuculus canorus. The sequence goes on along the minus strand of NC_071441.1, from coordinate 28,855,206 downwards.
CTCAGTTTTCTTTAGAAAAGATATTAATGTAAATGAAACAGTGAGAAGAACCTTCCTGAAGTTTAAATGTGCATTTTTTTAACAACAGAAGTGCAGCACACGTTGATGAGCCTTTATTCTGCAGCTAGGTTGAAAGATGTTTTTTTACCAGGTGCATGATTGCTAGCAAGCTATAGAAAACTCAAAGTTCAGACAAGTAATTGGATTGATTATGTGCAATGCCAAGTAGCACTAGAGTGCACTTAACACTGAAATTGCTGCTCCATAGCAGCAGATGGGAGGTGGAAAAAAGAATGGCTTATTAGTTGATTACCAATGTTAACAGTAAATACTAATGAGACGTTTTTCATCCTTAACCCTCCCAACTCAAAACCAACAATAAGAAGAACAGTTGCTATTTTTGCTCCCTCTTTAAACACCTTGTAATTTAAAACTGGTTGTAGGTATAGTGCAATTATCAATTCTATAATCATTGTACATACATCTATCTATATATATGGCAGCATCCATATTGGCTTTGTAATCATTAATTTTTGGCAAATTGAATGTGCTGTATTGATATGTATCTATGTAATTGTATTGTATGTCTTATAGCTAATTCACATTTTAAATAATGTTATTTTATTTACTTTTTTAAGAGAGAGAAGAATGTAAATTTTGTCAGTTTATTTCTGACTAGGGATTTGTTGTTGTTTTTTATTTACAAAACAAAAAAAAATTACTATAGTACACAGCGGTACTAGCATTGTGCTGTACAAAACCATTTGCACATTCCTGAGTAGAAGTAAATTGAAGATGCCCAGACAGAGGCCATTCATGTTCAAAATATTGCTTAAATCTTGTCAGGGCTTTACACAGGTGTAGAAACCAGACTTACTAGAAGAACTTCCACCATTATATCAAAAATTGGAACATAGGCTATTAAATATAAATTCAATTTATATTTGGCAGACTCATGTTAGGTTGCTTTTACTTTTCTAACAGGCTTTTTTAGAAAAGTAAATTTAGAGATATTTCAAACCATTTTACCTAAGTAGTAGTGAGTATCTGCTGTTGCCCTAAAAATACTATGAAAAAATACAGAACATTAGATCAATCAAACAGTCATAGGGAAACTGCAGAAACCTTAGATAGAACAACAACCGCAAAGAAAATCACTATTGTTTAATGATTTTTAAGGAGTTAAAACATTTTATTTAATAAAGCTAAAGCTGTAGCTAAAGATCTAGGTATAAAAAGCAACACTGACATTCTGAATTGGGGATCAGCATGCAACTCTTACATGCAACTTTTACATGCAACATAACAAAATTGGTCCTGGTCTTGCTGTAAAAGCAACAGAGCTTCTGTTTTCACAATTCCACTCTTGAAAATATTCCTTCCTTTAACCTGGGAATACATTGCCTATGCTGCATACAGTGCTACAAATAGAATTGTATCCGAAAAAGAAAAAAACAAATTGCCCAACAAACGAAAAACATCACCAGGCAGTGGTGTCTTAACAAAGATTTGGGTTCGTTTGGGTTTTTTTTCATTTGGTTTGTATTCTTATAGGATACTGGGTATGGGAGAAAGAAATGTGATTATGAGTTTTGTATAAAAACAAAACAAAAGTTTACTCATGCTTTATAGTAATATTGTGATTGAAATTTTTCAAGAGTGTGTGCCACTGGGCTACTTCTGGTGTATTGTAGGTAAGTTGAACCTGTGGCAATGTTGAGCATGTTCTGAAAAAAAACAATATTCGGCATGCCAAGGCAAGCTTTACATGAATCACTTAACACAACTTGCAGTGTGACAGTTTACAAAAACATTTCCTTTTTAAGTGACACAGCTGTTCCCACTTGCCGTATATTCCATTGTGGTGGTGATGTTGCTGTTGTTTTAATTGGTGGTTTCTACTATGCCTTATAGTGCTTGAATCCAGAAGTTTGTGCCTCTAATGTGAAGCTGAAGGCAAAAACATCAAGACAGAAACCCTTTCAACTTTGCCAAATTTATGTGATTTTTCTGAACATCAGAAATGGGGGAGGAGGGGAGGAAAATGTCTGGGGAACCTGTGTATACTAGATGTTCACTAGCACAAGAAAACTATACTATGTGTTTTACAGAGACCTTAAACTTGCCTTTTTCACAAATTAACTGGCACTATCCTGGTATATATAGGATGATGCAGCTATAAGGGCAGTTACTTTTTATAATTCAGACTCTTTTGATTGTCAAGCTGGATAGACTAATTTTTAATCATACTGCCACATGATTGTGAATCACTTTAAGTTTGAAAGTGAAGAGATGAGACTTATGATGCTGAGTAACAGTCAGAATTGACTGTATCATTTGCTAAAACTGTAAATGGGGAGAAGAGGGCTGCATATAAAGATATTGCTAGACTCCCAGCCTTTGGTTGCAAGGTGCAGAAGACTCGGATTACTCAGCCTCATGACCCTTTCCTCATTATACATTCTTCACAAAAGAATGAAGTACCAGGAGGAAACAAAGAGATCTTCACCCACGTGAAAAAAAAAAAAAATTAGCCAAATAATTTCTGTGTGCTGCTGTTCTTGGAGCTCTGTGCATGGTTATCCTGCAGAATATTATGGTAGTGAACTAATGAAGAGTGCACAGCAGATTAACAAGGCCTACAAATCACCTACCTCTAGTTAAGAGACCAGTAAAGTAAATACATTTTGGAGAGACCATCATAACTTAGGAAACTGAAATGTCCTGGTGTAGGTAATTAATTATGGTATTTTAGAAATTCACTTCTGTAAATATGGCGTATCTTTTTGACATAAACCATAAATTCTAAAATTTAGTACACATTAAACAACTAAATCCATCTGTCCCTGTCCAGTTTGTTAGTTTAGCAGAGATCTTGCAAAACCACATGTTTATTTTGAGAAGAGGAGCTACTGGTATTTCCTCTTTTTTTGGCTTTTGGTTATCCATAACATTTTGAGATTTATCAGTCAAACCAGAAACATTTCTACATAGTCATCAATACATGGAGGGTCAGTATTTAGCTACTAAAAGGGATTTTACTGTTAAATTTCACTGAAGCAGTAGCCATGCTGCTGTGGAGAAAGGAATGGAGAGGGATTTTGAAGATGTTGTGAAAAACACAAGTAAGATCAGATCGATCTTACTGTAAATCTGTTGGTTTGTTTTTTTCCTCTCAAAGTATAGTCTAAGCTGAAGTCTGTTGCTGGATTCCTCATTTACCATGCTGAAGGAAATCCTTATTTGACCAATTTAGATTTTTGTTTGTTTGTTTGTTGTTGGGTTTTTTTCGATGGGAAGGGTGGGGGGTGTCAGACACATTTTTAAACTTGGCAGTATTTAAAATAAAGATCATATTTGATGTTCTTAAAGTGTCATTTAAATGCATGTATTGTGTGTTGCTTGAGGGACAGGTACAGTTTTCTGGGGAAAAAAAACCCTAATATTGTACAGTAACTGCCCCTCAGAAATGTTGCTGGTTAAAAATACAGTATTTTTGGCCATACATTTGTCCTGTAGTATCTTCATTCCTTGAAATTTAGCTTTTCTGAAATACTACTTAGGCTTAATTGTTTTCCCAAAATGCTTCTTATTATGATAAATGTTGGATAGATGTATTATTCCATTGTTACTTTTTAATGCTCTGCTGTCATTGCCTAAATATTAAAATTTCTAGAATATCTATGTTGCAGCCAGAACATTCAAAACATTTAAGTTTTGTTACAGTAGAGACAGTCATTTGACACCGTTATTAGAAGGTTTCTTTGGCTTGTGTACATTGGACGCTCAGAAACTTGGAGGAAAAGATAGCCTATATCTCAGTAACAGAAAACCTTCAGAATTTGCAGATGGTGAGGTGAATTTCTTAAATATTTTGGCTGTAGTACAGCAAGAGCAGATTGTTTCTTTGATCTGGTTGTTCACCTGTGAGATTATAGGAATAATAGAAAGATGTCTACATGTTGCTATTCCTGAGTCTGGCTCATATCTGAACAACAGTTAGTGGACCTCCAGTCTTCATCACTGAAGAAATAAAACTTCACACTAGTTACAAACGTATTTTTTCTCTATTATGGAATTACAACAGTTTAAGATTTCTGGAGTCCTGAGCAAGGAGTGAATGGTTCCTGATTTTTCTTTACTGTTGCAGAATGTAAGGCAGAGGGACCAGTGGGGATGGATTTTTTTTATCTTTATGTCTCAGTGAAGATAACATCAACAAAAATAGAGTGAAGTGGTGATACTTAGATACTTATGTGAAATAGATGTAGAAATTACCTGTGTGATAAATTCTGTGTAATTGTGATAAACCTATACATCACATACATATGGTCATATCACCCAATTGCAAACCACTTTGTAGAATACTGTCCCATAAACCTAGAATTTCGAGAGTATTCATAGATTGCCACAAAATACAGTTGCCAGCTCCTCAGGAGCACATCTGCTATCAATGTCTGGTAGCAAGGCAGCAGACCCTTACCAAAAGGAAATACCTTCCAAGACCACTCAGTTCCTATTTCTCAGCTACATGGGGTTTTCCTTCTCCCCTGTGTCAGCCTTACCACTTGGCCAGCCAATACAATGGATGAAAAACCACACTCATTTTGTTCTTCTTGATCGGCTGGTTTGCTAGTCTTAAGTTTCAGGGGTTTCAGCCAATTTGGCTAATCAATGATTTAGACAAGTGCTAAGCTGACTAAATAGAAGACAGTGGAACTGTGTGGCCAAAAGTCATAGAAGTAAAAAGGGATTAACTCCCCTCCATTTGAAACCTAGTCCAAACAGTGTAATGTCCAAAATGTTAATCTTACGCACTTCATGAGCTATTAGCTATTCTGGCTTGGAAGGATTGCTCTTTTTTACTTCTAATTATTGATTTCATTCTTATCCTTGATCCTCTTTTCTGCTCCCCTTTAAAAATAACAAGTTTGTATAAATGTGGACTAAGCCCATCTGTAGTCAGACTGAAGCCATCAAGTAACGCTTTGTGTTAGGGGTGGAAAAATACAAGAGTTGGGCTTGCCGTCATCATACAGAAGAAAAGAAAAAGGAAAATTAGTTCTTGTTCACTTCCCGTATGATCTTAAAAAACAACTGTGTTCCTTCTTAAGGTTAATTTAAAATGCCATGTCACTGTGCATGATATTCAAAGTTAACTGTATCTTGTCCAAGACACTTCTTCCTTCTCCATTCACACATGTCTATCACATTAATTGCTTCCTGCCATCTGAAGAAAATATTTTTACAGTATTGCTTTATGTATGTACACTCTGGAAGGCTTTCTGATCCTTGTGAATTAAATGTAAATCTTTCTGCTAAGACTGAACAATTGATGAAGTGTAATACAGCTGAAAAAGACTGCACTTTTTCTTTATTCTTATTTAATGTACCTTCTACCGTCTTATTCTGATCATTTTTCTCTATCTTTTCTTTATCATGTTTACCATAAAGAGAAAGTTGCTTGACGTATCAGGTTCAGTTCTGGTAATCGTTACAAAATTGATTATACTGGCCGAATTGAAGACAAATAGTGAAGGAGAATATCTTCAGAAACTTCCTGTAATTGGAGGCAGATCTAATTAGCCTTGTGGACAGGCATTTCAGAAAACAAAACTATAATACTATAGGTTTTAATACAGTTGACTGAAGGATATAGTAGGCTAACATGGGGCAAATTGGGCTGGAATACCCATTTCAATGTCATTTTGCATTGTTAATAGAGAAACGTGGTTGTCAAGATGTTACTGAAAATTTGCTCTATCTGTAGTCCTGTATGAGGTGGTAACACAATGATCAGACTGGCACTCAACTGAAGAAATGTATTAATTTGACAATAAGTTCAGATGTGTTCTTGCAGAGATAAGTTATTGCATAAGATTACTTTATATGATGCTAACAAAAAAAAAGATTAATTGCATGCAGTAAATATTTAAGATATTGCACTTTTATACATTTATTATAAAGAGGACTCACTCTCCCTAGAAATAAAATTCCATTTATCTTAAGATGAAGTATCTGGAGTCTCTTAATAACTGTTAGTTAACTGTGCACATAAGTGTGATTATTGTATGCTAGGGGTTAACTTATTTGTGATCAAGTACTGTAGAATATTTGGTTTATTCTAAATGCTGATGCTGGAAAGGCAGAACAATGTTTTCTACCAATATCTTGATTGCTCCTTTCCTCAGCATGTCTTAGGAGAACCTTCACAGTGACTGATCAGAACTGATTTATTTTAGTTCAAGAAATTGACTGCCATTTAGATCCATTATTGAGGTTTTTCTTCAGGTGCTTTAGAACTTCCACTGTTCTATCTGTCTTTACCTAAGCTAAGCCAACTGAGTGTAATTCAGAGGCAACAGGCCAGATAGAAATGTAATTATAATTGGATCAATCCCTTACGTAGTAATCCTTTTTTTTTTTTTTTGACACATAAATTAATAGTATCATTAGAATTCAGGTGATGGAGCTATTCTTCTAGAATTGCCGCAAGCTACTGTGGTACTAAGGCAGAAGGAATCAGTTTTCCTCATCTATGTAATTATATTATTAAGATTCTTTACCAGATATCAGAATGTTCAAACTACGTCATGACTAATATTTGTAAAAAGAGCTTACTTGATTTTCAGTATTATTCCACACAGTCTAGAAATTTTTTGCATCTCTTTTGCGAAAGAATAGAAATGGTGGCACAAGTAGAAGATTTCTAAGGTTATGGATTAAATTATTCTCTTTTGATATATATTCATGTTCACACATGCTGATGTCATTTCTGTTCATATGAAACAAAAGCAACTCCACTGAACATAGCAAAATGCAATTCTCTCATAGTTCTAGAATTAGTGGTGGTGCTCTAAAGAGCATTTGTTGTCCTTGGACTTTTTCTTCCCTCTTTGTTCGTGTAGAAATCCAAACATCTAGTCATTGATCCAGGATTTGAGGGCTGCAGTTCATTATGATTATCCAATGACTTTGGAGACAATACTTGCCACTCACGGTGAGTGAACCAGTAATCAGATACCTTTATAGAAGTGTAGAATATTTTCTCATTTTTAAAAATAAATAGCCAATGCACCAGTTAATGAGTCACCCAGAGAAGACCCTGACCATAGCTGTACATAACAGGGTCCTCATAAGATTCTTGAAAATTCACATTTACTGAATTCCAGTGCAAAAAGTATTTTCTACATTCCCCTGGAACTGTATGGACTGGATTGTTGTGAGTGAATGTTCCTATGGGAAGTAAATTAAACATGCTGTTATGAAGGTTGTTTTGGGCCTTGCCTTCAGTACCGTTTTTCCCCACAAATTTTCCCAGCGGACAGAAATTAAATGTTGAGTAATTTTAAAATTTCACCAGTAGGTTGCAAGTTAATGGGTATGCAAAAAACTGGCAGTGGTTATCTACCAGGGTGATGGAAAAATCATGTCAGAAATATGGAATTTTTTTTCCTGGCAGAAAAATTAATCATACAAACCACCAAAAGTACTAGATATTTGGGAGTTAATCAAGCACCTATGTCTCATAAATACATCAAGATAGGCTTTTTTTATTATTATTATTTTTAACTTTCCAGTATATATTTTGATCAAACTGGGTATTTAAAAAGAATGTACGTATTTTATGTGTCATTATAAGGACAGAATATTGAAAGTCTATAAGTTTTAATAGATGTAGAATGTCATTCATGTCAGAAAACCTCTCCTGCGCACCCTTGCAGGCTCTTTTGATATCTGCATGAGTCTTATGAAGATGATTCATGAACACTCTCAACAGAGACTGACCATTTAAATTCATGACTTTAGGACAATTCTCATTTCCTCAGTTCCTAAAACCTGTTAATTCCTTATGTGGTCCCATTTTAAGGCTGCATAGACTGCAGAAGTATCTTACCCGTACAGCATATGTATTGGTGTGGTGTTTCCATGCAGTATGCCTATGAAAGGATCTAACAGACTGGCTAACTAGCTATCCAGCTACACCTTCCTCTCAGAGAGTAGCCAACAGGTCTAGGGAGGTGATTCTGCCCCTCTACTCTGCTTTTGTGAGACCCCACCTGGAGTATTGTGGACAATATACTGCTCCATACTTCAATATAAGAAGGATATGGAGCTGTTGGAATGGGGCAAGAGGAAGGCGACAAAGATGATCAGAGGACAGAAGCACCTCTGCTATGAGGACAGGCTGAGAGAGTTTGGGCTGTTCAGCCTGGAGAAGAGAAAGCTCTGGTGACACCTTATAGCAGCCTTCCAGTACCTGAAGGGGGCCTACAAGAAAGCTGGCGAGGCACTTTTTACAGAGGCTTGTAGTGATGGGATATGGGGGAATAGGTACAAATTCGAGAAGGCAAGATTTAGATTGGACATTAGGGTATGAGTGTGGTGAGGCACTAGAGCAGATTGCTCAGGGAAGTTGTGGATGCCCCATTCCTGGAAGTGTTCAAGGCCAGGTTGGATAGGGCGTTAGGCAGACTGATTAGTGGGAGGTGTCCCTGCCCACGGCAGGGGAATGGAACTGAATGATCTTTAAGGTCCCTTCCAACCCAAACCATTCTATGATTCTATGATCTTCCAAAAGACTTTCTCCACTTGTTAGTAGCACCATGTAATTCCCCAGCGAATTCTGGAGGACAAATACTGAAGGCAATTGGAAACCAGGAAGAAAGCCTCCTTGACATCATGATGCACGCCACATTCTCGTTAGAATTGCCAAGCACCATTAGCTGTCAAAGACTGAATCTTTGTGCTGTCAGATGTATAAAATTCAACCGACATCCTGATACTCTGACATGGCAAATACGATGTGGTGAATGCCATACAAACCATTAGTTTATCATCTGCCTCTAAGTTAATAGTTATCCTAAACTGCTCCATTTTACTCAAAAGGATTATGCTTTTTGGCATCTGTAGCTTGATAATTCACTGTAGTTGCTTTGTCCAGTGAGGAGTACCTCAGCTGCTGAAACAGGGTTCTGACAGGCAGACCAGCCTGGGCAGGTGAACTTAATGTATTTCTTATACCATCCCTTCCAGAGGTTTCAACTAGAGTGACATTAGGGTATGTATTGACCTTGAAAGAGCAATTATCTAAGGCACATCTGGCAGACTGAAAAATGGTATTCTAAGTTGTGTAACATTAAGTTTCCTTCCTGAAGAAAGACCCCATTTTTCAGTGGATTTCTCTTTTTCCTCCCCTATAAGCTTTTCTTTCCATGATTAATCACACATTGAAAGCGTAAAATTCCAAAACTCTATAGAGTTTCAGGTGAGTACATCAGTAACCCTGCTAAGGAATATCTTAATTTTGAACACCTGTGCATCATCTGCCCCTAGCACTGCTCTCACATATACCAACTGATGCAGTGTTGGGGAGGTTCTGTCTGTTGCAAGGAGTCCCAAGTTGACATCCAGTCTGAGGGACACTTAAAATCTATCTTCAATTTCTTATTGTCATGGGAGAAGTGATTCCTTGGAGTTGCTCGATATGACTGTATGTGTGACTACTCCACAAGAAGAAAGGTACTCTGCCAGTAGCCAGAGATATTCAGGTTATGAAGAACACACATGAATGTTCACCCCTTCCTCCATCAATGTATGATATGTGCCATTCTTTCTATGAACCAGGTGGCAAATGAGGTGGGGTGGGATGTGTGCATGGCCTGCAGATGTTGTTTCAGCCAAAATTTCTCTACTTGTGTTAATAAGTTTGTGGACAACACATTGCAAACTATAATTTCATCACCTCTTCTAGCTTGTGTCACTAAACTAATTTTTCACATTCTATATAACTTAGCAAAATAAAATTGTCTGTGTTTTCGGCTCATGCAGTACCCATTTCTACTTGGATTCAGAGCTTTTAAATGAAAGTTTAAAGTTTATAAGCAGAGGACACAATGAAAAGGAGGGTCAAGTGTTTTGCTCTAACATCACTATTTTTGTGAAATGTAAATGAATTCTACAAGTTAATAAGAGAAGGTTTCTTGGCAATGATAGATCAAGACCTTGAACATTAATGCAGGTCTTTACTCAGTAAGGTATTTAGTTTATCTGCAATACTTGAAAAGTCACACTCCCAAGGAAACGTGTCAAGGAATGATAAGGGAAAGAGCTATGAGAATAAATGAATCTCACAGGAAAGCTCATTGTGTAAAATACAGGCAGAGTGCCAGTGACCTCCTAGTTCTAGCTCTGCCACACCAAATTCATTTATGCCCCAAGACCTTGTGCAGCTTTATAAATACTGTGATAAAACACTTTACTACTTCAGACTTTTCACACATCTGTGTCTCATTCTGACCTGTTCCTTCACCACTTAATGGGTATTCTGTCAGACCTGGATATGTCTTATGATTATCTATCCATCTCAATTCTTCCAGCCCTTCAAAAACAAATCTTAAGTTTCTGAATACCACTATGTCAATATATTTTGCTTACAGAGATTAGCAGAAAGCAGTTGTTGCAGAATTAGAATGAGTGGAGAGCATGGATACAGACCCTAGGAGAATGCCATAAACTGCATTCACAATGGTTTGATTGGTTGACTTCATAAATTTTAAGATTGCTGTTGGATATAGAGTTAATGAAATGCTTACTGGAATGAAAAATTTCCAGAAACCAAAAGCCTGCAATTCTGAATAGAAGAAGTAACAGACTGACTTACAGCTCAACTTACTTTCCTTTCAAGGAACAGGGAAAAAAAATAACTTTTAGATGCAAGTGTATAATTTTAATAGTTTCTCTTTAGTTTGCAGGATAAATAATCCCAGAAACCCACTCACATCCTGGGCTGCATCAAAAGAAGTGTGGCTAAGAGGTCAAGGGATTTGATTCTCTCTACTCTGCTCTTACGAGACCTTACCTGAAGTACTATGTCTAGTCCTGGGACTCCCAGCATAAGAAAGACATGGACTTGTTGGAGTCCATGAGGATGGAGGGCCACAAAGATAATCAGAGGGCCATGAAGATGATCCAGAGTGACTGATGCATCCCGGTGAGGACAGGCTGATAGAGTTGGGCTTGTTCAGCCTAGAGAAGAGAAGGTTTTAGCGAGACCTTATAGCAGCCTTCCACTACTAAAAGGGGGCCTACAAGAAACCTGTGGAGGGGCTCTTTATCAGGGAGTGTAGTGACAGGACAAAGGGGGAATGGTTTTAAGCTGAAAGAGGGAAGATTTAGGTTAGATAGCAGAATTTTTTTTTACTGTGAGGGTGGTGAAGTCCCAGCACAGGATGTCCAGAGAAGCTGTGGATGCCCCATCCTTGGAGGTGTTCAAGGCCAAGCTGGATGAGCCTTTGAGCAACCTGATCTAGTGGAAGGTGTCCCTGCCTTGAGAGTAGTTGGAACTAGGTGATCTTTAAGGTCCCTTCCAGTGCAAACCATTTAGTACTCCTACGATTCTGAGACAAGTAAATAGTAGGAACAGGTGTAATTTTAGAAATGTTAGATCAACACAAGAGAAACAAAACAGTAGCAATAATTCTGAAATGGCATATTTAAATATTTTACATACAGTATTATAGGAGTATAGGCCTCTTTCCTCTATGCTTTCCTCCATGATTCTGCGTTAAAATAAGTCTTTCCCTTTCAGAGCCCTTTTAGTCAAGCCAAGGATAGGATCAAAATTGCATTAATGATACTTATGGTAGCATATCTACAAAATGGACTATGGAGTTCATTAGTGGGCATGTAATGATGATAAAGTCTACTGAACAGTGCCTTTGAGCTCCTGGGTTAGAACACAGGCAAAACAGGCAGCATGTTCTTATGACTAGACAAGAAACTGTCTTTGATAAGTATGTACTTGATGTTTTCTGTAATTAACTTTTTTGTAATATTGAAAATATTTAACTTTTGTCTGGATGGGCAATCATGCTGAGTGGCACAAAGACATTAAGGAGACACCAGAATGTTCTCCTAATTTTATTGTGATTATACATTTCTTTAAATATATTATGTTGGGGTTTTTTATATCCTGGCTTTGTATAATTCTATGCACAGAGAAAGAAGTTTCCCAGAATACATATAAATTCACATAGCTCACTGTAAAATATACTTGTCTATTATTGGCCTGAAAGCCTCGAAGGACTACTCTGGATCTTCCTTGAGTCACTTCCCAAACAAAACGGTAATTCAAAACACCAGCTTTTGTGTCATCAAGGTAAAAAATGTGAGGGAAGAGCCAAGAGCATTGTGCATATTATTCTATTATTTTATGAAACACGCTGATCACCATCAGATGTAGTTTAAATCTGATTTTCACTTGAGGGACAACAATTTAAATATTACTTAAATGTGTTTAATTACTGATATTATTAGCCATAATATTTAGATATTGCAAAATGTTATGGGCAGAACTTACAATCACTTGACTATGACTTTTTTTAAACGTCATCAGTCAATCTGATAGGGCATATACTTCTCCAGCTTCGGCTGCCATTATGATAATCCAGTTCCCACCTGGCAGAATATTTTTTTTTTTACGTACAGGTAAATTAGCTTTTTTTCCCCAGAAATAAACAGCACGGAGAGGATTTGGCAATTGCTACTGACTTTATCGGCAGCTCTAATGTTTCCAATAGTACAAAATAATCACTATGTATTTTAATTAATTTTATCTGTCTGCCAGAAGTCCAGCCTTCTTGCACATATCATGTCTAATACTTGTTGAATACTAATTAGAATATTTTCAGAAATTTTGTTACTGATTTTCCAGAGTGTTTGTTTTCTTTACTTTTTTCAGCTGGAGGAATCCAAAAGCTTGTCTTCATTAATGTTTCACAATCTTGTGATAATTAAGATGGGTAAGCAATTATCTGCTCTATTTCCATTGTCTGGTTTGCAGAAGTTCATATATTGAATGCTTGATTTTAAATGCATCAATGGTCTTTTAGAGACAAGGCTGTATGCTCACAAAATGCAGCATTCATTTTTGACAAAATCTGTTCACAGCTGTTGAACAGTATTGTAAGCACATTAATTCATGCCTACCACTTCCCATACAATTAATGTAATAAAAACAGGATTCAAATTCTTTTCCCAATATATTATGTAGTTTCTATTCAATAGAAGTAGACATTCAATTTGCTTATGCCAAGAAAGGTAACAATACCGGTAATGGGTCTGAGGTGCAGCTGAGGGCACTGGGGGTTGTTTTCTGGAGAAAAGGAGGCTGAGGGGAGATGTTATCGCTCTCTACAACTACCTGAAAGGAGGTTGTACTGAGGGCAGTGTTGGTCTCTTCTCCCAAGTAACAAGCAATAGGATGAGAGGAAACAGCCTCAAGTGCCAGGGGAGGTTTAGATCGGTTATGAAGAAAATTTCTTCATGGAAATGGTTGACAACACTAGAACAGGCTGCGTAGGGAAGTGGCTGAGTCTCCATTCCTGAAGGTATTTAAAAGAGATGTAAAGGTAGTGCTTAGGGACATGGGTCAGTGGTGGACTTGGCAGAGTTATGTTAATGGGTGGACCCTATGATCTTCAGAGTCTTTTCCACCCTAAAAAATTCTGTGATTCTTTGACATGATCTTGTTTTGTTCCTAACCTGTTCCTTCTGAGTCTGAAAATTTTTTGGAGATAGAATTTAAATCCTACTGTGCTATAAAATTTCAATATTTCCATTGATTCTGGTTGCAGCTTAGACTTTGCCAAAAATTCAGTCACTCAATAACTCAGACTCTATTTCAGCTTTCCAAATTTGACTCCTTTGAGTGCTCTTCTTTACCCCTATCCACAAATTCGATTTTATAATTAACAGAGTAGCTTTCAGAGCTCTTCATTTAGTGTTGTTTACAACACATGTTCATTTTTTTCAACTTGGCTTGTACGTGTCTCAGTGGTTTACGGGAATGGGGCAGGTATATGTGATTACAACCTCTGCACCAAAAAGAGCACATTGAACAGGCTGCTTGGCATTCTTAAACAGACATTTCCTCTGTCTTTAGTACCTGATAACTCAAAGCTTTGAAGACCTTAAATGAACCAATGTACTAACTAAAAAAAAAAAAACCCAAGCTGCCATAATTAGAAAGGGGGAAGAAGGATATTCTAAACCAATTAATCAAACAAGAATACAAATAATTACTCTTAAATCTCCTAGCTGTAATGCAGTAGAAAATGGGATTCTGGGCATATGAACCTAGCCAGTAAGAAAACATAATTTCTTTTTCTGTAAATTATATGCAGGAACAGTTAAAATACAAAATCTTTGTGCAATATGTCAAGTGGCCTTTCTAAAAACTGAATTATGATGAAGAAGATTACTTTTCACACCAGAAGCCAGTTACTGCAAAGAAGCCTGTAATAAAAATCTGATTAGAATCATGTAATCATAGAATCATTTAGGTTAGAAAAGACCCTAAAGATCATTGAGTCCAACCCTTAACCCAGCACTGCCAAGTGCACCACTGAACCATGTCCCCCAGTGCCACACCTACACCTCTTTTAATTACCTCCAGGAATGGAGACTCAACCACTTCCCTGGGCAGCCTGCTGCAATGCTTGACAACCTTTTCCATGAAGAAATTTTTCCTTAAATCCAATCTAAACCTCCCATGGCACAACTTGAGGTCATTTCCTCTTATCCTACTGCTTGTTACTTGGGAGAAGAGACCAACACCGGCCTCAGTACAACCTCCTTTCAGGTAGTTGTAGAGAGCGATAAGGTCTCCCCTCAGCCTCTTTTTCTCCAGACTAACCAGCCCCAGTTCCTTACACTTATTGTGAGCAAGAGAGGAGAGTTCCTGGAAAACTATATGCATGTTACTTCAAAAATGCAGCTTTACAAAAGCTAGAGAAAATTATGGGTGAAATGTGGAGTAAAAATAAGCATGGAGTACTGTGAAGAAAAACAACAATTTTTTTTAAAAAAATTACTAGATCAAGAAAAAAGATTCAGTAACAAAATGTTACTGAAGATTTGGCGTAAGTTCATCTTGATTCAGTAGCAAAGGGAAGGGAAAGGCAATGCAACATACAGAATAAATTTAAAAGCTAGTAATAAATTATAGGAATACAACGTAGGGAGTACAGAAAGTGTTAAAGGGAAGTTTAAACAGTAACAGCTCTCGAGGATAAGGTGAAACTAAAAAGTTAGATGTCTTGAAGTACATTAGAATATATTGGCAATGTTGTAAGTCTGATGAGGTTTTACTGAAATGATAAAATGTGAGAGTGAAGAAACTATGAAGCAGTCATACCAGACACTGATATCTGGTGTATGTCTGAAGGGAACACAGTGAGGTGCTGTCATGTGTGCATGATTAAATACTTTTTAATCCATTAGTAACTGGGGCTAATTGTGTATAATACTAAGCAGGAATTAAAACAGGCCCAGATAACTTGCAGCCAAAAATTCTGAGGATGTCTCGCTCTGTTTGATGTGAAATTTTAATAAATCATGAACTCCAAGAGAAATACCAGAAGACTGGAACAGTGCTGCCGTTGTGCTACTATCAGCTGTGGTTTAATTAATTAAACATTGCCATCAGTCAGCACAAGTAAACATCCTGATAAATTTTCAAAAGCATTTGCCTGAACATTACTGAACGCTTTATGATAATTTGAAGAATAAGACAAGAAGTGATGTAATCAGGCTTCTTATTCCAGCTCTGCCATAGTCGTGGCGTGATCCAGTGGAAATGGATTGATTGCTCCCTTGCCTTTCCAGTAGGGGTGGTGAGGTGCAGTAGGTGAAAACAGTCCCAACACTCTTTTGTGGGAAGTAATGCATACTTTTCAGTTAAGCTTATACTACACAATAAAAGATAATACAAAAATGCAAAACTGTTTTTTATTCACCAACATCAAAAACATGTTTTTTTTCCAAACCATCTTTTAATCCAACATATTTCTAAGTCTCTCATTAAACTTGCAGTTATTTGATGTGTTTTTATCAGTACTGTAAAATACGTGAACCTGATAGAATTTAAAGACTGCTGTAACAGGAGATGGTGGTTTAATTCGCCTGTAGATATTAAAACATTTATGTAACTTTAATTGCAATTAGTGGCTTTAATAGTCAAAATATGAGATTTCTCTCCTCATACAACAGGATTACAGGTTTGTAGTTAAATGTGCATTAGCTCCTTTATACCCGCACACCATAAGGCTTTACAAAACACAACATTAATAAATATTAAAGGCAGCATGCATGCATGGAGTCATTCAGGGAAATTCTCCTACATGGTCAAACCTTTAGGATGTAATAGACGATTCTTTCTCTTATGCTTCCACTTATGAGAATGGTAATCTGAAAGTTCCTTTGCTTCCTCATTTGCTCATCTTCCTTAATGTCTTAAGTTTGATTTTACCTGTAGTTTGATTTTACTATCATAATTTTTCCTTTGTTTGAAATGTTAGGACAGTGGGTAACATCACACTGCAAAAATGAGGTTAGCCTACCATGCAATTAAATTAGTAAAATTCGGCTCCGCTAAGTCTCAGACATCTGTTAGAAAGAAACCCGAGCTGCTGCTGCTGCTGGTTGTTTTCAAAGTATTCCTACTGCAAGGACCAGTTTTGCCTTTTGAGAATTAGAATAGTTTGTGATTTTTATCCAATTAATTGTTTGCTTGCTAAGTGCTGCTTTAATCCAGACATTTTTGTTGAAGGGTAAGAGTATATTAAATAACGTGTACTTGAAAGTTGATTGAATCTGGGTTATTTTTTACTGCATCAGTATTTGGAGTCATTGAACCTGTCAAACTTGTTTGGGCCAGTAAGAAAGTTCCTCCGAGCCTATTCCTTTTAAGGAGTGCAGCTACTGTGAGTTACTGAGCAATGACATGCACCAAGTATACAGAGTGCCAAAGAAAATAAACAAGTCAGTGGAGTGCGACTTTATCACTGCGTAAAATAACAAAACAAACAGAAACTAAACCACCCACCCTAAAGACAAAGACTCACATGATTGTTAGTGCAAAACTGAGTTTATTTTAATCTCCCAATTTTGAAATATGCCTAACATTTGAGGTCTGTTTCTCTTTGAATCTCTGTGTCTTACATAGCTGTTTACTCCTAAGGAAAGTGGATATAAACCACAACAAAATAAAAATCTGGTAACCATTTTTCAAAGGTTAAAATGACCATGCTTTGTAAAGGCCCAAAAATCGCAGATTTCTCTTTTTTTCCAGTACTTCTCGAGTGACTGACAGCAAAATTTCCATTGCCTTTCAACCACTGCTCTTGCTCATACTCAATAAAAACATATAGTTAGCTAGAAATAGTTAAGAAACATGTATCCATAACTAGAAGTAAAACTGAAATATTATTGGTATCAAGTGCTCTGCCTTGAAGTTCTTTCTTCACATCAACAATACCCAAAAAGCCACTGTGACCCACTGAAAAAAACCCCCAACTTTTTAAAGCAACAAAACTGAAATTACTTTCCTCACTGAACCTACATTGATACATTTTTGCTCATGTTCTTTCTAAAGCATGGTCTGTTCCACTTCTATACCCATTACCCTTTTTATTCAACCAACTACTTCCATGTAAAGCACATCACAAACCATGAGGTTATGAAATATCTCAGTGTTCCTTTTACTGTAGATACTCTTTAGCTTCCTACCTCTTCCACACTATCTACTCTCTTTCTGGTTGTTACAGAGTGCCGTCTCTCAGTCCTTTTCATCAGTACCCTCCTGATTTGAAGATGTTATTCACCCTTAAGGAAGCATAACTACAATGAAAATGTCATCAGCGGAAAAGAGCAGTATACAATTTTGTGTGCTTTGCTTTTGCAGAATAATGAAGTGCAAGCAGAATGTAGCTGTTTTACGTTGTTGTTGCAAGATATTCACTTTTGACTGTCCTCCATGAGATCAAACTTAAGTACTACCTTACTTCAGAAAAAGGAGTAGTTTAAAACTTCTCCCAGCTGCCTGTCAGCACAGCTTTTTCAGCTTCTTTTCAGCAATATGGGAACATTAGACAATCAGATATTTGAGTTCTATGCATTTTGACACCACAACAGATTTTTAAAAATCTCCAACCACCCCTCAGCAAAACATACACTTCTTTTTAGCTGAAGGCACTGTTATTTATATTCTAAGCTTCTCTCAAGAAAAATTGTACTGAAACCAACCTTTTATGTCCACCTTAGATCTTACAGCGACCTTCCAGTACCTGAAGGGGGCTACAAGAAAGCTGGGGAGGGACTGTTCAGAAAGGCTTGTAGGGATACAACAAGGGGCAAAGGATATAAACTGGAGAGGGGCAGATTTAGACTAGACATGAGGAAGAATTTCTTCACTCTGAGAGTGGTGAGGCACTGGAACAGGTTTCCCAGGGAAGCTATGGATGCCCCATCCCTGGAGGTGTTCAAGGCCAGGGTGGATGAGGCCTTGGGCCGCCCGATCTGGTGGGAGGTGTCCCTGCCCATGGCAGGGGGTTGGAACTGGGTGATCTTTAAAATCCCTTCCAACCCAAAATATTCTATGATTCCACTAAATAGTTAAATCTCATATGTGTTACTAGAAACCATTAAATAGATAGATGAGTATTTTTTCTGTCATAACACAAATCACTGAATGATTTAGTTAAAGAAGCATCAATTTAACCTTAAAAAATACTTGCACAAAATATTTTAAAAGTAAAATTTGTGATACACAAATCATAACCAAAATCTACATCCTGCAGAATTCTATTACTTGGCTACAGGATAATCAAACTGTAAGCAGTGCAAGTATATTCAAGAAAGAAACAACCAAGCTGGAAAAAATGGCACTGGTAACTGGAAGAAATCTGAAGCATATCACATAAATTTTAGCTCCAGGAATACACTGATTAAAGGATTTCCTACAACATTAACTTGTTCTTAGATACAAAACCACATTGAAATGCCTTGGGAACAGGTCTTCAAATTCTTAAATAAATAACAGCTAGGGAACTCCATAGTCACTGAGAAATTGTTTAGAATTTGACTGTGTTATGGCACAAAAAACCCCTCATCTAGAAGCCTAGCCCTGCCATTTGTAATAGGTAGGAATCTGTGTAGCTTCCCTTTTCCTTTCTCTTTATTTATTTGTTGCCTTATGCTTTGTTGTTGTTGTTGTTGTTGTTAAAGAAACACTGATGTGGCAATTGGAATCCTCCATTGTAAAAAGAATTTTTACGGGTGGTCCTCGAACAAGCTGATGCACTTCTCTGCAACCTTGGAGGAAAAACTCATATTATACAACCCTAAAAACTCTTCTGTAGATTCTTATTTTTGCTTTTGAATAATGCTAATTATCCATCTCTTACCTTTGTAAGAGATATTTTGATACTTTGAATTTTTTTCTTAGCCAACCCTAATGTGGGAACATACATATGGTGTGAAGTTGTTAGCATAGTGGGTTGCACTGCTGTGTACACCTTTCTGTACTTCAACAAAAAAAACCTGCGTCTGACATTTATCTCAAACTGTGTACACTTGTCATCAAATTCTATTAGACAAGGCAAATATTAACTTGCACTATCAATGAATAACATTATTCATAGAACAGCCACATTTGTATGAAACTCCAGGATCAGCAAACTCCGAGGACCCTGACTCTTTAAAACCTGTCTGCATTCCTTACTATGTCAGGAAGGTATTCTAAAAAGTAACTAGCACTAAAAACTACAAATATACTTAGCATTCAAATTATGAAGTAATGGCATTGTAATTACTTACTCTTAACATATTTAATTGGTAAAGGTGGAGACAATTGTTTCCTATGGACCTAGAAACACTAAGCTTTCATTTTGAAAAATATCTTATATTCAAAACATAAATACATTCTACTGCCTTTGGGGAAGAAATCAATGAATCAACCACTTATGCTTGTTTAAATAAATATTTGCTTATCTTTATTTTCTAATGGTTTCACCTAGCACTTGCATAAATTTTGAGTAAAAGCTTGTTATTAAATGCATTTAAAACACTGCGAGTTCAAAAGTTCAAGTATCATTGCAAGGTTTGTTTTCTTCAGAATAAATCAGTAAAGAAAAAAGCAGCAGGAGGCTGACAAAGTAAAGAATTGAACTCTAAGGAAACTGAGTACATGCACAGAGAAAGCAAAGTTGAGAACAAACATTTCAACAGTTTAATTTTTAATGCATACAGAGTGTTATTACAAACCTGGGGATCAAGCTCCTGTGCTATGAATATTTCTTCCCCCACCTCCCAAAGAAAAACCAGCCAACCCAGAAAAAAAAGGTTTTTACACCTGAAATAACCTTGAAAAGAGATTTAAAAAAACATGTGCTCATTTTGCAGACCTCAATAGATTTAGAAAGTCATAAATATAATCTTCTACATTGTTTGCAAACTTGTAAATGAGTCTCAAATTCTGGGACATGGAATACGATATAGTTTTATGTTAGCAGGTGTTTCCTACAGGAAGATTATTCTGCACAAGGAACAGAAGAGATTGAAATGAAAAAAAATTCTGAAGCCTTGGGATCATTAGCCTGCAGGAGTTCCCACCTTGACCACACTCAGCACAGAGTTATATTTGGAATTTTAGCACAAGTGACTATGTAGCTCTTCCTCCTCTGGTGAGTAGTTGAGCAGCTTGCATGCAGTTTTATGTCCTCAAAGAAGATGGTCATGGCTGTTCTGTAATAAATCAGTATTTTCTTTATTAAGGGATAGAAAACATGCCTTTTCTAATAATTCTGCTAACTGCTACATACCTGTATTACCACAGACCTTGAACTCCTTGTAGCAGGCAGAAGCAAAGCAACTGAAATATGAAGGGCTCCCAGGAGATCAACAGTACACCTGAATCAGCCCTTTATTAAAGGGTCAGTGAGATTGAGTGCACATCCAGCAAGTCTGCAGATAACACCAAGCTCAGTGGTGCAGTTGCTGTACGGGAAGGACAGATGTCATCCAGAGGGACCTGGACAAACTGCAGAAGCGGACCTGTGTGAATCTCATAAAGTTCAACAAGGCCAAGTGCAAGGTCCTACACTTGGATCTGGGCAATCCACAGTTTCGATACAGAATGGGAGATGATGTAATTGAGAGCAGCCCTGCAGAGAAGGACTTGGTGGTGTTTATTGATGAGAAGCTTGACATGAGCCAGCAATGAGGGCTCACAGCCCAGAGGGCCAACCATATCCTGGGCTGCATCAAAAGAAGTGTGGCCAGCAGGTCGAGGGAAGTGATTCTGCCCCTCTATTCCTCTCTCATGAGATTTCATCTGAGTATTATGTCCAGCTCTGGAATCCTCAATATATGAAGGATATGGAACTGTTGGAACAGGTCCAGAGGAGGGCTACAAAGATGATCAGAGCGCTGAAGCACCTCACATACAAGGACAGGCTGAGAGAGTTGGGGTTGTTCAGCCTGGAGAAGAGAAGGCTCTGAGACCATATAGTGACCTTCCAGTACCTGAAAGGGCCTACAAGAAAGCTGGGGAAGGACTTTTTATAAAGGCATGGAGTGATAGGACTAGGGGGAATGGGTATAAACTGGAGAGGGGCAGATTTAGACTAAAGAGGTATGTCTGCACTATGAGACTGGTGAGGCAGTGGAAGAGTTACCCAGGGAAGTTGTGGACTCCCCATCCCTGGAGGTGTTCAAGGCCAGGTTGGATGGGGCCTTGGGCAGCCTGATACAGTGGGACCTGTCCCTGCCCATGGCAGGGGGGTTGGAACTACCTGATCTTTACGATTTCTTCCAACTCAAACTATTCTATGATTCTATGATTCTATAAGTCTGAGTTCCTCTTAAGAATGCCAGATTTACTACTGCAGGCATGACGCAGATGTGATATTCCCAAACTGTGTTCCTTACAAACTCAAAGCCAGTAAGTCTAATGCTAGATTCAACTATCATGGAATTACAGAATGATTTGGGTTGGAAGGGACCTTAAAGATCACCTAGTTTAACCCCTTGCTATGTGCAAGATTGCTCAAAGCCTCATCCAACACTGCCTTGAACACTTCCAGGGATGGAGCATCCATGACTTCCCCAGGCAACCTGTTCCAGTGCCTCACCATCCTCACAATAAAAGATTTCTTTCTACTATCCAATCTTAATCTCCCCTCTTCCAGCTTAAAACTATTACCTCCCATCCTATCACTACAATCCCTGATAAAGAACCTCTCCCTAGCTTTCCTGTAGCTACCCTTAAGGTACTGGAAGGCTGCTATAAGCTCTCCCTGCAGCCTTCCCTTCTCTAGGCTGAACAACCCCAACTCTTTCAGCCTGTCCTCACATGGGAGGCGCTCCAGCCCTCTGATTATCTTTGTGGCCCTCTCCTGGACCAGCTCTAATATCCTTTTTGTGTTAGGGATTCCAGAGCTGGACACAATAGTCTGTGTGGAGTCTCACCACAGTGGAGCTGAGGAGAAGAATCACCTCCCTCAACCTGCTGGCCACGCTTCTTTTGACGCAGCCCACGGTACAGTTGGTTTTCTGGCCTGTAAGCACACATTGCTGGCGCATGTCCAGCTTCTCATTCACCAATGTAAGCAAGAAGTGAAATACAGCTGATTCCAAAGAAATCTCAAAATGAAATCTAGCCCACACTGATACAATATGTGAAAATTTCAAAGTGGAATACTTTGATTTAAGCTAAAGTACAGTTAGGATTCATCTAGGCAGTTGTGGTTTTTGAAAGTTAGACAGAATGTCCCTCTGATAACATGTTTTCTTTAAAACAGTGTTTTTCCAGACATTGTTCCTTGAAGATGATAATGCCTTGTGTGAAGTATGGTCTGTGCCGAACAGATGTCTCTTCTTCTGTAATCACCTCTGTTTGCAGTATTTTTCTATCTCAAATCCAAGGTCAAGCAGAGAGCTGGAGACAGCTCCAAATAAGCAAGAGTTTTGGCTGCTGCAAAGATTCATAGCATTAAAATTAGACTTTGTAAAGCAATATAATATGTATAAGATTTCTGGGAAAAATTTGTACATATGCATGTAAGTGGTAAGTATATTCTGTAAGTAGCTTTTGTCTCATTGCATATAATGGATGGAGATCGCTCCTGCATGTTGGCCAGGCCTGATAAAGGATGCTTGTTTTCCAAAACTCCAAAACGAGCTCTTGTTTTATTTGAGAGCATTTTCAGTATCAACACTAAAGGCAGGGACGTTCCTCTCCCTTTCACTGCTTCCATCCTCATTGAGAGGCAAAGGCATTAGGAAGGAGAAGTGAAATAAAGCCCCGTGTATGAGCTTTTACAACGCCATCCTCACAAGGCTCGATGGGGGGACAGTGGGCACCACCTTGGAGCACCAGGAGCACAGCCAGTACCCACCCCGGGCAGCCGGAGCTCCTCAGTAACAGCCAGCATCCCCTCCAGACTCCTAAATTTCACCAATGGGCATCTCCAGCTTGTGTTTACTTTTCAGGGACGCAGGATGCGGGATGTGGGATGCGGGATGCACCTATGACAGAATTCCTGCCACTCTGATACCAGCTTGGGGTATCTAATCTAACAGTAACTAAACTCACAGCAGCATCTGAAAGTAAACAAGAAACTTGAAACCATCTCATACAAAATCTTAAACTAAAGTGAAGCAGCCTCAGTCTAGGGAAGATTTATTTTTCTGTGGTAGCTGTTCATACCCAAAATGCTTGGTGGAGAAGGTTAGGTGTCAAATCCCCTCGTGTGGGAACAGCTTCTCTTGCTATAACTGGTACCAGAGGAGAATCGTAGATTCATGAAATCATATATCTAGAAGTCTGTGTTTGTAGCCCATTGAGTGGTGAGCTAGCACTACCCTCTACTAGTGCTAACAATTGCTTGCTGGAGACCCTGCCTTCATCTCTGCTGTAAAAGTGTCAAGACAAAACAACTTGTGTAAAGAACCTCAACAAATATCCGATCAGGCTTCAGACAGTAAGTTTCTAGGAAATCTGAACAAAACTATCAATCAGAAACTAAGTCTAAAGAGACTACTCTCCATGTTGAATTACAAAATTATTTTGACATGAAACTTATTTAAAAGACAATGAAAACACAAAATACTGGTTCACCTTCAGTGCCACATGTTCTAGTTTGCTATTATCTTTGCCTGTTACCCATGTAGAAATCTGTGGTTGACTGATGCAACAGTGTAAACTGATGTCTGTTGGATTTCTGGTTTTGCAGTGAATATTTATAAGAATTGTCTGTTAGAAACTCCCCTTGTGCAATCTTTTATCTGTGCTGCTAATGTCTTGAAAGATTGTGAGGTAACTTTTATTCCAGTTTGCTTTTCCTTAGTATAGTGTTCTTGCTTTATAATGTTCTTGCTTTTAATTTCAATGTTGTATTGTTTACTGTTTTCACGCTCTGTCTTCTCTGTGCAATATCACATACTGTGTAGTCTTGCTTTGCTTTACCTGAAAATATCGTGAACATTTTTCTGTGTTCATTTTCCATTTTTACCAGTAAAACGGGTAAGCATGAGAACAGTTTAGTTTGCATTCAGAAACATAGGACTAACAAACCTCCCTCAAAACCAGAAAATGCACATTATCACTCTGTATTTTTTCTTATTGAAATAATTGTAAAACACACCATCTCCAGCTATAAGCAGGACTGTGCAGCCATGACTATTGTATGTTGTTTACTTAAACAGGGTGGCTGTTTGAATGTAAAGAATAATATCAAAATAATGGAATTTGGGGTCAAGCATAGTTTTCCAGGTTAGTGTGACTTTAATTATGGATACGGGAGAGTAAATGAAAATATAAGAGCTAGTAGGAAAACAGTAAAGAGCTCCTGCATTTAGAAACTGAGTTTTTATACCTTTACATAGGAGACAAGATGAAATTTTTAACTGATGATGGTGCTCTTGAGTGTCCTGGCTGCATTCCTGTGGACAACCTGATCAACATTGTTGAGTCCTGGTGGAGGGAGAACACAGATAACAAGCCCTGAGAGGCTTAGTTCTGGAGTCCGGATTTCTCTAACCCTTGAGTTATTTTGATGAAAACATTTTTTATAGTTATCTCAAAAGAAAGCTTTTGGCTAGCATAAGACTTCGGTTTGAAGGAGACATCACAGTAAAATCCCATGTCCCTTATAGCCAAATGAGCCTTTGGGTTTTTTTTGAGGGCAAACCTGTCTATTACAATGTTGAAGTCCAAGGTTAAAATTGTAAGTAACTGTACTGTTATAACCTTAAAGGGCAAAATGTAGTTTGACTACTGTCTGTTCATCCACTGTTTTTTGTTGCACCATTGTCAACTTCTTTAAAAAGTACTCTATTTGCTTGTTGTAGTCCAAAACCATCACAGAAATCTTAGGGTGGAACAATAATATTAATCACTCATACAAAAAGACTGCAAACCTGTTGAAGAAGCAGTATGCTTTCAAAGAAGAGACCTTTCAAAAGCACTTATCTGTGGCAGTACTCATGGTTCTTGGGGAAATACTGAGCCTTTCTTGAAACTGTCTGCTGCAGTAAACAAACTAAAACTTAGTTCTGATCTAGGTGGGACATTACCAGTATATGTAATGCTGTAAGAAGGGTAACTTGTTTATGGTAGTAATTAAGGTGTTTTCTTCAGTACGGATGCAACCATGTGCATCCAGATATTGCAAATATACTTTAGAAAGTGTAGTTCTGTTCAATGAAAAGTAAAAATGTTTATTCTTGTCTGGCAAATCTAGCAGTTCATTTAGTCATTTACACAATAGGATAAAAGGTAGTTATTCTGCATTTCTACCCATCCAGCAAGGTTTTGTTGTCAAAAAGCAGATCTTCAAGGAATGATACTAGAGTTGCATAAACGTGACTTTTTTCCTTTTCCTGACCTGTACTCTCAGCTTCTAACTGCTTCAGCCTCTGCTTCCTGAGCCATATAAGGGTTTGGAGTTTTTAGGAAATCTCAGTGGATTCCTCTTTCATGTGTTTGTCTAGCATCCTTCTGCCATCCACAGTATTTTGTGGCAGGAGATGGTCAACTTGCCTGTATTCTGTGTCAAAACCCCATCCTTTTGGTTTTTTGTTGATTGGCCTATTCCTCTTATTTAAAACCTCTTAATATTTATTTTGAAAGAGATGGCACAGTGTCAGTGCATATTCACTCATCCCCATGCCTCTTCTGTTTTTACAAAGCACTTGTTACCCCTGTTTTCAGCTGTCTGTTTTCCAAGTGGAAGCAAATAAGTGATTTTTCTTCTTCATTGTGCTCATGCACATGCATAGCAGTTGTGTGGTTATAAAGGGGGGTATAATATATTTTGAAATCTTGATTCTTCTTGAGAAATATAATGGGATATGGCTAGTTTTATTTAAAACAATTTGATTTTTATTGTTACCCAACCCATGAATATCTGTTTCCTACTCACTTTTTCTCTTTTTCTCACTTTTTTTTTTTTGTTATTAACAAAGATATTTTTTCTGGTGGAAGTGGGCATTTTTTTAACAAAACCAGAACAAAATAAATTTATAGGCTAAGAGAACTCATGCTGTATTCTTTTCCTGGTAGCTAATTATTAGAGGATATAATAATTTAAAAATAAATACTTCAATTATGATTGTGAATAAAACACCAGTGGAAAACCTCTAGGTATGGGGAAGATAATACTGCTTATGAACACAGATGTAAACTTTGGAAGTAACCTCAGGTGGTCCTGCTGAAGGCCCAGTGAGGCAATCCCAAGTGGTATTTCTTCCAGCCTGCATCATTGTAGTGGCCAGTGTGGAGAGGGTCACGTTTGACAGACAGAGTTAATTCTCTGTGATAAGCTATGTTAAGATAGAACAGCTCCTCTTTCTAGGGCTGGTATAATGCAGAGAGATGCACTTGGGCGCAGTAAGCCACAGCATTTTAAGAAATGATATGAAGAAGGTAGACTGGCAGTACATTGACTCCTGATGGGAAGCAGGAAGATCTCCAACCAGACAAGACCATGACAGGTTTCAGTGGAATAAGACTTGGTAGACATGCTGTCATAGGCCTTCATTTTCTTTTAAGCAACTGGAGAAGTTTACATTGCTCATATCACACGGGGGTTGTTTATGAACCATTTTTTTTTTCCTTCTAATTTTAGGCCACACTTCGGCAAGGAAAGACAGCAGAAAATAGAATCAGGCTTTAGTGAAATCTTCACTGTCATGAGAAGATGACACTGTGATCACTTAAAAATTTTCCTACTTAAAACATAAGGCTAACAGAAGAAATGCTGAAGCTGTAAGACTGAACCATGAGATACCATCACTCACTTCAGTGACAGCAAAGGAATTGACCAGCACTGCTTTTTGCATTTCTCAGAGGAGTGTTCTATATTTAGAGAGAGAGTGAGCACGAGTGTGCAGATTTTGATTGGCTTCTAATTGTAGCAGGAGGTCCTGTGGAGGCTCATTTGATTCTGCAGATCGGACAATGGTCTGGAATACACGA
Organism: Cuculus canorus; assembly: GCF_017976375.1. Classification (NCBI taxonomy): domain Eukaryota; kingdom Metazoa; phylum Chordata; class Aves; order Cuculiformes; family Cuculidae; genus Cuculus; species Cuculus canorus. The sequence goes on along the minus strand of NC_071441.1, from coordinate 28,827,884 downwards.
TAAAGTCCTGTGGTATCTGTCTTCCCAGCTATGCTGAAACAGAATGAGTTTTAAAACATACTCAACTACAATCTAGTATGAAACAGTTCAGTTTTATGTTTTCACTTATGTTTGGGTGTGTGAATAGAAGACTGTATTCAACCAGGAACATCCGTACAGGTAGATTAAATGTTTTCTGGAATTCATTGAAGTAGCAAGACATCTCTTTGGACTTCTTGCTTCCTTAAAAGAAGTAATTATATTTCTACAGGAACCACAAATTAATCAGCACTCTTTCAGCCTACAGGTCTTCCTGTAGTGTGCCTCTCCCTTCCAAAGCGTCCACTTCCCCACTCAGTTTGGAATCATCAGCAAGCTTCATCAGAGTACACTTGATCCTGTCTTCCTAATCACTTACAGAGATAAACAGCGCTGGGCAGAATGTTGATCCCTGGGGAACCCCACTTGTAACTGATTGCCAGTTTGAAAAGAAGCTGTTCACCACCAGCCTCTGCGTGGGAAGCTGTATCAAAAGCCTTGGAGAAATCCAAATAGGCGATATCCGTCACTTGCTTCTCATCAGCCCAGCAGGTTACTTTGTCATAGAAGGCAATCAGGTTTGTCAAAAGCTATTTGCTTGTGGTGAATCTGTGCTGGCTTTTTCCACTCCCATGCTTCGTTTGACTTGTGACAGCCCCTGGGGGATTGATTCCATAGATTTCTCAAGGTCTGAAGTAATACTGGTGGGTTTGTAATTTCCTGGCTGCTCCTTTAGGCCCTTCTTCTAGACAGAGGTGACACTAACTTTCTTCCAGCCTTCTTGGATGTCCCCTGATCTCCACGACTTCTCAAAGATTACAGACAGCAGCCTCACAATAATGTCAGTCAGCTCTCCTAACACACTTAGGTTGATACTGTCAGAGCCCATTGATTTGTGGAAGTCAAGATCATGTAAAAGTTCATATTGAATATTGGAGGCATACATTGGAGGACTATATTTTTTTTTTAATTTCATTCTACGTGGCCATGTTTCCCAAGGAAATAATATCATTACCGGGAAGGGAAAACTAGAAATTCTGAAATTATTTTTTTAATTAAGAGGGAGTTTAGTGAGTCGTATAATGTAATCATCTTTACCCTTCTGAAAAAGAATGAAAAAATGAACAATTATATTTTTGTGACAGTGCTTCTGCGTCTTCTTTTAAATAAGTGATTCTTTTTAAGATTGCCCTCGGATCACTTTCTTTTGCTGTATTTGCTTCATTGTTCTTTGTATGTTACTTTTCCTACTGTTAATGGAAAGAAGTATATTGAGTAGTGTATCTTTCTCCTTTGAAACTAAAATATGAGGACTTGCTTAAAATAACTGCTCGGCATTCCACAACTGCTCTGTTATGTGGGAATACCATGTGTAAACTACTGGACGCTAAGCTAACGCAAATGAATGTGGAAGCTTAAATATTGCAAGCTTTGATTTTGAAGTACTGAGGGATTCCAACTTAAACCAAAGCCTTACTCTTGGCTTAGTTTGTCTCTGCGCAATAGCAGCTGGGTAAGCTAAGCAATAAATTGTTTTATTTGCACAAAGCAAACCAAAATAATGCATGCGTACATTTAATCTAATTTGCTGTGAAACATGCAGTCTTTCCTACGACTTCAGTACTAACCTTTAGCAAGTGAATGACCTTTTTGACTGTTCCACCATATTAATAAATTGATCTGTAATATCTCAATCACATTTTGCTCATACAGTTTAACTAGCTATGATAAAGCTATGATCTCCTGCTTTTTAATGATCTGAGTAATATTCATCAATATATGGAGCTGGCTAGCTTCGCTCCAGAATAACGCAGTATGAATGAAAACACCCAAATAAGACATGGACTGCCACGTGCTGTTCCTTTACTTTCTTTTCATGGTTTAAGCATGGCTGTGTATTGATTCATAGCTACCATTTTTTGTCAAAAACAATTCAGCAAAGTCTGTCATGTGTCACCAAGTCACTTCTTTTTCCCACTACAAAACCTAAACACCTCTCCAAGTAATAGATGCTGATTTTATGTCTAACAAGTGCTTATCCATGACAGATTAGTGCTTGGCTTCCACTTCAGTGTAAGAATCATGCATAGCCGCTTCTAATCTTTGTTCAGTTTCAATTTTTAAGAGCAGATGGTCAATTTGAACAAGAAAATGTTTCTGTTAGAGCACACCTGTTAGAAGGAATAAAACATAAAAACTAAAATATTGTCCTGGGAAATAGGTTACCTCTAGGTATGCAGTGAAACATGAAATATAGGCTTTGGTTATTATGTTTTCATTTCTCTTTTTTCCTTTCTCTACATCAATTCAAGGCCTAATGATTTCCTTCACTGAGGAATGCAATTCTGATATTTTTTTACCCGTAATAGTATACAAATTGTTGCATCATAGGAAACTTTGAAATGATTTTTCTATCACTTGTATTTGCAAACTTTTCACTGATACAAGTAGAAAATAAAGCATGCAAAGGGAGCGTTTTGCATGTTAAACACATACACCTGAAGTGTATCTATCTAAACATAGAATATTCTGCTGGTAGGAGAGGTGACTGTGTATTTATTCCAAGTAAAGTAAAATTCTTTTTTTTTTTCAAATGTATTTACACCTGTTATATTTAACCTTCAATTTTATTGGCCAAAGCCTGTAGTTATGAAAAAAATTGTAATAGGAACAAAGTTCTGTAGCTCTGGTAGGTATCATTTTCTTCAAAAACATTTTCTGTGTTTTTTATTTCAGTAGAGGCAAAATTGTGTGAATGATAATGTGGGAGATCATGCTATCATATTGCATGTTCACTTTTTTTCTCAGACTTTCAAGTACTGATACTCTTTCTGCCTGCAGAGCTTTCAGCAGAGAATGCAAGGTTCCCTCTTGAAAACTGTCTTTGCCAGATGGTTAGGATTATAGGATGTTTTCTATAACAGTCATGTGGGTAAGCAGATCTTTGCAAAAACCTTTGTGCACACTGATGCTGGCTGTTCTTTATGATTCATTTCTCTCATCATTGTGAAACTTCAATGTGATTAAGTTAGGAAATTGGCTTTAGTTTAGAGAATTGCTTTTTGAAACAGTATTCCAACTTTTTAAGAGAAAATAGAGTGGGCTTGTAATGAATACTAAATATGAGTTAACAAAACTTCATTAAAGTTCAGGAATACATTAAGGTATTGAATTATTCTAGTTCTATGGGGTTCTTCAGTAGTAATGCTCCTCAGTATGAAAATAACTACTCCTGTTATGAAAGTATTGGTTTAACAGCTTTTTGTCTCTGAGTTGAGCTAGAGATGAAGTAGCTTATTGGAGATATCTTTGCTTGCTCTCTTCAAATGGAAGATATTCCACAGAAGAAAAAAGTTCTTGCAAAATAATATCTAAATAAAAAGGAAGAATGGGTTTCTAGACGTGTTATGTACTTGCAACGTTTTGGGTTCCACTGCTAGTCCCAAGTCTCTTATAGTCATTTTCTCTTAAATATGATCACTTTCCAGTGTTTGTAATTGTGCCCATGTTTTGCTGAAAAAGCATTATAACTTTATGCAAAGCATCTTGGCTATATCTGTAGTTAGCCAGTGGTTGGCAATTGCGTGGAACACTGACTGGAAAGTAAAACATTTTACGTAGATAAAATTGTGTAACAAAATACCCCCCTCCCCTCTTTTTCTTTTAACTTACAAGTGAGTATTCTTTGGACTTGAATATTTCCAAGGTAACTGTGCCAAATGCTTATCCATAAACATTATATATATTTTAAAAAGCAAATAAGTTCCTAACTCAATCTATTTGGTTTCATAGGAAAGGTCAAGCAATTAATTTTAGCCCTCAGGACATATCCATTTAAATTCCTAGCTTTGTGTTTGAAATGAAAATGTGTTTTGTATAAAAACTTGGCATTCATTATGCAAGCAGGAAGTTTTCATGCTTAACCTTGTTTTATTGTTACTTAACAACCTGAAAGACACTGGTCAGCCTGTGTTTTTCCTGAGGTAGCACTTTCTGTGACACTGTGCTGTGTAACCTCTGAGAAGGAGCTGTTATCTCTTAATTGACAGACACATAAGAGTCCTCACTTCCATCTGAAATTCTTAAATGCCAGCATAACAGATGTTAAGACAAGGAGTGTGCAAACCTATGTTTGGGACAAGATAGTAAAATTTCTTTTATCCCTTTGGTAACTTCTGCAGCGTCAAGCTTTTTAAAATCTTTCCCAGTGCTTCACCTGTGACTTCTGGGGATCTGCATGTGTACAGTCACCTCCCAGCACAGCTGTATGGGCAGGTTGCTGTAAAATGACACCTGAGAAGTCCAGTTCTTATTGCCAAGAGAAAAAAGAAAGAGAGGAAATCTGTTGCTTAGAATTGTGAGCTGACCTGAGCACTGGCAGTCTGTCCTCAAGATTGAATTTCCCATGCAAAAGAATTGATGTTCTATAAAACCTCAGGATTGCAATTAATTTAGGACAGAGCTGCCTACTATCCTGTTACTGCAGGAAATAGAGAGATTTCAAACCTCTGTTCTTGTTTTGAATATTTTTACATTCTGTAACTCCAGATAGTTTATTAAAGTCAGTTCTAACAGCTCTAGGAATATGTCTTCTACATAATGCCAGAAGACCCAGTAAAACTTAAGGGAATTTATATATTCAGGTGATGTGAGAGCTTTTTTTTCCTTCAGGGTACATTTTTCTAAATGAAATGAGTCATTAAATGGATATTTAAATGGACAGCAGTTTCTTACAAAACTGTTTTTCATTTTAACATAAAATAAGCTTTTATTGTACTTGGAGTAGAATATGCTTTTAAAGTTAATGCAGCAGAAATTTACTTTCATAACACGCACTTACCTCTCTGAGAACAAAAAACTACTTTAAAGTTTGAAGTTGTTCTATTTTTCATTGTTGTGTCTTGGTTTTATTCTTGCTATAAATCAGTGCAGTCTTCAACAATGTTGAAAGCAATTAATTACCAAAATATGGTAATTAATCCTGAGTGCCCCTGATAAACAGTTCCTTTTCATACTACAGCTGTATTTCTTGGCTGAGGTGCAACTTTGCACAACACCCTCTATCCTAGTATTCCCTTAATAAACACAAGTATTCTGTCAGAGTTTTCAGCTGTTAAAATTCAACTATTGCAATACCAGTAGTTTGGTTTTGGCTCCAGCTTAGGTTCTTAGTATTAAATTCTGATTCTTACTTATACCCTACAAGATCCTGGATTCTTTGAGACTTGGTAGAGGTTGTAGGTTCAAAGCCTAAGCCTGAACTTAGAAGTTTGAACCTAAACCCCACTGGATAACTGTGAGTTTGGTGTTAGCAGCTGTGGAGAATAGTGTAAGGAACACTTAAACCTGAAGCAAGGATGATAAGTGTTAAATAAACATGTACAAGTGTTACATAATTTCACAATTTAATATAGTGAACAAACTTGCCATTGTGGCAGTATCTGTTAGGATGTAAACCTCAAATAGTCTGTTAAATGCTGTGGGATATTTTGGTTGTAAGTCGTTGCAGATAGTTTTACAGGCACGCATCAGTGTGTGGCTCTGAGCCTTTAGAGAAATCACAGTCATTGTGAAGGGACTGAAACAGCAAAAGCCAGTGAGTAATGTTAGATCCACTGAAAAAGCTCTGATTTTGATACCAACATGCCTATAGAGTCTCATTGAAAGACTGTGTTGTATTATTCAGTGGAGACTAGCTGGGACTTGATCACTTCTGGTAACGGATGCCATTCTGGATCTGATCTGCTGCAGTGCTGTACTGAGACCAGCTTCATTAGGTGCAGTGATGTGGACCTCTGAGACTGGCAGAGTATTCTGATCTCAAATTGGAGAGTTTGAAAGTAGAAACAGAAGGTTGGAGAATCACGTTCTTTTAGAGTCAAATTTAAGTAACGTCACAGAAACGAAGGCATGACAAAAAAAGAGGCACTTGCATGTATACAATTGTATGTTTTGTGTGTATGCATATGTATAAATACATACACCCCTCAGACAATGGGTGCTGGTCTTGGAGCTTCTCACTTTAAAGCTGTATCAGCATTGTCCTAAATCTTCAAGAAGTGGTTGGAGAGCTTGTTTGTGTATAGTAAATAAGTTGTCACACTGAAACCCCACACAGGCATGAACTACTTTTGTATGTTCTGATGCCAAAACTTGAACTGCAGTAGGGAGATCACTAAGTTTCTTGTGTGGGAGCAACCTCGGCTCTGGAAGTCGGTTCTGTATAGTATCTGAATGGTGGTTTATTAGTTGAGGCATAGTGGCATTCAAACTCAACTCTGCTACTTCTGAATATGGGGTACTAAGTCAAAACCTCTTCCAGTGTGTTCACTTGCTGGATGGAGCCTCCACTATCTTGGTGTGTTTTTAACAGGTTCGATTATTTGTAGCAGCAACAACTTGCTAATTGAAGAAATGGGATTTGTTGAAGAAGCTGCAGATAGATTATCGGGCTGCTACAGATGAAATAGCAAGAATACATTCATCACATTTTCTGGGCTACTTAAAAATAATTTGGGAATAATTGCTTTACATTTCTTCACACCTATAAATGACTACCAAAATTTTTAAATTCCTTATGGGAAAAATCAGCAAAAAGTATTAATTCTGAAAGCAGATTTTGCTAGGATTTATTATTGCTGGTTTCTAAAGCTTTCTATAACTCAATGCAAAGACTGTGCTCATCAGCTTATGGCCACCATCCTATGATGTTAAAGTTTGAAGTTATGTAAGATAGCTTTCAGAGCATGCTTTTACCTCTATTAATGTGGTGTGAGTATGGATTTATCCCTGTTTTCCCCTTCTTTCCCAAAGTGTTTAAAAAAGAAAGCCATGGAGCTGCTGACGCAGGAAGAATAACAAAAGTGGAAGATGAGGACAGTCTTTATAAGTGGCAGTTAAGATTAGTATGTGGAGGTTTGGGCTTTCTTGTTTATTTGTTTGGTTTTTGACTAACCACAATGTTTGTTTCTGGCAGACACCAAAATACATGCCTGCTACATTTTCTGATATAAAGTCAGTACCTCTAGCCTTTTTCTGACCAGCAGTAACTAAAGAATACTGCTAATTAAAATAATCTATAGGAAAATAATAGTTGGATGTGCAAAAGTCTACACTACATTTACATGGTACCTGGAAATGGATGCACAGCAGCTGCGCTTTGATCCTATCCAGCCTACGAGGAAACTGTTTACATTTAGTCACTATTCCTCTAGGTAAGGTTCTATTCGTCCATCTTCCAGAGCTGTGCAGCTTTGCTGGACTGAATAGACTTTTCAAGTACAATATTGTTTTGGGTCAATGGAAGTTCTATATGAGGTCCCCCTGCCTCTCGGGATGGAGTTTCAGTCAACTTCCAGATTCTCCCTACCATGCTGCTATGTTCTTTTGTGTTCTGTTTTTATCCAACCAATCACAGCATCACTGAGATTAGAAGGCACCTCTGAAAATGTATCACCCTGTCACAGTTTGGCCCCACCTGGTCAAATTCAGCAGTTAAAACCGTGCAGTTGAACCTCCAAAATCCCTTCCCCTTTGACACTCTGCAGGAAAAGGAGAGAGGGAAATGAGATGAGAAAGACTTATGGGTTGGAAACTAAATCTACAGCTTTAATGAAACGATAACAATAAAATTGTTATACTTACACTGGGCAACTTCACTGTACTACAGCATAAAACTGACAAAGGAGAGAGAGGCAACCACATGTGTTGGGTCTTCAATATTTATTTGTTGTCTGCTTGGGTTTTTGTGAAGATTATGTTTCCAAAAGTGCTAGCTAAACTGAGGAAAAAAGAGGAGAGGTATGGAGTAGACTAGAAGGGGTCAGGAGGGAACATGTGTGAGAGAGATGAGAATGGGAAGTGACAGAGAAAACATGGAGAGAAAGGGAATCTGAGAGACTGCAAAGGGAGGGGGAAACTGGGCTCAGGAAGAACACTTTCTCAGTTACTGTGTATATTTTATCTTTACATTTAGAGAGACAGATCTCTTCCAATTCACACTGCAGTATAGTAGAGCCTTACTGATTTTAGTTTTGTCAGCTGCTTGATTTCATTTGATATGTCATGCTAAAACAAGGCTTCATTCTCAGCATTGAAATAAATCTCTCTGGATTCTGTATCACTCTTATTTTCAGGTCTCTGCAACAAGAAGTTTAGAATTGTTACTTTTGAATTTGGTGGTGAGACAACAAGTTAACTGCAGTATCAGCCATTTTACATGATATATAAGAACCTTCCAATTATACATTAATTGTTAATAGCACTAGCTATATGGATTACCTTTTTAATAATTATTTGACAGATTTTGCATCTCTGTATGATACTCTAGCCACATGTAACATGCTTAAAGTGGGAATTTCCTGTCATTTATTTGTCAGTATCTGCAGGACTAGTCTGGGATGAGCGTCAGGCAAACTAGAAATTCTTATATTGCCCCTGCTTAACACCAATGTTTCTTGGTCAGCAATGAGCTTTCAGACTTCCACTTTGTTAAAATATTTACAGACATTGAGGTCTATATCCTGGCCATCACTAGATAGATTAAATTTCCTTTGAACTAAGTTGGAGCCCCCCACGTATGCAAAAGACAGGATGTGGCCTTCAATGGAGTGAGGTTGCTGTAAAGGGTCATGCACATCTCAGGTTTAGTTATGAAAGCATATCTCATGCCTAGGCATGTTTTGCTGTCCATGACAGCTTGAAATGAGTGTGTGTCCTGGCTTCCATTACTGGGAATTGTGATGCAATTCTAAGTTTGATAATAAAGTACGTACATTTTTAAGGAGTTAATAGCAAATTTTCCATCTAACGTCCCAAGACTCTCAAATACACCTTTTTTTTTCTGATTGATTGTTTTTTTTAACCCAGGCATGTGTTATTTATGAATGAACATCTCTTCAGGCTCAGTACATTAATGCTGTAAGGTTGCCTTTGCTGAAGTCAGTCACTTGCAATGTGTCAGTCACTCGCAGCGTGCTTGGGAACTGTAGCCACAGTCATAAAAGCTCTTGACAAGAGACATTAAGAAAGTGTTACAGAAAGTCTGTATTTGGTTTGTGTGTATGTTGCAGTCGATTTAAAGTCAGTGGTTGGAGCATATGAATGTAATCTGAAACAGCTACTTCTGCTTCTAATCAAACATCTTTTTATATATGTAGTTTATTGCCTACTTTGTAACATCAGGCTTGCCTGCAGCCTGTTGTTACTGCTGTCTAGTAATGGCATTTTACTGTTCACTAACTACAACATTCAGTTTTTTATGAATTAATCTGGAAAAGATACTTGAACAAAACCAGTAAGATTTAAAAGGTATTGATCAGAAACAGACTTTGATGCAGAGAAAGATTCAAGAATGATAGATCAATCATTGCCATTCTCAGCTGTCTTACAGTAAGTGACAAGGTAGGGGTTTTGACAGTTATATTTTTAAGGCAAATTTTGCCCCAACTGTGATGTCTTTTAGTGCAAATAGTGTAAATTTACTTCATTCTTCTATTATATACCACAAATGAAATTGCCAGAATCTCACTTATGATGTGGACTAAGAGACATGGCTTGTACACCTAGTGAAATGGCCTTAAGCAGCCAACTTAAGTTTGAAGTGGGTGGCCTCTGTTCCATAGGAAAAGGTTATTATTTAGGGAATATTCACTGTCAACTACTTATGAGTAATGTAAGACTACTGTGATGTCCTTAAAGGAGTAACCTCTCATGAACTGTGATAAACAAAACTGTATTTCCCCCCTATCTGCAGGTGTAATTTCTGAATGTGGTATTACTTGTAGCATCAGTTTAAAACTTCAGCTAAACCACTGGATTTCTATCTTCATGGAGTTACTAAATCCATGATGAAGAGTCAGGAAAGGGACAGAGCATTCTGTCTTACTTGAAAGGAAAAGGAGATCAGCTGAGGGGAGTGCTTAGGAATCTTCATTCCTACAGAAATCTGTTAGGACTAAGGTAAGTTGTGCACTTACAGCTTTGGTATGATGGTATTTTTCAGAGGATTAATTCAGCTGACTTTAATGAGTTACTACTGAGTAACGCTGGTGTAAGAGAGAGAGCTGAGCTGAACAATTTTCAATTATGTCCCTATAGGATAAGAAACTTTACATGTTTGTCTCCCTGGAAAGTTTCAGCTGTTGCAGTTTCAGAGTCAGTTTTGCATTTATTGGATTGTAACTTCTTGTTGACCCCTACGGAACTTTTTTGAATCCTTGCTTTCAGTTTTCTGTCACTGAAAAAGGGATTTTTAAACTTTTATCTTCCGTTCTTTGTAAATGAGTTGTATGATTTGTGTAGCATCTCCTTACATAGGTGTAAACTTTAAGTTTGATTTATTGGAAATGCATAACATGAATGATCTTGCTGATATGAAAACATTATCCAAGGAGAGAATGATTAAATGATAGCTGGACAGCTAGAAGTAGCCTCATGTTTGGATGCCCTAGTGCTCAGTGGGGACCACCTCAGCCAACAGCTGGAGAGGCAATAAAGCATGGCATAAGCCAGATTAGGTGGTTACTGGAGGTAAATGGTGACGACTTCCTAGTCCAAGTGACAGAGGAACCAGGAAAGAAAAGTACTCTGCTGAACCTTATACTCACAAACAAGGAAGGATGTGTTGATGATGTGAAGGTGCAAGGCAGCCTTGCCTGCAGTACTATGGAGCAGAGCTCAGGATCTTGAGTGGAGGAAGCAAGGCAAAAATCAAGATCATAATTCCGAACATCAGGAGAGCATACTGATTGCAACAAGAGCTTAGCTTGTTGAAGATTTACTAGTTGAAACAAGCAGTATATCAAGTATTGTGAACTACATGTAAATATTGCAGCAATGATTACTTTAAAGAAACTTGTCTCTGAGAACAGGATGCTTCAAGGCCATTGAAGCAGAGCTGGCTAAAACAAAAAAACCCATTTCTGCAGCAGAAACAAAGAATAGAGACCTGAGTTCACTGAGAGAACACAGTGATGAGGAAGAGAAGATTAATTAAATACCACCAGAGGTCTCTGAAGACCACCGAGAAACTGTAATGCGCATGCAAGACTGGATGATAAACTATGATATCGAGTTCTCAGAAAAATAATTAATATGTAATGTGTTTCTGGGAATCTATATGAATATGTATGTTTAACAAGTATAAAAGTCATGCAACCACCCTCAGTGAGGGTGCATATGAGGTGGAGTTACCCTCTATGAACCCAGCACTGAAATAAAAAGGATACCTGCTCAAAGGTTCACAATCTTTGACTCTTGAGTTTAATCTCAGCTTTTCGTGGCATCAGTACTTTGGCCTCTACAGGCATCTGCTTGAGAAAGTGACATGGGATAAGGCCTTGAAGGGAAGAGGGATACAAGAAAATCAGTTTATACTCAAGTATCATATCCTTCAAGGTCAAATGTGGTCCATCCTAACAAGCAGGAAGTCAAGCAGCCTGCATGAAAGGACAAGAAGCTCCTGGTGAAACTCAAGTGTAGAAAGAGACTGTATACAAGCAGGAACAGGTAACTGGGAAGGTGTATAGAGATGCTGTCTAAGAATGCAGGGATGATGTTACGAAAACCAAAGCTCAAGTGGCATTGATTCCAATGATGGATGTCAAAGGCAACAATTATGGTTTCTGTAATTACTTAAGTAGCAAAAGGAAGACTACAGAAAGTGCAGGCCCATTGCTGAATGGGGCAGGGGTCCTGGTGACACAGGACATGGAAAAGGCTGAGGTACTGAATGTTTTCTTTCTCTTAGTCTTTACTAGTAAAGACATCAGATTTTTTTTTTCTTTCTCTGTTCCTGGGAAGATCATGGAACAGATACTCCTAGAAGCCATGCTAAAGCACATGGAGGACAGGGAGGTGATTGATGGCAGCCAGCATGGCTTCACCAGGGGCAAGTCCTGTATGACCAGCTTGGTGGCTTTTTATGATGGGGTAACCACAGCAGTGGACACTGGTAAGCAGACGGATGCAATCTATCTAGACTTCTGTAAAGCCTTTGACATGGTTCCCCACAACATTGTTCTTTCTAAACTGGAGAGATATGGATTTGATGGTACAGTGGATAAGAAACTGGTTGGATGGCCGTATTCAAAGAGTAGTGGTCAATAGTTCAAAGTCCAGATGGAGATCTATGACAAGTGTTGTCCCTCAGGGTTCCGTACTGGGGCTGGTGTTAATATCTTCATCAATGATATTGACAGTGAGATTGCGTGCACCCTCAGCAAGTTTGCAGATGACACCAAGCTGAGTGGTGTAGTTGCCACATCGGAAGGATGGGATGTCATCCAGAGGTACCTGGACAGACTGGAGAAGTGGGCCTGTGAGAACCTCATGAGGTTCAACAAGACCAAGTGTAAGGTCCTGCACCTGGGTCGGGGTAATCCCTGTTTTCAGTACACGATGGGAGATGACGTGCTTGAGAGCAGCCCTGCAGAGAAGGACTTGGCGGTGCTGGTCAATGAGAAGCTCAACATGAGCCGGCAATGTGTGCTCGCAGACCAGGCCAACCGTATCCTGGGTGCATCAAAAGAAGCGTGGCCAGCAGGTAGAGGGAAGTGATTCTGCCCCTCTATTCCTCTCTTGTGAGACCTCATCTGGAATACTGTGTCCACTTCTGGAATCCTCAATGTAAGAAGGATATGGAACTGTTGGAACAGGTCCAGAGGAGGGCTACAAGGAGAGGTCTGGAGCACCTCACATACAAGGACAGCCTGAGGGAGTTAAGGGTTGTTCAGCCTGGAGTAGAGAAGACTCAGAAGAGATCTTCCAGCACCTTAAGGAGGCCTGCAGGAAAGCTGGAGAAGGGCTATTCATAAAGGCTTGTGGGATAGGACCAGGGGAATGGGTATAAACTGGAGAGGGGCAGATTTAGACTAGACATTAGGAAGAATGTCTTCACCATGAGAGAGGTGAAGCACTGGCACAGGTTGCCCAGGGAGGTTGTGGCTGCCCCATCCCTGGAGGTGTTCAAGGCCAGGTTGGATGGGGCCTTGGGCAGCCTGATACAGTGGGACCTGTCCCTGCCCATGGCAGGGGGGTTGGAACTAGATGATCTTTAAGTTTCCTTCCAACCCTAACTATTTTATGATTCTATGACTCTATGATTCTATGATTTTTAGAAATCTAAGGACTCAAAGATCAGGCAGAAAGTGTGGAGCAAGAAAGATACACCCTTGGTGGAGGAGGATTAAATTAGAGAATAATTAAGTAAACCACACATATGTTAAGTCTATGGGCCCTGGTGGGGCACCCACAAGTACTGAGGAAGCTGGTTGACGCCATTGTGAGGACACTCTCAATAATCTTTGATGAGACATGGTGACTGGGATAAATGCCTGAGGACTAAAGGAAGTAAATGTCACCCTCATCTCCAAGAATGTCAAGGACTCAGAGAACTGCAGGACAGTCAACCTCCCCATTTGCACATTAAGGTCAAGAAGATCAAGTAGGTGAAGTCATGCTCCACCAATGTGATAAACTTCTACAATGAAATTACTGGCTTGGAAGATGAAGTATGAGCACTGGTCATTACTTAGAGTTTAGTTAGATTATTTTTAAACTGTCTGCTGTAAGTTACTCACAGAGAAGCTGAAAAAGTATGGACTGGATGAGCAGGCAGTGAGGTGGATTTAAAGCTGACGGAATGACCAGGCCCATCAGTGGCACAAAGTCTAGTTGGAGGCCAGTAACTATCAGAGTGTGTGCCAAGAATCAGTACTGGGTCCAGTCTTGTTTAACATCTTTTTAATGATCTGGATGATGGGGCAGAGTGTTTCCTCAGCAAGTTTACTGATGACGTCAAACTGGGAGCAGTGGTTGACAAACCAGAGGGTTGTGGTGCCATCCAGACACCCAGTACCTCAACAGAAATAGGCAGACAGGAACTTCATGTGATTAAATAAAGGGAAGTGCAAAGTCCTGTACCTGGGGAGGAGCAATCTTAGACACGAGATACTGTGGCCTGACTGACTGGAAAGCAGCTTTGCAGAAAGGACCTGGGGTTCCTGAAGAACACCAAGTTGAACAGGAGCTAGCAGTGGACCACTGCAGCAACAAAGGGCAATTGTACACTGACTGCACTAGGAGGAGTGTTGCCAGATGGTGATCCTTCCCCTCATGCACGTGTCACGCACATCTATCCTACTTTCCTCTTTAATAAAATTATTTTCTATATATTGCTGGTATTAATATTTTCAAAAGTAGCAGATGGGTTTTTTTTTTTGGTGGGTGGTAGCTTTTGCATGTTAAAGCATGTAAAATCTTTTATAAAGCTATGTGCAAAACCATGGAGGATTTGACTAGATAGCGGAGTGTGTGCAGCAGATGGCGCTCCGCAAAGACTGCTCTTAGGATACGCCTGAGGGTCTTGTGTGAGGTGCAGATTTCAACGAGAAAGGACGCGCAGGAGTAAGCACCGCTCCCCGTTGCTTGGCCGGGCTCAAGGTCCTGAGCTAGCTGCTACAGTGGGAGGAGATGCAGTGGCTGCCGCTGCCTCCCCCACTTCTTACACCCACCTGGCTGCCCTGGCCGGGCCCTCCTGAAGGAGCTTCTACACACAAGTGAGGAGACCACCCTTCCCCACCCAATGCTGATGCGGCACAGACTGGGATTATAACAGAACGCGCACGGAGCCACGCTGCACGCACATGCGCATCGCGGCAGACAGGCCTGGACCGCGTGGACTGGAAGAAGCTGCTGTGGCCATATGTTCCAGAGCTGCTGTTGCCCATTGCTGTGGTGATGCTTTCTTTTTTCCCTTTGATGCTGTCAAAGTCTGAAATTAATATCAGTATTCAATTAAACTATTAAGCAGGTATTCTTTATTACAGTGCTGGGCACACAGGGGATAAATCCACCTAATGCATGTGCTGTTCGATTCACTTCCTAGAACTTATATACAGTAAAAAATGTGAATATTCATTACTCTTACTGGAATAGGAGTAATTACTATAATTAACTATCAGAATTAATTTACATCCTCTGGTGGTCTTCCTCTGGAGTCTTTAGATGAAGGCTCCGAGTCTTCCTCAGTGTTGAACTTTTTACCTTTTCCAGCTACACATGCTCTTTGGGCTCTTCTTCAAGGCCATCATCTAGTTCCAACTGGTTCTCTTCCTCTTTATCTGGTTCTTTTACCGTTATCTGCTTAATTAGGTATAGTCACATTCTTCCTATCCGCAAGCTGGCTAAGATTTATTGTTTAAGGTAATTCATTTCCTTAACTCATCTAGCATAATGACTTATTTCTTCCTTCACCTTCTCTCTCTCTTTCTCTCTCCGCTCTCTTATATATATAAGGTATATATATGATTTACCTTACTGTTTTTTTGACTGGGTATCAGTGCATGTGTTGGATCGAATCTGAGTGACCTTGACTGTGTTCAGGGGTCAGATTTCCACTTTTAGACTTGGTAGTAGAAATAACATTGAATTTGTAACTTACGTAGGCATCAAACGTGTGGTGCTAGTGCAGAAGAAGACATTCAGCTGTATGCATAGTACTAGTCCACACAGACTTACAAATAATTTTTTTTTAATTTTTCTTCTCTACAGAGCTTTTGATGGTGATTATTAAACAAATATTATTAAACAAAATGTTTGGAGCCTTTCTCTCTGTTAATTTAACTTCAGAAATTGCAAAACTCTTGTTCTTAATCATGCTACCTGTCATCAGCAGGGGAAATATCAGCAGAATGTGCTTTTAACATGTGGGATATTAGAATGAATAAGAGCTATGTCCCTGGTAACAGGATTGGAAGATGGTTCTGAGACCTACGGAATATGAATGGAGTATGTGAAATAGCTGCTGAGTTTTGGAGGGTTGTTTTTGCATTGCTCCCCCCTGCCACTCCCGCTAAATTTGTTTCTTTATACATTTATGGAGGGCTTTTTTTTGTATTGTTGTTTAGTAAACAGCAGCAGATAATAGTTCAAAATATTGCTTTGCACAGATGTTAGGAATGTTCATTGGTAAACAAACAAGAGACGTGTAAGCACTTTATTTTTGGGTTACATCCCTATTGGGAAACAAAAACTGAGTGTGTATGAGTTGTAGAGATGAAATCTGCTTTGGCTTTCTCCCAGGTTGTTAAAAACACTGTCTTATCCCTGTCTTGTAGTAGTGGATACAGTTGAGGCTTTGTTTTCGTGTAACTATGTACATTACATTGTGAAGCTGCTTTCAGCATTTAATATGGTTTGTCCATGAAAGTAGTTAACAGAATGGGCAGAGTAATCCTCCAAGATTGCTGAATGACTCTACTTTCTGATAAACCTAAAAATTTTCCTTTCTCCTGCCTTAGGTCTCCACCTTGAAATAAAGAAAATTTTGTTTTGTATAAATTTTCTGCCTGTGCTGCTTTAAAAAAAAAATAAGTTTTTATTGCCCTAACCATATAAATTTTCAGCAAGTTAAGTTTATCTCAAAGCCATATTTGTTATGTTCGCATTTGTGCGCAAGCAACTTTTAGTTCCGTATTTCAAACTATTAATCCTACAGTTATAGAAAGATGTTTCCTTCTGTCAGTTAAACAAGCCTACCAACTGCCATACAAAATACTGCAGATCCTGTTTAAATATAGTTTATTTTTTAATGCAAACACTGAATTTCCTTATTTAATTATTAAATGTTGGTATCTTTATTCTCGTAATTATTTCTGCACATATTTTTTCTGAAAAAAGAGTCAAAAATGTGGCCTATTGCAAAGTCTTGAGTACAAAGTCTTGAGGCTACTCAGTTTTACAGAGCTGGTAAGTCAGCTGTAGCTATAAACATGATTGTGTCAGTGAGAATTTTCTAGTAGCCACTCGTAACTGGAGAACACTTTGAATCTAAATCTCTAGTTGCACACACAGAGGCCTTAGGAGAATGAGAGCCTAGGGTTGTGTTATTTGTATTTTTTTGTTTGTTTGCTTTAATAACTTGTTGCTTTCCTCCCTAAAGTTGAGATATTTGACTTGGAAAATAAAGCTGACATTCAAAGGAGTAGTTAAGGACAAAGCAGACAAAGACCAAAATAGATACAGTGTTTTATTCCTTGAATTAACTGGCAAAATTCCAATATTTCCATTAATTGAGAAAGTGGATTTGAGTAGATAGCAATTACCTATGTGGCAGTCAGTAGCTGGAGACAGAGGGGAAAAAGATGAATTCTTTAGGTGCCTGTAAGGAGGGTAAATATGTGACATTAACTAGTGTATTTACATCTCACCTTTTGAGAATGTTTTGTCTCTTTACCTAGTTGGTAGATCATGTATTCCGTCTTTTGGCAGTAATGATTCAACAGATCATTTCCTGAAAGTAAATACACTAAATGTATTCTGGGCAAGCACTTACCACAAATGTTGCTGAGAAGTAAAATGTACTTTGCCTGGGTTTTTGAAAGGTGTTTTGGGGATTTGATTTTTTACACAAATAGCCTTTCTAAACTTGCTCATAATAACAGAATTCCAACACTTTGAAGGTATATAGCCACATTGTAAAGACCCCCATTCTCTGATGCTTCTAGAATAGATGACATTATGACGTGATTATGTACCTCCAAGGTACAATATATCAATATATTATTGTTCTATTATCACTTTCTGTACTACCTGCTCTTTAGTACCTTATTAACATTTTTATTATTCCTGATGTAAAAACTGTACTCCATTTTCTTAAGCCTGGGCTCTTAAAACACGAGTTCCAATTTGTGTGCCTCCGTTTGTTTTCCAACTATTTTAATTAAAAAGATACTCAATCTAAATGTGATTTGTGTATGCAGTTCCATCCTGAAAGGCAATTATCTGTAGCTTAATATGTCACAAGTGTGCACAACTACTCCATATTCACACTCTTTTTGAGAGCCCTGCCACTTTTAACATGCTCTGTCAAGAGCTTTGTTTCATTTTAAGTTAATGAGCCCTGAAGATTTTTTGACATAGCTTGTGGGAATGGAGGAACAAAGAATGTGTATTGTTGGATTTGCAGAGACTCTGCAAATCTGGGTTTATGATGAGAGGCATAGCTAGACTTGCTGGAAGGAAGAGTACAAAAGGAAGACTGTGCTCTCTACTTAAGGTCAGGGCAGGGAGCACAGAGCTTTTAAATGAACTTAAGTTCAGCATTATGAGAGGTTGGGGGTAAAGAAGTATAGCCCTGCTTATTACCCATGTATTTTGTACCATTTTATAAATCACTTGAATAGGCAATTTTTGCTGCTGTAGGTTGACACAGATTGGATCAAATTACAAATTAAATAAAATATTAATCTTAATTTTTTTTTTCAAAAATAAATTGGATACACGCAGGAAAGAACTCTGTCTCAGATTACAGATGATGATCTCTTCAAACCTGGCTCCATTTACCTTTGTTGTCTGTGGGATTTAGAAAAAAGCATCTTCCTTGAAAAGCTGAAATGAGATATTTTTTTTTTACTTATTTTGATAGCATTGTTACATATCCCTGACAGTGAAGTTAGCAGCTGCATAATTTTTTCTCTTTAACTCACATATTAGTAGAGGGCATTGCTTAATATTATAGGAATATTTATTCTGAGTTATATAAAAAAATCAAGTCAACAATTAAGCTTGGATTAATCAGAGTGTTTTCCTCTCAAATATAGGAGTTCCACTGGCAGTGAAAAAAGTTGATGCTGAGGTTTTGTTTCATTTTGGTTTTAAGCTAAATTGTATTTTATATTATTATGTTTATATAATATATTTATATTATATTGACTTCTTAAAGCTGACATAGCTTTCTGAGAGCTGTGATATATAATCTCTCATCAGCATTTTACTTAAACAAATTTGTCCAGCAATTTGCATCACATGTTCCATCTATGTTCCATCTCTTTCAAGTAAACCAACACAACGCCAACAGTAAAGAAATCCTGAATATTTGTTGATAGAACAGATATATTAATCTTCTTTTTAAAGACAAAAATATTTGATTTCTTAGTGCTTCACCCTTCTTCTGATGAGTGCTATGGATTCTGTTATCCCAAGAGCAGAGCTATGCTATCAATATCCTAGAGAAGAGCTGTTGTACAACATGGGGTTGAATAAGAGACAGCTACAGCTTTGAAAGGAAGTCCACCATGGCTGATGCAAAATATGAAGGAAGGTCATAGAGTAAGAACTGATGGCACTAGTAAATGTTTCAGAAAAATTGCCAAGATATATGAGTCATACATTACTTATTACACTTCCCTAGGTTGCCCAGGTTTTGTTTGCTACTACTATTAATGGTTGGAGCTCTGAAGTTGCGTGATCTTTCATTAGAGTGATTCTGTGGTCTGCTATGGTATTGAGATACAGTGTGATGAGGTGGTAACTCATAGTATTTTCCTGCTTTGCTATATCTGAAGATGTAATGTTCAGAGAAACTTTCTTCTTTGTGCTGATACATTTTCGACACCTAGTGGCAATAAGGGTAAATTACTGAAGGTTTATTAATGGGAATACTATTTTACCAGCAGTAAATTCTTAGTGGAGAGTACACTACAGTTCAGCCAGAAAGGAGTCAGTTGTTAAAACTGTGAAAAATTACAGTGAAGGTTTTAAGAAGAAAGTATAATAGGTATTTTTTTGCTTGTGTACCATCCTTCTGTGGGGGAAGAACAAGAAAATGCTGTCCATGATCCTCAAATAAAAGCTCTGCAGGACAGGAATGGATTTGTTCAGCCAGTTCATGCTGATGCTAAATAACAGGAAAATGAAAGATATGATGGGGAAGAGGTTGAGCAGTTAAAAGAGAAATTCTTCTACTCACTGTTAGCCAAGTTTGTAAGGATGACTGAACATTGCAGAAGGTACTGTGAGAGTAGGCAGTGAAATGGCAATTACAGTCAGTTTAGATCAATATAAGGTAATGCGGATGGAGAACAACTGTACATCACATGCACTCACTCCCCCTTTTAATTGCTTATAATACTGATAACAAAATGATGCCACTTCATAAATCTTAAGTTTTGGTAACACCTTAGTATTTGAAGATTTAGTACTCTGGGTATATCTCAGAGGTAAACAGTACTAAGAAAGTTTCAACAAGGGTTGGAGGGATGATCACGCTATGAAGTATATTCCACCTGAGAATTGAACTGACCTGATTAGGACTTTTCAACCTAGAAAAAGTACAGCTGAAGGTAAATATATGTGGTGGGTTAACTTTGGCTGACCTCCAAGTATCCATCAAACTGCTCCATCGCTCCCCCTTCTCAATATGACAGAGGAGAAAATATGATGAAAAAAATCATGGGTCAAGATAAGGATAAAGACTTCAGTTAACCAGTACCATCACAGCCAAAACAGACTTTATTCAGGGTCAAATAATTTAACTTACTGCCAATTAATAATGTGGCTGGTGCCATCAGGAGGGTCTTGGCTTTTATGACAGCGGGACTTTCTTCAATGACTATAGCTTGCTATGGAAGGATGGGATCCAGCTGTCTAGAAAGGGTATGGCAATCTTTGGCATCACATTCAACGGGGAAATAAGACAGGCCAACCAGGGCAGTAAAAATGTCCCTTACCTGCCTCCCACAACAAGAATCAGAACACAAAACATCTCAAGGGCATATATGGCTGCAGCCAATCCTCCTCCACCGCTCCAGGGAAACCTGCATGCTCAAGTACTTCTCTGAAATGTTTATACAACAGTCTGTGGAGCGTAGGTAACAAACAGGAACAACTGGAGATCTGTGTTGGTTGCAGGCCTACAACCTTGTTGCAATCACAGAGATGTGGCGCGAGCTTGCATGGTTGGAATGCTGTTGTGGGTAGCTATGCGCTGTCAAGGTGAGATGGTAGGGTTGCACTTTGTGTGAGAGAGCAAGTGGAACATATCAAGCTTGGCCTAGGTGTGGATGAGGAAGGAGTCGAGAGCTTATGGGTAAGAGTCAAGGGGTAGGCTAATGTTGGAGAGACTGCGGTGGGTGGCTGCTACAAGCCACCTGATCAGGAAGAGTCAGTGAGGCTTTTTACAGAGAGCTGGAAGTAGCATCACAATCACAGGTCCTAGTTCTCCAAGAAGTTCTTCAGGTACATCAGTAGCAACAGGAAGACTAGGGAAAATGTGGGCCTGCTGCTGAATGAGGTAGGTGCCCTCATGACAGAAGATGCAAAGACAGCAGAGTTCGCTGAATGCCTTCTTTTCTTCAGTCTTTACTGCTAAAGCCAGCCACCTTGGAGGAAAGGGAGAAAGTCTGGAGAAAGGAGGACTCTGTCTTGGTCAAGGAGGATCAGGTTATAGATCATTTAGGCAAACAGGACACTCATGAATCCATGGGCTACAAGAGGATGCACCCACAAGTGCTGAGAGTGCTGTTAGATGTTATTGCTAAACTGCTCTGCATCATATTTGAAACATCATGGAGAGAAGGATAGGTGTCCAAGGACTGGAGAAAAGCTAATATCATTATAATCTTTAAAAAGGGCAAGAAGGAGGACCTGGGAAGCTACGAGCCAGTTAGCCTCAGCTACATCCCTGGAAAGGTGATGAAACACTTCATCCTGGATGTAATCTCCAAGCATCTGGAAGAAAAGAAGGTTATCAGGAGTGGTCGTCTTGGATTCACCAAGGGGAAATCATGCTTGATCAGCCTGATAATCTTCTGTGATAAGTGGCTGGGTAGATGAGGGGAGAGCAGTGGATGTTGTCTACCTCAACTTTAGCAAGGCTTTTAACACTGTTTCCCACAACATCCTCGTAGGTAAGCTTAGTAAGTGTGGATTAGATGAGTAGATGGTGAGATGCATTGAGAACTGACTGGATAGTAGCTCAGATGTTTGTGAAGCATAGAGTCTCGTTGGAAACCTGTAGCTAGTCACGTTCCCCAGGGGTCAGTACTGGGCCTAGTCTTCAATGGCCTGGATGAAGAGACAGAGTGTACCCTCAGAAAGTTTGCTGATGACACAAAAGTGTGAGGAGTGGCTGATAAACCACAAGGCTGTGCTGCCATTCATTGGGACCTGGACAGGTTGGAAAGATAGACAGAAAGGAACCTAATGAAGTTTAACAAAGGCAAGTGCAGAGTCCTGTACCTAGGGAGGAACACCACCATGTACCAGTACAGGTTAGGGGTTGACCTGCTGACAGGAAACTCTGTGGAGAAGGACCTTGGACCTTATTACCTTATAGGTAATAAGTTGATGATGAGCCAGCAATGTGCCCTCATGGCCAAGAAGGCTAATGGTGTCCTGGGGTGCATCAAGAAGAGTGTAACAGGTAGGTCAAGGGAGGTTATCCTCCCCCTCTATTCTGCCCTAGTGAGGCTGTGTCTGGAGTACCGTGTCCAGTTCTGGACTCAAGAAAGTTCAAGAAAGACAAGGAACAGCTGGAGACAGTTGAGCAGAGGGCCATGAAGGTGGTTAAGGGACTGCAGTTTTTCTCATGCGGAAAATCTGTGAGCTGGATCTGTTCAGCCTCTAAATGAGAAGACTGAGAGGGGACCTTATTAGTGCTTATAAATATCTAAGGGAGAGGTGTCAAGAAGATGAGGCCAGACTCCTCTCAACAGTGCCCGATGACAGGGCAAGGGGGAAATGAGTGCAAACTAGAACACAGGAAGTTCCACCTTAACATGAGGAAAAACTTATACTGAGAGAGTGACAGAACACTGGAACAGGCTGCCTGGAGAAGCTGTTGAGTCTCCTTCTGTGGAGCTATTCAAAACCTGCCTGGACATGTTCCTGTGCAGACTGCTGTAAGTGAACTTGCTTTAGCAGGGGTTTGGACTAGATCTTGAAACGTCCTTTCCAACCCCCACCATTCTCTGATTCTTTGATTCTATAATAATAGGACCGTGAGAAATAAGAACAAATATTTAAATACTTTCCCCCTCTCCCCACTTCCCTTATTCCCAGAAACCCAGCTTCACTCCCAACTCTGCTACCCCCTCCATCCGAGCAGCACAGGGGCATGGGGAATGGGAGTTGTGGTCAGATAGTAACAATTTTTCTCTGCTGCTCCTCCTGCCTCACGCTCTCCTGCTGCTACACCCTGGGGTTCTGCTCACAGGATTGTCTGTCACAAAATTCTCCAACATTGGTCCTTTCCATGGGCTGTAGTTCTTTAAAAAACTGGTCCAGCATGATTCCTTTCACTGTGTGTAGGCCTTCATAAAAACACTGCTCCAGCATGGATTCCTCCTGGGACCCAGGTCCTGCCAGGAGCCTGCTTCTGCATGGACTCTTCATGGGCTGAATCTTCCCTTAAGGAATGTCCACCTACTGTGGCATGGAGTTTTCTGCAGGCTGCAGTGTTCGTGTCTGCTTTGCCGTGGTCCTCTGTGGGCTGCAGGGAGACAATCTGGTCCACCATGGTCTTCTCCACAGGCAGCACAGGAATCTCTGCCCCAAAGTAGATGGAGAGGTGCCTGGAGCATCTTCTCCCCTCCATCTTCACTGAACTTGGTGTCTGCAGGGCTATTTGTTTTGCACCTTCTCACTTTTCACACAGCTATTATTAGCTTTAAATATGCTATCACAGAAGTTCTACCAACATTGCTGATGGGCTCAGCTTCGGCCCGCAGCAGCTGGCCAGCTTCACCTCTTGAAGCTGGTGAAACTGTCTCTGTTTGACATGGTGGAAGCTTCTGGCATCTTCTCACAGAAGCTGCCTTTGCAGCCGCATCCTGCTTACCAAAACCTTGCCACATAAAACAAACACAGTATGATAGAGGTGTATAAAATCAAAAGTGTACGGAGAAGGCAATGGTGAAGATTTATTGAAGACAAGAAACAGATATGTAGCAAGTGGATCTAAGCTCAGAACAAATGATGGACCATGGGTGATATAGCTCTTAAACTCCTTACTAAAATGTGTTGACGATGCAAAAAGTTTCCATGGCTTTAAGAAGAGACCTGCCCGAGTGCTTGAGAGTATAGTAGGACTACCAAATAGACAACGTTCAGCTTATGAACTTCTAAGCCAAGTTCTAACTTTTAAGATGCAGGGAGTATTTCGTCGTGGAAGTGTCATATGTTCTGGCCCAGCATTTTACTCTTCTCTTGGCCACCACTTACAAACTTGATTGGAGATGGAACACTGCCTGAATGGACCCTTGATATGTCAGTGCAGACATTTTTCTCTTGAAAGGCTAACAGGAAAGAACAGAGGAACGTGGCTTATATTCTGAAAAATGTTAGGAGATACATTGCTTTGTCCTATAAATGAACTTAAAGAAATATGTACATGCAAAATACTATATGCATTGCGTAGGTTCTTATATGACTTTATAATATCTGGTTTTAGGGTTTTTTTAAATGGAATCAGTAATTCCTAGAGTAGCTGGCCGTAATGAATGCATTTTCCATTAGCATGTTTTCAATCAGTATTTACATAAGAATCAGTAGAATTGTGAAACTAAGTAATGTGGCCTAATGATAAAATTCTTCCCCAACTTCAGGATTAGTGCAAGCTTTATTCCTAAGATCTGTAAACTTTGTTCAAAGTTCTCAGTGTTGAGGAGTTTGATCATTACACAAAGTTTCCTTTTTTTTTGTATTCACATAGCGCTTGTTTTGTGATCTGACTTCTACCTACAAGATGCTTAGATTAAACATTGTAGGATGTATTATGTTTAGATAGTTTTTTATATATATCCTTTATCAAAAAAAACCTCCCAGACCCAGCATTGCAAATATTTTAACAAAAAGAATATAAATTATGGAGAAAGGAAAATTTAGAATTGACGCTATAGTTACTGGTGATTCTTTTGTATGCTTAGATAAGGTGCATTTACAAATGTTCTAAATTGTGAGTATTTGCAATTACAGAACTTTTTGTCTCTTTCCCTTCCCCCCGGGAACAGAAGAAAGTGGCAAGAGTATGTTCATTAAACAAATGATGATTATTATTGATGTATCAGGTTACATGGAAGAAGACAGGAAAGGCTTCACAAAACTGGTTTACAAAAACATATTTGCTGCCAGGCAATAATCAGAGCCATGGATACTCTGAAGATACAGCAGACATCCAAAGAGAATATTTAAGTTGTAGAGTTATACTGTCTATGACAGGAACATGCAGACAGAGTCCGATTTGTCAACAGATCACCAGAACGAGCAATTTCAGATCTGTTGTAGGAAAAAAATCAGATTTGCTTGATGCTAGTATACTTTGAAACATACCACCTAGAGCCATTTTATGGATTTGGTAGCAGTCTTTGTGTAGTTAAATAACTTGAAAACGTAGAACATCTTCTGCAACCGTGTTTTAGTTTCAAGGTATGTTATACAATTACATTTTTGGTTTCAGTCTTGTAAAAAAATTCTGCTTCAGTTAAATCAGTATCATCCTCTGCCTTCTTCCGTTGCCTCAGTTGCTCAAGTATTGTGCAGAATGTGTAAGGAAAATAATTGCATGAAATTTCTTTACGTTGGGAAGGATTTCCAGTTGGCTAAATTTCAGTGTTGGAACAGAGAAGACTGTGTAGGAAGTATAAAGGCAGAAATAATTTGTAGAATTTGTTGTGCATTACATGAAGTATTCTATGAAGAATAGATAGCCTACTTTTGATTAAGAAGTATGATTGCATATGAACAATAAAAAACCGCAAAATTATTATCAGATTTTCTGTTGTGATTTGTGGTATTTATTATTGTTGATTTGTGGTATTTATTCTCCTTAGGTTTCTAGAGAAGAGAAATAGAAAAATATTGTTTAGAATGAAGATCTGGGAAATGGGAATTCTTTTCTTTTTTATCACGAAAGAACAGATAGTGTCAACAAAACCTAATTTTGGACTTCACGGAGCTATTAGGGTAATTTTTTCCTACATAAGAAAAGTAGTGAGAGTTAATAAGTTGTCGGTAAAACACCGCTAGATCCTTAAGAAGGTGGCAGTTACAGATACAGCAAATGTGATTATAAATATACTTCATCCTAATTCAGATATGTATATTTTGATGAAAAACAATAATAATCAGGACCTTTTTGAAGGAATACATTTGCACTACCTCTTACTGAGTTTTTTTTTTTTTTTTCTTGCCATTAAGAACAAAACATGAATACTTAATAGTAACAGCAAAGTTTTTTTTATTCTGGGCTCTGAGAGCTGAGCTGGATACATTCCCATAACATTCTATTCTGGCTAAATTGTGTTCTTGATGATAGCTGTGCTGCCAGTGTCTTCAGATTAGGAGGATGATAATGCTGTTTTACGGTTGTTGGAGACAGGCATAATTTGGTCTTGTCCTTATTAAAGGTAACAAAGTGCTAAGCAGTAAGAACACGGTTTGGCAAGCTCAGCTTCTGAGGCATTTACAAAGCAAAGTCATCTTTGCTTACACACGGAGAAACTCTTAAGAGACAACATGAAAATAACCACGCATCACTCCAGTCACTTTGCAGGAGACAAGTGCATTTTAATCTTTCATTTAGGTGATGAATGTAATGCTAGGTACTGTAAATCTTATAATTGCTTTTCATTAAAGAATCTTAAGGCAGAAAAACAGTGGGTAAGAACGTGGATAGACAGAAGAGTTTTGATGCTGCCGTCCTAATTGTATTGCAGAGATGTGTCCAGTGATCATACGGAAATTGTCTAGTGTGCTTCTCTACATTTCAGTATGTCCGTCTTCCATTTCTGAAAAAATTGTTTCTCCCGGCCCTTTTACTAGTAATCGTTTGCTTGTTTGTTTGTTTTTCTTGTATCCAGTTTGTGCTTTGACCAGGTCAGGTTTTCCTCCTCTATGGACTCTGGAGTTCTCTGGCTGCTGAATATCTTCATTGAATGTTTTTTGTAGCACAGAACAGGTTGTTCTATTCTGAGTGTCTCTTCCGTGTGTCATGTGTGTGAAAATCAGTGACTCGCATATGGGTAGAATGTCCTAAAAGGCCTCTTGATCCTCTTAACGTTTGCAGCTAAAAGCAAATTTTATAGGTGTTTAAAGAGGTTTCTTATTGCTGTTGTCAACTGCAAGTATTTCAGTAAATGGTCTGACTTTCTGTAGATGCTCCACTGAAGTGGGAAGTGGGGTTTGTTTTGTATTGGTTTAAAGTTGCTTGGAAAAATTACCTACCTATTAGTCATGCTTGACCTTTAGCTTTAACTGGGCAGGCAATATTTGCATCATGTCAGGTGATGTGTTCTTTGGTATACATTGTCTCATCCTACATTTGAAGTTGTAAGGTATTGTAGCATAGTATCATAGTATAGTTTGGGTTGGAAGGGACCTTAAAGATCATCTAGTTCCAACCCCCCTGCCGTGGGCACAGACATCCCACCAGATCAGGCTGCCCAAGGCCCCATCCAACCTGGCCTTGAACACCTCCAGGGATGGGGCATCCACAACCTCCCCGGGCAACCTGTTCCAGCATGTTTGGGGTATATTATAAGCATAAATCTGGCAGATGTTTAGGAACCTAGTAATTCAAGTACTATATGAACCCCACAGCTCTGTAATGGATTGTTTGTTTTTCCTTCTTTTTTCTGTGTTATAACCAGTCTATAAAATTTGCTACTAGGGATGCGCTATTTTGGCATGGGGTGAAGGAGGTGATATTTGTTATCTATATGCCACATTTTTCAATGTCATAGAGTGGAAATCAGTAAATTGAGTGTTGGTTAAGAAGCCAGTTACAGTACAATGTGATTTACAGTGTTTGAGGATAGTCTTTTTGAGTGAGGGCCTGAGTCAACTACTCTTACACTTTTTCTTTCATAGGTATATGAGAGAAGGAATATGCATATGAGGCAGAGAGCAATAAAAATCAGCTAATAGCTGAGAAGTAGTGAAAGCTCTTTTTCACTGACCATTTGCTTTTTTAAATTACCTTGAATTTAAAGAGTAGAAAAAGAAAACTTCAGACAGGAGGAGGAAGAAATCAAGTGATGTTTGAGGAAAGGAAAATATAAGTTCAGGATTTTAAACCATTTCTAGGTTGCTTTATTGTACCAGTCACATCTCACTGGGTTACGTTAGCTTTTGGTGTATTACAAATACGCAGAAGAACCTTCTTGTTTAGGACTATCTGAACTGAAGACGCAACAAATTTAGTGCTGCTAGGCAGTTAAAAATAGAGAAAGGAGAGATCATCTCCACGTAACCCAATTCAAGTAAAAGCAAAGAATCAGAAGAGGAGAGGCTCTTTTCAAAGTACTTGTGGGATGAACTAGCATTCACTCAGTCACAAAATGTGATTTAGATACCAGTGCATGAACACGTAACCTCATACACTTAGAAACTTGGGCACATGACATCAGACCTTCTGCTTCTTCCCTGGAAGGGCTTAAGTTTTTCTTGTTATTTTTTGGTTTATAAGTTACTTGTTAAGTGAGAACATGGCAAGGTGCTAAAGTACCCACTTTGGACAATTAAAGTTGTGTACTGATTTACACGAGCAAACATAAAACATGTTAATACTAAATTAAACTTCTCTCCATGTGGAGTCAGGAAGGAAATATTCCACTTCTTAGAGGACAACTTTCCCTAACACACACAGGATGTCCATGCGCTCAGGTGGGACTTGTGTATGCTTGTTGACATTAGAATATGTGGGATTTAATGAGAGTTTGTGGAGGGGGTGGGTTGTTTCCTTGCTTTGTGTTGGATTTGGTTTGGGGTTTTTTGTGGTCATGTTCATCAGAATGCCTTATTGAATTTAAAAATTGCCAGACCCCTTAAGGGACCGTTTCCCATAATACCACTGCCTTGAATAGTGGAATTCTTATTCTGGCACCTCATAGTAAAAGTGTATGCTTGTGGAAGAAGCACCCTGTGACTGTGGGTGAGTTCCCCCCCCCCCCCCCCCCAGTTCCTTCCCACCCCTTACTCCTGATTTTGTTTGAAGGTGAAGGTTTTTTGTTTTGTTTCAGCTTGGGAGTCCTTATCTCTCTAGGGGAGTAACAATTCATGAAGAACACTCTGCATTCCAGTGTCCCTTATAAGAACCGTTTGATGAACTGGCACTGCAGACATTGAGGGATATGCTGAGAGATAAAGGACTTCTTGTTGCACCTGAAAAAGTACAAAGGTCAGCTCTGTGGAAGTATTTGGGCTGGTGCATTTCTGATGCCCAAATCTGACTGCAGAAAATCGAACTGACGACCAGTTTATGAACTGTTAGAGATGTTCAAATGTTGTTAGGGGATATTCAATGGGTCCGCCATTGTGTGGGCATTTCCAACTCTGATATTGCTCCCTTGACTGTGTTGTTGCACAATGCCGACCCAGCCTCCAAAATTGAGCTTACCGCAGGTCAAAGGACTCTTTTACAAAAAATCGGTCATCACTTACAAACATCTTGTCATCTCGCTTTTGGTTTGTAACAATAGCGAGTCCCCGTATGCAGTCATCTGTCAATGGCAAAACAAAAGAGGGGAATCTGGGAAGGACAGAGACCTGAATGATCCTGCCATTGCCAGTAGCAAGAGAACCGATAAAGCTGAATAATTCTGGGTATTGGAATGGGTGTTTCTGGGTGTGCAGCCAAAAACGAGCATTCATACCAGACCCGAAGCTGTGGCAGAGTTAGTACGAAAAGGCAGATCTCGAATTATTGAGATCAGCGGTCAAGAACCTGCAGACATTAGCATTCCGGTTAATGCTGTAGACCTAGAGTGGTGGTTACGAAATGTAATACCACTTCAGGAAGCCCTATTAGGATTTGAAGGACAAATACGTTCGCAGCAGCTGGAAGGGAAGAAGTGGCAGATATTGTCGCAAAATCAATGGCTGGAGAGAACGAAAGTCAGTATGCAACCAGTGGTGGATGGCCTTACTGTATATACTGATGCCGGAAAATGACTGCATCGTGCTGTTTGTGTATGGCACGAACGTGCTGAATGGAACAAGCATGTTTTGGAGGGACAGCCCCAAGATTCTTTACAGACTTTAGAGTTAACTGCTGTTGGTTGGGCCCTGTTGAATTGGCTAACCACCCCTCTTAATGTTGTAACGGACTCATTATATGTAGCAGGAGTAGTCCCAAGATTAGAGGATGCTCTTTTAAGACAGAAAACTAACCCAAGATTAGGAGCATTGTTTGTGCAATTACACTCCATGCTTCAACAACGCACAGAGCCTTGTTGTGTTATTCACGTGCGAAGTCATCAACTTGACATGGGACTAGGAAGGGGTAATCAGATAGCAGATAGATTCGTTAGTCCAGTTCAGCATATGCCTCCTATGGATAAATTTTGTTTAGCAAGACAGAGTCATGACCAATTTCACCAGAATGCCAAAGGATTAAAATGACAGTATGGCTTAACAGAGAATGAAGCCTGTAGTATTGTACAAGCCTGTCCAAAATGTGGAAATCGTGGTCCAGGAATAGGGATCGGAGTTAACCCTAAAGGACTAAAGTCCTTAGAGCTCTGGCAATCGGATATCACTCACATTGGGGAATTTGGAAGACTAAAATATGTTCACGTGACAATCGATACCTTTTCGAAATTTGTATGGGCAACTGCATTACCTGGTGAGAAAGCACAACATGTGTGTAAACACCTGTTGTCATGCTTTGCTGTAATGGGGGTGCCTGAGACCATAAAAACGGATAATGGACCTGCCTATACTAGTCAAAAGACGAGGGTCTTTTTGTCCAAGTGGGGAGTACAACACATCACAGGAATCCTGCACAAAGCCACTGGGCAGACTTTGGTGGAGCGAACTCATCAAGTGTTGAAAGATTATTTACAAAGACAAAAATACACTGAAATGGACGTGCAAATGAGACTGAATAAGGTTTTGTTTACTTTAAACTATTTGTGTTTAATGAGTGATAGAGAAGAGCCACCGGTGATAATACATCATCAAAGTATAAGGTTGAATGAAAAGACAATTATCCCCAGCTTTCAAGTATTATATGGAGATCCAGTAATGGGAATATGGAAAGGACCTGTTGCTGTAATATTTAATGGTCGAGGATATATGTGTGTTTCCACAGAAGATGGTCCTAGATGAATATCAGCGAAAAGCATTCGACTCTATCTAGAGACCTCATCAGAGTGTGATCAACGGTCTACACAATAAGATCCTGCACAGGAATGAATGAAGAAAGCTGAAGTCTGCTGTTTTAGTTGTGGGAATTGTGATCCCCGGGTGTTGCATAATTGTGGTGACTGTGGTAATAATCAGTGGCCCTGTAATATGGACTATTAAGGATCAAGATTGGAAGAGAGTAAAAGAAAAGTGTAGGCGTCGTTATAAATGGAATTTATAACGTTTTGGCTGTGTTTAGTATGTTTTAACTTAGTTATTGCAGTCTATCACCCTGCATTGGTTGATCCGCGACAAAATGTTGAACACTACTAGTTTTTGTGCCAGTTTGGCGACCCTTAGCTTATCATTTGTGACTTGTCTTATAGGAGTTCCCATAAGAAATTTTTCAAACTTTTATCAAACAATGCAAGAGTTGAAGTCACAGTTTAACATCACTAGTAACCTACCTTTTTGATGGAAAAACGAGAGCGAAGCATTCGACGAATATGATAATTGGGATTACAAACTTCCAATTGGACCTGAACCACAAGAACTTGAACTTGTGGATTCATTGAATGCTACATATAGTCTTTTTATAGGTTTAGGATCACGGTCTGAGGCACAGATGGAAGGGAGATTAGTGGACCAAGCAGCACCAACAATAGTTGATCCTATAGGGAACAGCAGTGATTGGGAGCAGAAATGGTGCAACATTATAAAATGAAGTAAAGCTCATTCTGCTCCTGGCACTGTATTACCAAGACGATTACCACCAGGATATTTTTGATCTGTGGTAATTGAGCGTGGGCAGGCATGCCCTCTAACCCGAAGGGTGGACCATGTACCATTGGTCAGCTCAGTTTGGGAAAGAGGCCTGACTCAAACCCTAAGTCGAGGCTGTGAGGATAACATTTAATTATGGAATTTTTGGGAAAGATTTTTTGCATTTCTTTTGGTATCAGGAGTTGCAGCTGCAAAAGCACATAAAAACTTAGAACAATTATTTTGTTAAGTAGTGAAACAAGCCAACATGACAAGTCGAATTTTGTCTGAACTGGCTGATGACGTGTCTACCGTGCAGCATACTGTTTTACAGAACAGAGCAGCAATAGATTTTTTTTTTTGTTATTGGCGCATGGTCATGGCTGTGACGATTTTGACCTAGGGTTTTTTTTTTTGGTTTGGATGGATTATCCAACTGGTTAGGATTGACTGGTTGGCTTAGGAGTGTATAAAAAACGGGATTAATGTTGATAATTATAGTTGTAGGAATAGTTCTTTTCAGTTGTGTAAGGTCATTATTCATTAATTATTCCAAATTTTGTGTCATCCTCTTGTTATTTGGTGCAAGGTGAAGGTTTTGTTTGCTCTGTTTTGTGGTTTTGGGTTCTTTGGGTTATTTCTTTCTTCCTTCCTGTCAGCAAGATCTTATGCTTAAGTTCACTATGTATTTTCATTTTGCTTTTGGCCTTTTGCACTGAGAAGATGGTTTAGCTTACCAGAGATAACCTTTCCAATTCTTTCAACTGATTATAGCTGCTTTTTGGATGTTTTAGGAAAAAAAAACATGGAAAACTCAGCAATATCACAAGCAGAAGAGCAGAAAGGAGAAAAAAGTATGTCTTAAGCATATACATTTAAGGTTTCTGGCAGAGAGGTGAGGGATGGGAGAAAGACTCTGTGTATGTACTGGAAAGTTTGGGCTAAACTTACTTAAGTCTCTAAACTGAGCAGCATTTGTCATGACTTGATTTCTCAGGTCTCCTGATATTTCAGGCAGGTATGTAATCCCTTCTTTAGAAGTTTAATAATGTTTAAACAATACAAAAGCCTGCGTTTTCGGTTGTGGTATAAAGGAGCCAGATGTTGCATCAGTCCTGAGAGGAAGATATTCGAAAATGTATGTTGCAGCTGGAGGCTTTTTGTATCTGCACACAACTGTCTGTATGTAAGACATATGCTCTGAATGAAAGGCTATGACTCTTTTTGCTGAAAACTTTTTCATTATGTCTTAATGAAAAAGAAGACAAATTAATTAATGGCAGATGAAAAGACCAGTTAGCAAGAACTCAGACAAAATCACTTAAATCAGCATCTGTCACATTCAAAATGAAAAAGCCAATTAAAAAAGAGAAGCAGCTAGAAAACTCCTCTAGGCTTGCTATTTCCTTAGTGCTAAAGCCTGTGACACATTTTGTGGATTTATGGTCTGCCAATTATTATTCTAATAATTAATTATGAATATTATTCTAGAATACTAAAAATTATTCTTTGAAATGAAATTTCCACAATGAAGAAGAGTTTTTATTGTTAGTCTGTTTCCTGTCAAACACCACGATGCCATTTTATTACTTTTCTTTTTATTTTCCTTACAAGTATTGAAACATGATGCGTGTTGTTCTTTTCATGAGTATAACGTATATTCTTACACTGTATACAGTGTTCTAATGAACACTATCCTGATGCTGGTCAGCAAGCCTGTGTATCTGACTCTCTTTCTTGAAGGATACAGAGAATTTTTGTGGGTAGAATATGCTACTCTGTTACTGAACATCTCTTCATGCTGTCATTAGTTTTTTTCTGGCAGGCTATTTCCACATTTCCATGTTTAATGGGAAGACTAATTCAGAGAAATGCCTGCTGCTCTATGGAGGCAACACTGCCAATGCAGCAAGGAGGTTCCCCTAGTCTACTGAGGTTGTTGGTGGTATTTATTTGCAAGGGCTGGACAACTCTGGATAGGTGTTGTGGTAGTAGCTCTCAAGAAGAGTCTGCAAAGGTCCTTTTTCTTGTGTAAAGCAGGAATTTCGATGTCTTTGACATGTAAACCAGTGTTTATTTATTCATCCCTAGAGCAACAAGAATACTGTAAATTCAGGCCATATGGATTTTTGTGTGCAAACCTTTTTCACTCTACTTCATCAAATTGTGATGGTAGCACTCACTGTGAGTTACCTTTCCTGAGAAGAAGTGTGTAGTAACAGAGGAGGGAGGGAAAGCTGGGTATGCACAGATCAGTGGCTTGTCCTGGGAAAGGGAAGCTTGGAACAAATGTTTGTACATTTTAAACTGAATGAACTTTCATTCCGTCATTTGATCCTCATCATCTTTATTGAAAATCTGCAGTAGTGTAGACTATATAATATTTGGATGCAAGATACAAACAAGAAATCCTGAATTATTTTTTTCAGTTCTTGCTGTACAATAAAAAATCCTATTTCTTAGAAGAAAAACGTAGTATATTTTATACCTGTATTTAGTCACTAACTAAATTAGTGTGACATAAAATATTATATCTCATGTTATTAAGGTATTTATAGTATTACTAGATGAAATTGAGGTGAAAAATTGGCTAAGTTTCCCTTAGGCTAGAGAGTACAAAGATGCATCAGGAAAAAATTGGCTATAGGCAATTCATATTTAAGAGGAAAATGATGAGGATGTACAAAGCTGCAATAATATGTGCAACTAGTTGTGGGCTTTAAGGAACTGATGTCAGGTCAGATATCTTCTCTCTAACATACTCATTTGAACAAAGGTTTGTACTAGAAATTCTGAAGAAAATTCATTCCTGTTTGGGAATTAGAGTTGTTCTTTTTCCACTTGGTTATTTGTTTTCTTAAATCTTCAGATAGGTCCCTCTGAACCTCTCTCTGGATTTTCTTCGTCTTGGAACATACGTTCTTCTAAATGGGAAGACAAACAATTCTAAAGGAGGTCATTATTCATTTACTTGGGAGTCTCTGTTTGAAGCAAAGACTACATGGTAGGTAGCACCATTAAAAACATAGAGTAGTTGAATGCTTTATGGCTGGTGTGTTTCTTTTCTTTTCCTGCTGTGTTTTCGTGTGTGTTTATAATGTTGATATATCTTCCTTTTTTCCTCTTACCTTCTAGTTAATAACAAAAATTAATCTTAGCTTTTCCAGTCTGAAATTCTAATACTTTAAAGAATTTTTGTAATCTGCTATAGTTTCTGAAAATGTTGGCTGAAGCATCTTGAGCAAATTCTGGGGAACTGGCAAGTGCTTTTTGAAAACAGAAATCTAAGTGCAAGTGTTGAAGAAATATATAAGGACAGTATAAGTGATAATATGGATTGATCAGTTGAATACAGTGTATCAAATTGATTTTATGAACTAATAAAAATAACCAACACTTTCAAAAACTGTGTGCATTGCTAAAACTTTCCTGAGAGAGGAGCTCCAGTAGCATAAGCCATTAATAGTGTTAATGGCATGATTAATGGAAGAGTGCAGCTAACTTTTAAATGCTCACAGTACTTATTTGTCCACATTGTTTCAGTGAAAACAATTCTGAGTATCTTGCAAGCCTTCTGCCCATGTGCTAGGTGGCAGCTACCCTGGCAGAAATTTCCCATGAACATTTGCCTTTACACACCAGTGTCTGCGGTATTTCAACACTTCTGTTATGTGTTTAAACCATGTGTGCTACCATAAGCTAAAGTTGACCTTTCGGAAAAAAGTTGGATGGGTTGGGCAGCTGGTGGTTGAATGAACAATAGTTAGAAGAAAAGAAAGTTTTCTTAACTCTGGATGACATCCAGAGGTGTCTGCCAACATCAAACATCCTGTGAACTCTGAAGGGATGGTGGTGGATGGGTGAGGGGAGGGCATGACCCTTTGAGCAGTGTGGGAAGAGGTAGTATGGAAGGTAGGTAGTGAAAAAGAGGTCCAGAGGGGATCTATGGCTTTAGTGGGTTATGTCAGCAGATATGTCAGCAGACCTGAGAGATCCTTGTGGTGTTTGCAGACCTGACTTCCATAGCTGTGAGCCACAAAATCGTGTGTGCTGTGTTAATTGAATGGCAAACCCAGAATATCTAGCATTAATTTGTTAGTCTTTAAGAGGCATATCAAGAGATTTACCAAAATACTCGGTTCTTCTCCTTGCTTTTTGATTTGTTTCTTTTTCTTCTACTGAAAGGGACAGTTGTTGTCTAGTGAGCACAAGCAAGGAGGAGGTAGTTATACAGGGCTTCAGACACTGTGTGTATCACAAAAAGAAAAAGAAAGCTGTGGGAGGTAAAAAAACTATTTCTCTTTTAGTAGTAGAAAAATTTAATTATTTGTAGAGAGACTAGACTAACACATCTTTGTTATTTCCTCTTTTCCCCACAAGTCAAGAAAAGTAGAAAAATTAAGATATTTTTCAAGGATAATCCCTTTGACCACAGGGAAAGTTAAAATATTCTTGTACGAAAATAAATTGTTGGGATAAAGGATCAGAAAGCAGTTGAGAAAGCTTTAAGATACAGATGTGGGAAACCCAGAGAGAACAAGAGCCAAAGAGTGAACTGGAAAGAAGGGTAGGATTTCTGAAAGTAAGTAAAGCCTAATACTGTATAAGTTGAGATTTTATTCTTAGCTGTCCTTTGCTAGATTTCTGAGTGTCTCCTTTTCCTTCTGCTACAATATATGTGCTTGTAATTTCCCTCGGTGTTGGCTTCTGCTCTGTGTTCCTGCTAGGAACAAATTAAATTAATTACATGGAACATAACACACATTGTGCTGAATTCCAACAGATAAGATTTTTTATAAGTATCTCAAAAGCTGACTGATTTTTCAGTTACGCCATGCAAATATGCCCCAAAAATGCCTGGCACAAAGATGCATTGTAGAATAACATAACAGAACAGAGAGATGATACTGTGATTATCTGGTCTGATTTCCTGCATAACACAGACCATAGGACGTTCTTGCATTCCAACTTGGCTGTTTTTCTAAAAGTTATGCTCTAATTCAAAATCAAATGAGTCACTGTAATAGTAAATTCACTTAACTACTTGGCAAAGTATTCCAGTGATAGGTTGCTCTCATAGGAGTGGACGGAAAAGGCGCCTTGCTCTGTTCCGTGACAAGCTTCCAGTTTTGGCTTGAGAATATCGTCACGTATTTGCTGGTTATCTTGAAAAGTGATCTGTTACTTTCTGTTCTGGACTTTAACTGATTGAATTACTTCTGCTTATTCTCTTTGATCCTTTCTAGTTTTCTCATGAAGACATAAGTTAAGTATGTCTCCCCTCATTTGATCATGATCAGTTCCAAGATTTTTCATGATGTAGGCTAAAAATCAAGAGGCAAGGTGGCTAAGCTAGCTTTTATGCCTGGCTTGGCGGGTCACAAGCGAGTTGGGAGACTTTGCTCTCTGCTTTGGTTGGGAGTTCTACGTTAAAATTAATACAGCGTAGTGTAGTGTAGTGTAGGCCAGTGATTTCTGCTGGTTTTGTTAGCCTAATCTTCTAGGCAGCAGAGTTCCCCACATAAGTGCAAATGTTCTTAAATGGTAAAAGAATACCTTTTGCCACTGTTTTTATGCGAGCACTTTCCTGAGTGATTAGGTAGTAGAGATAAGGGTCAACAATAAAGCATTGCATGAGATAAATAGTAAATAAAATAGCAGATGATATTTGGTGTAAAGAGAAATTAACTGCTGCATGTAGGGAAAATTATAAAACACCAAATTATAAACTCCATTGCTGCTCAAGAGTGATATTTTGGGGTCTTAATAGATCATTTCATGAAAATGTCAGTTCAGCATGCAGGAGCAGTTAAAAAAAAAAAAAACAGTTAAGAAAGAAATAAGAGATCTCTGTGACACTGTATAATCCTCTCCTTGCCCAAGCCCTGATGATTGTGTGTGGTTCTGGTTCCCAGTTGCTGAAAACATATAGTAAGCCTGGAAAAGGATGAACAAAGTTATGGAATAGTTACTATGAAGACAAGTCACTAAGACTGGAAAAAAGACAGGCGATTGGTGGCTATAGAAGTCTGTGAAACTTGTAGTAGTGTAGGGAGACTTATAAGAGGTTGAGCTAGTCTTCATTTCTTCAACATCAGGAGGTGCAGAGCAACAAATCAAAGCTGAAAACAGACCAAGGCAGCTCTTCACAAAAATTAGTGAAGCTTTGGATTTCTTTGCTGTGGGATTGCAGGTAGCACGAGAACCTTCTCACATAGGTTCAAGACCTCGAGTTGCCATGGTCAAGTTTATTGAAAGTAACTCTCCTGAGGGTTATTAAATCCATAGAAACCATATATAGATCACAGCCTTGCTGAACTGGAAGTCACTGAATGCTGGAAAATGTACATAAAGGGGAAGTAGTGCTTGTAGTCTTCCCTAGATGTCCCCAATTTGGCCAGAGCTGAAGACCAGCATAGAAGGGCATTTGGTCTGATTCAGCACTGTCCATTGCTTTAGAAGTCAAGAACATATTTGGAATTCCTGTAGTGGTGGCATCCCTGTCAAAAATGGAGCTAAAATTCTCTGCTACTGTTGTGCCTTTTGATTTTACTACCAAAAGCCACTTTAGGCTTTGTTACCTCAGTGTAGCACTGGAAACTCATGCCTAACTGTCTGTACAATCTGATCTCCAAGCCTGTTTGAGTTGTTTCTCCCTAGAATAGAGTTCTCTCTCTTCCCACCACCTCCCAGATTGTTGAATTTTAATTTGTTTATGCTGAATCATACACTGTTTGCTTATGTGCCATAGATGAATAAATCATTCCTTGGATACTATCTGTTTAACTTTCTTAGGTTTTGTATCATGTGTAAACTTTATTAATTGTCCAAACAGAAGGGAACTGTGGAAAGAAGCAAAAGAGCAGAAATGTTGAAAAATATATTGTCTGTTTAAATATGGTCAGTCCTTTTGTATAAAAATTAAAAACTTTTATTAACTAGAGGTCTTAATTAAGACGTTGTTTCAGAAGACTGTAAGTTACTATGTATACTAAATTGTGGGAGTTGATATGTTTCCATTAGTGATATGTATAGGATGAAATTTTGTCTATTTATAATGAAAGCCTGCATGAAACTTCTGTAGTACATCTGCAACTGAAGTACAAACCTAAATTCAACCTCGTATGGTTTGCAGCAAAATCAAACACTGCACTAAGCAAACATGTATTTTTCCTTAAGAATTCTTGTCACATTCAAGCTATATGTGACTTTGCTTACTGGTTGTGGAGTAGTTTTTTTAACAATAGTTACAGGCATAGGTATTTGCCTGTATTATCTAAGAAAATACGGAAGAAAATTAGTCTAAACCATGGCAGGCAAACATTTGAGTAAGTACCCTAGGACTTTGTTTACCTTGTATTCTCTACAGACAAATTGGAGTAGTTCTATTGTGCTAAAGCAAGTTTGGGTTGATAACTTAGTTAATAAGTTTAAGATAGGTGGGATTTTTTTTTTTACACGTTAAGATCTCATGAGACTTATAAAGAACAGAGATTGCTGAAATATATGAGCAGTATTTTCTTTTCCAAGAAAATCAGTTTTACCTTGTAGTTATCATAGAGCTCTCATGGAATGCCTGAGGAGCGTATTGACACTAGCGTTTTACTTTGGATGAGGCGTGGTTTTAGAAAAGAATGTCCTTATTATCCCCAGTTGCTGTTGTTTGGTTTGAATATTTGCTTACATAATGTATTTCAGAACATCAGAAGAAACAAGTTGATAAATAATGAAGAAAAGGATGATTTTTTCTTTGCAGAGGAGGTTGTCGAGTGTGTTTAGTCTCATGCTGCAGTCTCACAAAAAAGAACATCTGCACAGTCCTTTTGATCCTCTTTGTTACAGAAGTATATTGACTGAACATGACTGTAAGGACGCATTCAGGAGTACTTATAGCCACTTCAGAGAGAGAAACAAAAATTTGTTGGAGATTAAATTCAGGTTTGATACTGAGCACAGTTGGTTTCCAATGACTATAAGGCGAGATCCTGAACAGACTGGGTAAATTTAAAGTAACATACCTCTGGTTTTGATTCCTGAGGTTGTTGAGAATTCTTATTTCTTGGCGGAATAATTAGGATATCACAGGAGTGCTCTTAGTTGGTAGGTAGTAGTGCTCAAGAGCAGGTATTTCCTTCTTATCTCTATAAATTGACTAAGACAAGTGTCAAAACTGCATCTTCATTTTTAGAACACATGCTTCACCTGAGTTGTAGAATTTAGCTAGTACTTCATGCAGCTTTAAGTATCACACAGCCATATTTTTGCATTCAAATTCTCAGATTATTCTCAATGAATAATCTAATTTTAATGGGTTTATGGTAGTATCATTATATTATATTGATTCACTTATGTTGTCTAATAATGCAATCTCCTGTCATTAAGTTTCTTGTTATGTATTGGATGTAGCAGAATAAGCCCAACAGTTGATGCAATTGATGATGTGGTTTGTTAACAATAACATGAATAACGAATAGTGCTAACATGTTCATGAATCAGCATCGTATTATAGTGAGCCTTACCAAAAAGCTAATTTAGAAGTCTGGGGTATGCCCAGGAAATTCAAAATTGGCAACATAAAAGACATAACACAGACAATAGACCATTGTGATCAGCATGAGAAACAGTGGCCCTAAATCCATACTGATATCCTAGCTTTGTGTAAAGAAAGATTTTCACAAGAAATGGAAAACAAAAGAATGAAGTTGATTTCTGGAGGTTTAGGGAGACATCTTTCTAAACTTGGAAGGGACTCCATGGGAGAAGAATATGAAGGGATTGGAGCAGGATGGTGCATGGGCACTGGAGAGAGCGAGATGGAGTACAGAACAGAGTCACTGATGAACCTGGACAGTATCAGTATCAGTGTCTGTGGCATAGAAGATAAAGTTAGCTCCAGGCTAGTTTCTTGTCTTGAGGCAAATTGTAACATCAGACATGCTGGCATACAATGGTAAGTGGTGTGTCCTGGTCTTCTGGGATATCTGTTAAATCTTTCAGATGTTTGGTAAACCATTTACTGAACATTGTTTTCTTCCATGGGCAGAGATGCTGAAGTCATCAAAATAGTCTTCTCTGTTAAGTGAGTGCTGCAAATATGTTATTTCCACTCACAAAAGATTATGCTGAATTAGAATCAAATGAAAATGTGCTCTGCTATGGGGAATTAGAAACAAATATTTGACAAAGCAAGAACATAAAGCAAAGAAATTACTGTTTTGAAAAAAACGTGAAGGATATTATTGGGCAACAGCATTCAGAGCTGTCAGATGAACGCTGCCAATTTTTAAGGCCTCTTTTCAATTGATAGAAAGAGAACTTAAATTGTGAGGCTAAAGGTTTATTCGTTACTCAAGTGAAATTCAGTGATGAGACCTGGTGAGATAGATTATCCATTCTCCTCTCTGATGTAGTTTTGGGCTTGTTTCCATACCCTTGGGACAGGAAAATGAAATTTTGTGCCAAAAGCAGCAGTGAACACGTGTCCGCACTTGCAGGTTTCTAAGTGTAACAACAGAAAAAGTAAAACTATTCTGCATTTTATAAGATGGCTGCTGGGCAATAAGGCATCTTATGCTTTGTGCTATTAACAACCATCTGCCTTAGAAGAAAGCTGATGTTACAAGTAAAAAAGATGGGAATTCATGGGCTAGGCACTGGCAAAACACTGGTTATTGTCTCATTTGTTTAATGTGAGATACCTTACTTTTATCTATTTCCCTAATTTTCAATTTTTTGTCAGTTTGAGGTATGTCACCACAGTCTGCAAGGGAGGAAATTTTCTTTGAGTGTGTAGTGGTGTTGTGTGAAGGATCCTAATGTGGAAAGACAAGACTAAAAGGACACAAGTTTATCACTCACAAATAGTATCTGTTTTATTGTTTTTGCAGTATAAAAGTCAACTAAGGAAAGCAATTATACTACGAGTTTCAAAACTATATTGCTACGTTTTTACGTTCTTACCAACTCCTGGATTGGTAGCACTCCACCAAGCAGGAGAAGGAGGTGGATCATGGTGCTCAGATGATGGTGGCAGTAGGTGCTACACCTTTAGGGCATCCCCTAGTAAAGTATGTGCGTTTTGACCTTCTCCCTGGTAATACAGTAAGCACGGCCCCTCGCTGGGAATGGAAAAACCCTAGTGACTTCTGTGTGGCCATTGCGTGACAGGCTGAGCACCAACACATTATTTGTCCCAGTGGTTGTTATGTAGTATAACGTTCCGAAAGGTACAGTACAAATAGTTTCACTATAGTACACACTTCTCTTCCCAACAAGGTCAGGTTCTCATGATGTTTGCGAACTTCCACAAGGAAAAGATCATGTTCTAACAGATATTGCTTTCCTAGATGTCCCACAACAGACCATTCATCTATTATCTCTGATACAGAGTGGCACAGCTTGTTGGAGGAAGGAGGAGAAAATGTGCAGGAACGTGAATGTGAACACTGACTAAAGTATAGCAGAGCTAATGCTTTTGGATAGTTTTCATTCCTAGTCCAGGGAAGACAAAGTATTGTGTCATTCACTGGAAAAGAACGACAGGATCATTTGTGCAGCACACTGGTTGAAGTGTCAGAACTGGCTGGTCATTATGTGGCTTGTCGGTGTTGACATTCACATCACAGATCTGTTCATAAGC
Organism: Cuculus canorus; assembly: GCF_017976375.1. Classification (NCBI taxonomy): domain Eukaryota; kingdom Metazoa; phylum Chordata; class Aves; order Cuculiformes; family Cuculidae; genus Cuculus; species Cuculus canorus. Next base: position 28,785,559 of record NC_071441.1, on the reverse strand, counting down.
TGAAGAAATTTAGTTCAGAGAACAGCGTTGGAAGTTGAGTAACAGCATCTTCTCTTACTTCAGGAATGATGGGCCTGTTATTTCCTATGCAATTCAATTATAGATATGAAGTGAATTTTACATTCTTAAAGGCCAAGAAATACTCTGCTAGGGAAAAAAAAGTGATTTTTTGTGACATTTGAAGTTACTGTTGCAATTACATTTTTAATAATGCAAGGGAAAAGGACTTCTAATGACATTGCAAGTTTGTAGATTTGTAATATATGCTTGTAATTTGATACATTTGGGTTTAGTCTTTCCTAATGCAGAAAAGCTTACGACACTACATTTATGAGTCTTTTGACTAAAGTTGCATGCATTTGGAATCTACGTTGGGAAGTACACCTTTGTGGTGTTACTAACAATTACGCCACAATTTATTAAACAAATCCACAAACCTTCCTGTCTTTTGGTTGCTCCATATGTATAGATCTACTAGCTTAGGGAATAAATTGATTCATTACTTCTGCATGAAACAATATTTTACAGCCTGTCTCTCAGTTTGATACCAGAAACATTTTCATGAGTTAAGCTGTACACAGTAGCAAGTCTATGCTGAAGATTCTTTTGTATTCACAAGGGTGTTGAAATAGGGATGAGCTTTCCATATGATATGCAAGGAAAAAAAGAACCTGATTTTGTTTTATGTAATTTTTTAGGTGATTATCAATAAATACCTAGAATTGACTGCATCTATGTAGAACTAGAAAGTAAATTCTAAAATAATAAGAATAAATACACCGAGCTACAATTTGTTAGTTCTGATGTGCCTTTTGTGTCTGTGTGTAACTCTATTCTACTATCTGCAGATCACTAATTACCTTTTTTCTTTTGCAACCTTCCATCATAGAGTATTTCTGTGATGAACTGAGGAAGAAAATTACAGGCTTACAGTGTCTTAAATTAAGAATATAATGCCAGAAATATTTCATAGTTATTTAATGTATGCCTGGCCCTCCTAACACTGAAATAGATCCCTTACCAGGGTTTATGGCTAAGGTTGGCATTTGTTGAGACTGAAGAATTTTATATACTCAATAACCTTGTTTTGAGACACTACACAACAAATTGATTTTAAAATTGCTGACTCTTTTATGCTTCTCAGTTTTGTTCATCTAACAACTGTATTATTCCTTTCATTCACCCTTAGCTACACCACTCTACCTTACAAAAAGAACAATAAAACATATAAGAAAGACGTTACATCTGAACAAACATGGCTGTCAGGGTTGGAAATCCTGCCAAGCTTCAGTAAGTCTTAAAGAGAGTTACCATTTGTCCTTTTAATATCTCCTGCAGCATGCCTATTTTAAATTATGTGAGGAAATGAGTAGAAGAAAGCAAAAGCAGTAGATCCTGCACGTATATACATATGCTTTGTGCTTCAGATATAATTTCCTTTCAAATCTTTTGATAATTCTGAAGACGTTTCTTAGGGGTTGCTTTATTTACTGCTTCCTGGGTTTCTTGCCTCTGTCCTTTGTGTGAGTTGTGGAGATGTTTTCTCTGATGTTTTGAATTGCTTGAACTGTTGTTTGGACAGTCTTCATTAGTAGAAGTCAGTCCTCCTTCCTTGCTTCTGAAATGGCTTTAGATGAAGGAATAGAAGCAAGTTAGTCCTCTTTTGAACATGGAGTCAGAGCTTGTGCATTCAGCAATTCCTTCCCACTTGCCTTATTCCTTAACTGTGTGTGCTGGTTTCCCTGCAAGATGAGGGTCCTTGATGCACAGGGACATGTGGAAAGCAGTTGACTTCTTCAGGTGTAGGCATTTTGACTTCAGCTTCCACAAAATACGCCAGAAGGTTTGTCATTTCCTTTCATAATCTTTGTAATGAATGTTCGCCACATAAAAACATGATCAAGAATAAGTGAAAACAAAGATGAGAAAGTAAGATTACGACCTCTTGTTAAATAGGTCCTATCATGGACATGATGTTTCTGTGTGGTCTCATTGATTACTGGGGTATTTTCTTAAAGTTACCTTCTTTACTCTTTTCTTCCTAACTTACCTGTTCACTGCAAATACATAGTCTTTTGTATTACTGTTGTGCTTCTTGCATATCTTGGAGATGAAATTCTTTGCGCTTCATTCTCCATCTACAAACTCAGAGGAAGAAAATGTCCATTCAAATTGAGACAATTTTTGAGCTAAGAAATTCATTAAAAGCAGTGTATTCACTGTATTTTCCTACTAAAAAGCTCCTTATTCAGAGATGAAGAAGAGAATTATAAAAAAAATAATGTTTAGAGTGCTATAGCATCTTTGTATTTTGAAGTACAAGCTTTTTTCTGAGACTTAGTTCCGGAGCATAATTCTTAAATGGAAGAGCAGAATTCTTTGGAGCAGAATCCTTAACTGAGGAAAGTCCTACAATAATTTGTGGTAATGTGACACCACTATTCCATTATATTTGTCAGACAACAGACAAGTACAGTGTTTAAAATTCGCGAGAGAATTGCACTTTAGAAGTGATTTATTTTAGAACTGTATGCATTAAAAAATTGTTTACACTTACAAATTCACAAGGATTTCTGAAAGGTTCTTGGCTTTCTTCCTTTTAAGTGAACTTCCGGGTGGTCCGGGAGAGCAGAAAACATTACAATGTGGATTTCATTGGAGTAGGCATGCTTATGTAAGGAAAGTCTACTTTGAACAGTCATGAGTAAGTGATTGGACATCAGAAAATAATAGTCTTTGCTCATTTGAATGTTTAAAAAAGATTTTGTTTCAGAGACAAGAAATCTAGGGAACACTGAAGATAAGCTGATAACTGCCATTATAACTTTGTAGCTTTGCAGGAAATAATTTGAAATTTGTTTTCCACAATGATTAATCAAGTAGAGCCATCCAAATTCTTCTAAAAATCATAAATCCTGTTCTATCAAATAAAACTAAAAATTTAGTCAGTCTTACCAGTGAGCCTTAAGGCCCGCTAGTGAGCTTTTAGTAAAAATCTATAAGACGTAGGGTGCAATTATACTCATCTCTTACAATGATTCATTCCAGTACCTGAATGTGGTATAAAACCAAAACCAGAATCAAGACACATGTAGTTCCACTAGTGAATGGTCCTCTTGATTTTGTTTGTTGGTTTGGTTTGTTTGATCCGTCAGTTCATTTTTCCAGTCACTCGGCACTGTGAAATTCTTCTTCATTTACTCAGTGGCAGGTTTATCTTTGCCTGTCCTAATTAATTTTGAGTTATTTTCAGGGTATGTAGCCTCAGTAAAGGCGTAAGCTTGTGTGGATTATTTGTGGAATGGCCTTAACAGGTGCCTGATCAAATCTCCTGCTGAACCCTGTCCTTTGTGAGGATGGATCATCTCACTCTCCTGTTACTTCTTTGTCTTTTAGCTGCTTCTTAATCCACAGAATTACTGTCCTATGCTTTGTCTGTGGTAACCTACTATCTCTAACACTATTTATTTAAGGGCTTTGCTGGAAGAGTATCCAGGTGTATTAATATTAGCTGTATGATGCTTCCGAATATACTTGATGACTTTCTCAAAGGGGTCTGGTAAGTTTGTGTGCTAAGACTCCTTCCAAAAAAACACTTTCTCTGTGCTGTAGAGGGCTCTAGGATACAACAGGAAAAAATACCTGCTGAAAAGAATAAACACAAGATATCAAAGGATGAATTCTTCTGCTTCTATCATATGCAGTAGGCCTTTTGTGCATGAAGGAATGTCCTTTTTCTTAATGTAAATAATTGTGATTTGGGCTGAAATCATTAATGCAGATTTAGGCATTGCTGTATCAAACAATTTAGCACTTTTCTGTTTTCACTTTTGTCTACCTTAGTTACAGACACAGCTTAAACACATAATGAGCAAGGTATCGTAAAAAATTGAGCCTTTCTTGGTGGTGATGTGGCACTTTGCATAGAGTAATAAAAACAGAGACATTCAGAAATGCTTAGTACACATCAGAGCAGAGATTAAACTTAAGATCTCCCTTCTTCAAGTGAGTGTTCTAACCTCCAAGGCGAGAAGTCAAAGGAATGCCTCTTTTTCATCTTTTGTTTCTGCTTAAATTCTTTGACTTTGAAGAACTGCTCATGTGCTTTTTAGACTGTCACCTGGAAAAGGCAGATGTAGATTCCTAGGCTCCACTACATATTTGCTGTGGAGTGTCTTTTGTAAGTAGTGTTCCAATAGAATTTCTGTGACTTCAGGTATCATCTTCGTGAAATTGTTTGTAAACAGTTTGCTGGAAGGGTTTGTACCACCAGAACACCGACCTTCTGTCCCTTCCACAGAGGTAAGTCTTAACAAAATCAGAGCCCATACCAAAGATTTTCTCATTCACTCATTCACTTTTCATCTCCTGTCCCAATGTATATAGAGCATTTGTAATAAATTAACAACAGCAGTACAGCTGAACATATGATCTAAAATACCAGTTCTTTATTTCTTCCATTATTTTTTTTCTCTCTCTTTTAAACTAACAATTATTCCAGATAGAGGTAACTGGGTTTTCCAACACCCCTTGGCAAAGCAGATCGTTAACAAACTGGGCAGGCTTTTAAGATGCATCTTCTGTCTCGTCACATTGTTTTTAACAGCCCAGATTTTTCAAACATATATCAACTTTGATGCTTGATTGACAGTGTTTTACAATATATAGTATTTTTCTCAGAAGATATAAAACCAAGAAGGTGCTGTAGTTTAGGCTATATATTTAAATTTTTATTTTTTTTTAAAAAAAAAGGTCTGTGATAAGAATTTAACTGTCAGCAATTCCCAATTGTCCAGTGCTACTGCTGTTAAGGACAGCTATGAGAAGAATCAGCTGTGCAGCTGGGAGTTGTGCTTGAGGAGAGAAATTGTAACAATCTAATATAAGATTCTTCACATCCCTGTTTGAGAGTACAGGTATATTCTTCAATGTAGAAAAATAGTATTAACATTTGCATTTTGCAGTTAACTTCACTTGCTTTTCTGTAGGGTACAGGAATGAATAGTACATACAGTACCCGGCATGAGTTGAAGGGGCTAAGGAGGAAAACATTTCAGACTGGTAGAAGTCTGAAGCCGTGCTCACACGGACTGTGCTGTAAGGTGTCTGAAGTGACTTTAGAATTTAATCTCTCTGGGCAGGGACAGGTTATGTTTGACAGCGTTCACCTGCTATGCAACATAAGATTATATCCAAAGAATTCACTCAGCAAGGAAATTAGCCAAGCAGCCTGGCTCAGTGTGAAAGCGTGCGAGGACATTGTCCTTAAAAGCAGTCCTTAGTAACAGGTGAACATCAAAAGACTTGGGAGTTCATTTTAGTTCAGATAGCAACAGCATCTAAACTAATTATTTCTACAAAAGGACTGGAAATCTGGTGAGCAGATTGTTAGGTATTGTTAGTTATCTGGTACTTCCTGTGTTTAAAATTTTTTTAGTAATTGAAGTCCTCCATTACTTTGCAGTGGTGGCTGGTTTATTTTTTGCAGAAAATTGGAGAAGTTTGGAAGAACTAGTCTAGTATGTAATGCAGTATAACTAAAATGTTAATTCTAAAGACTGAAATGTTGAAGATAATCTCATAAACTAAGATAAGTTTCAGGGAAACATCTAGCATATTTGGACTGTTGCCAGTTGAGGCCTAAAAGTACTTCAAAGTAAAAGATGCACTTTGACTTAAATAATTATTTTGTATTTTCCTGTGCAACAAGAGTATTTAGCATCTGGTGTTTTCACTGAGAAGTGATATCTTCCTTTTAATGTCTCTCTTTTAAGGGATGTATGTCCCTTTTAAGGGATGCCCTTAGTCAGGACTGAGTTTAAGGGGAAAAAAAGACAAAATGCCAACCCATCAAGACACTTTGTCTTTGGATATATTGAAAGCTAGACTCTAAGACAAAGAAGTTGAAAACTCAGAGCCATATTTTATTATTTGGAATGGTTATATCATTCTTGTTCTTATCAATTTTCTCTCTGTCATGCAAATAATCACATTCAGCACTGTTTGACAAAGCTGTTAAACATCTTAATGAAACATATTCAAAAATAACTGTCCACAATTCAAAAACATTTCTGCAAATAGTTTGTATCCTGTAAGTACGTTAATAACTCTGCAAGTGAGTGAATTCTTGAGGCATGATGTGGTCTGTCAAGTACTTTAAATATGTCCAGCTGTTTTTAAAGAAAAGAAAACATTGTAGAGAGTGGTAGGTGGATGTTTTATGTCATTATTAAGTACAGAGTGACTATGGAGATGCAGTATTGTGTCATTAAAGGAACCAGGGGAACTGTACTATATTTGCCTCTTTTGTTCCCGTGACAAGTCGTAGGAGTGGCCAGAGTTTAAGGTGGCCAGAAATCTCATTTTCTTCAGATGCTCTTAAAATGGAGTCTCCAAGGGTGTAATATAATTCTTGTTATTTTCAAGTTTGACATTCATATGTGTTGTAAGGATGACACAGTAGGTGATTTCATTCAAGGTACCTGCTGACAGCACATGATGTCACTTATTTTCTTCATTCAGGTCAGGATTTGTTGCATCAGAAGAAAAGTTCACCAGGAATGGGAAACTGTTTATAGAGACCAGCTGACACAATGTAATTTCAGGAAAGCAGTTTCCAGAAGGCTTAATTTATTGGCAGTCTTGGTACTTCAGATGTTCAGACAACAAGCTGCTGCTTTGTCTAGAGCTGTTTGAGAAGAGAAATAATTGTGCTTGTTTTTCCTTTATCTTATCTTTTTTTTCAGTGAGACAGTCCAGGGAAAGGAAGATATTTTTTTCTTTTGAGATGCTCTTGATTCTATCATAAAGTCTAAATCATCTGGATCTTGTCTCCAGCTGCCTGGGAGGCAGAACCGCTTATACACTAGTTTAAGAAGTTTGAGCTAGAATGCAGGAACATTGAATTGCTCAGTTCTTGCAATTCTGCTTTGCGGTAAGCAGCCAGAATTGTTAGTCATAATTACTCACGGCATAACTTCCTTTGCATAATGCAGTCTCATTCTCTATAGTAGAAGAATTTTCTGTTTCCAAGACATTGAGATATTTTTTCGGTAGTACTTCAGAAATAAATGAGGGGAAATGAATCTTGCAGTACCAGTGTTCACTCCTTCAGAACATTTTATCTTCCTAGGTAGAAAGGTGTGTGACTTTGGTGTGGGGAGGGAAATCTAGTGAATTTGCACCAAGTTGTAGAGGTTAGACTTCCACAGTCTTGCATTTTTTTCTTCTTCTTTTGTTTTCTTGTATTTTTGGGGTTTTTTTGATGTAGGTGTGTGTGTTTGTATGCATGTGCTCAGTTGGTTAGAAAACCTCTTTGTGACCCCAGTAGCTTTTACATATATAAAGATCACATTGTTTAAAATTTATTTATGTCACTTTTGTTCTACACATGACAGTTTCCACGGTCAAAGTTCCATTTTTTTTTAATCTGTGCATGTCAGAAGTAAGAAACCTTCATGCACGTTTTATCTGAAAACTTGTTTTCTTAGTCTAATAGTTGAATTTGTTGTTCTGCCAGAAGATCATTCTATTTCATCGTAATGCTTGCATTTTGATTTGTTTTCTTTCCTGGCTTTGAATTCACTAATTGAGACTTTTCCTCAGCCTAGGAAATACCAAAGCAGTCTGTATCAACAAGAGTCTCACCTCTTCTACCACTTGAAAGATTTGCTCTACACATGGACAAAATAGAGATGCAGGCTTTTGGACCTGTGAACCTCATTACATACTAGGGAGGAAACGAAGGTGTGGATGAATTTTCTATTCATCCATGCAGCTGCATTTTTGTGTTTTGTTTTCATTTGAGATGAACGTTATCTAATCACAATGTTTTTGCCCTGAATTTGCTTCCTTCCTTTTAGGAATCTACAGCTATTGTGCCTCCACAGAACTTTCTTCATGCCATTCCTGAGTCACTGTAAATATGAAAGGACCCCATTACAGTCACTGGTGGAATATGTGTACAAACCAATCAAATAGCAAAATCCTCCAGTAACTCTTTCTCTAATATGAACACATATATAATGAGTATTGTTATTTGGAAATATATTTTTTTGTCTTTATTTTTAAAGCATTGGGACTAATTCATAAGGAGTTTCTATTTTTTATGAGGCTGAAATAAATTTAATAATATTAAGTTTGGCTTGTTAAGCAAGAAGAATTCTGCGACCACACTGTATGCGCAGCTGCCTTTCTTCACCCCCTGTAACTTTTAAACCCATTGACATGTGTCAGCCAACGCTACAGAGGAGAGAGAGATCTTAAGAGTAATTAGGTTCTGGCAGGTTTTGTGGTAGAGGCAGCTGAATAAAGTAGAAAATTGTTGCAAGTATATTGGTGTAGGAAAAGGAGTTGGCAAGAAAGTATTGGACAGAAAAGGATATACAAGGAGCACGTGCTTGTGCCTGACACTGAAGTACGAATGCTGCATTGCTGCAAAACCCAAAGACACATTCTGTTAGCTTTTATGTGCTTAGAGCTATTTCTCTGATTTAACCTTGGAAACAATGATAGAGATTAATTCACATCTTTACACTAAACTTTTTCTAAGTATACTGTAAGTAAATCAGAAGCTAGGTACAGGTTTAGCTGGATTAAATTCTGTAGTACAAATTAGTTTATATTCCAGAGTTAGATAATCAGAAGGATTTATTCAGAAAAAGAGACAATTTCTGAAATGGGTATATATTCATGTATTCTTTGAAGAGGAGGAAAATTCAGTTTAATTGATTTTTTTAAGCACTGCTGAGAGATGCAGATAAAAACGTAATAACATTAATTTATCGTGCCAGTTGACTTAACAGTGATGTGCTGCTGAATTACTATATATGGTTGCTCTGGACTGTTCTTTTTTATTACTATTTGAAACAGCACTTATTGAAGTCTCTGTAACTGAAGGTCCCCCGTAAGTAGAAGAAAAGTGAGAAAAAGGAATATCAGAATGTGTTTACTTTTTAAAATTTCTTTCTTTTCCCGGTTTTCTGAAAGCCATACTTACACCAGCAAATACTGAAGCCAGACAAGATGAAGTTATTTCTAAATAACTCTAGTAAAAATAAGATTTTTATCTTCATCTAGTATAAGTGATTGAATTAAACTGTACATTTTGGCTTCATGCACAAGTAGATGCATTTTCCTGTTCTTCAGGTAGCTGGCGCATCCTTGATATAACCTCTGCTCACAATCGCTGGAAAGGGAGTAAGTAATTGGAAAACAGAAAAAAGATTATCTGGCGATGTCAGAGAAGTTTGTGTGAGTAAAAACTATGGAGCACACACATCAAATATCCGTGCACAATATTAATAGATAATATTAGTGTATTGTTTCATGTGAAAATACAATGACATTGAATGGTATGTTGAGATTTTTCAATAAAGTTTACTGTTTATGTCTTTTTCTCCTCTTCTAGTAAAAGCTACATGCTCTTGAAAATGGCATTATCAAATGAACGGCGTCTGTCTTTTGTCCATGTCTCTTTCCAATAATCAGGTAACATCACAACTTCTGATCACAACTTCTGATCAGCAGCATAGCTTCATTTTGTTAAGATTACATCTGTATCAAGCAGACACGATCTTAACAAAATGAAGCAATTCTGCTAGGCTGGATTATGATTAACTGAAGTGTAGTCAGATTGCCTCTTGATGTCTTCTCATTTCTGTTATTGCAACAACACATTAGAAGCAGCAGAAAAGCAGCCTGACTCAAGAAGAATGTCCCGTGAGAATGCTGCCATTTGTGATTGACAGGAATCTCCCTTTTTGTGCTGTTTTTGTACTATTGCATGTAGTGATGACTAGACCAGAAAATTATGAAAATTCAACAGAACTGAAGTTCATTAAAGGTAGGCTGAGGAACTGCATACAGCCTATTGTTATTTCTGAAAACTGCCAGGGGGATTAAAAAATCCAAACTCTCCATAAAGAAGAATGATAAGCAGTCCGGTAAATCTGCTCAGTGAATTAGAGAGACAAGGTGACTGAAAGAAAGGAGAAACTAGGTGATTATGCATGGAGTGTATAAAAGTCTGAATGTATGGTTCAAAAATATATTTAATATCTCAATGCTCAGATTTCTGAGGTCTCTGCCAAAAATTTTGTGTTGCCAGTTATGATCTGGTTGGTGTTTTGACCTGGTATATCTGCAGTTGCACTGCTCAGCCTTGCTTGGCTTACTCCTCGTAAGTCTTGTGTACTGTTGTATTACTCCTGCTGTTATGTAGATGAGGGTGTAGTAATGATTGAAAACTTTAGACTAAAAAATTTGCTACAGGCTGTGGGTGGCAGACAGAATAGGCTCAGTAAGAAAGCTACAATCAGAACTTATGATAAATTATTTCTGCACAATCAGGATAGCACCAGCTATTTATTTTAATTTGCAGGAGTTTAATCTTCAGCTTAATTTGCTGATTCTATCCAGACTACAACGAAGTATGTTTTCATAACCATACAACAATGCACTATTAAAGCTGAATAATGAGGGATTGCAAAATACACAATATTTATTAATCTTTAGAATATAATGGCCTAACTCTGAATGTTTGAGTCATTTACTTCCCCCGCCCTTTTATTTTTCCTTAATTTTCCTCTTCCAAAATATTCTTTCACTTTGGAATTGAAACCAACCCTCATATACTTATTATTGCCTCTCATCTGATGGTAACTAGTAGCAGGGTGTACATCTTAGGTACTGCTTATCTAGTTGTTGGCTTCCTCTTCCTTAGTTTTAAGGTTGGTTTGTTCAGTTCCTCCAGTACCCAAAATATATAAACAAAGCAATCATAGGTAATTATGTAGCTAATTTTAGAAGTCTCTTAGTGTGTACTTTACCTCCGCAAGAAAGGTTGAGATTATGAAAAATACCATACCTCAATCAGGGGGGCTGTTTGCAGTGCTTGTAATTCAGTAAGAGTTGTTAGCCTTGCTGGAACTGAGGGGAGATTGACTTAAGCATTTGGGTCTGCATTTAGGTCAAATTCAAAGAATTTTCAAGAGCAGCAACAATAAGCCAACAGATCTGAAATTCACAAAGCTTCTCAGTATTTTATTTCATAGAATTGTTTAGTTGGAAAACAACCCAAAAAAAACTTTTGACATCATCGAGTCCTACCGTACCTATTTGTTAGTAAGCAATTTCTACTAAAATTGTGTATAGCCTGGGAACAGCAGTTTCCTATTCCCATTGTAGTAAGTTATAAAATTTTAGGAGTTTTTTGAGCATTGCTGAGAAATGCAGATAAAATGTAATCACTTTTTTTTTGGACGTGTGGAGATTCAGACCCTCCAAAGAGAAGCCTTACTGAAATAATCAGTTCTATGCATCGCATGTAACAGTTGGAGATAGAATTTGTTTATATATAAAAAAAACCAGTTGTTGCTTATGGTGTTATACATTTCTTGTCTGGCAAAGATTTATCCTTAATACAAGTTGTATTTAATATTATACTCAGCTGCATTTGTGCATGTTTCTTGGCATTTTGACAAAAGGAGAGAAATCTGCTTTTATCTAATGGTATTACTGTGTGAAGTGAAAAAGGAATATGCAAGACTCCTCCCGATTATTTTGTTTCTTTCAGAATTCTAGGAGGCTTAGACATAGGTTTTTAATGTATTTGCCTAATGATTTTGCCACTGTCTTTATTATACATGATCAGTTTTCTTTACAGAATCGAAAGGTTTGGCTTGGGTTTTGCTTTGTGGTGTGGTGTGGTGTTTTGTTGGGTTGTTTTGTTTGTTGTTGTAGGGGTTTTTTAATGGAACAAGTATATTCTCCTACTTTTGTTGAATTCAAATTACTTGCCCTTATTTTGTCATCTGTGTTATTTTCTCTGCCTGCACGATGTCACCAAGAAGCAAAGGTCTACTTAAAAAAAAATCAGCCTGAAGCGAAGTAACTTCAGAATAGGGATTTTGAATATAAAATTGTTACTGCACTTGTAGTATAACTTTTGCTGTTCCTGCTTATACTGTGTATAGAGAAAGCATAATGTGTATTTTAATGAAGAGTGAATTCTGGACCTCATTTGTTGCTCATATTTAATTTTTTAAAAAATTCTGCCCATGAATGACATTGTTAACATGTGCTTGTGCTGTTTTGTATTTCCTCTCTTTGTTCCTTGGTTTAGCCTGCAAAGATTGTAGATTTGTTTCATTATGTTTTCTTCTTGTGTTAGTGAGCCCCTTGAGTTTGATTATAAAGCACCTTCTTGCTCATGTATTGCAACGCTGCCTGTTTCCACAAGAGACTAATTTCCTGGTGGTAAGTGAGAATTACGGAAAATTCCACCCTTGCTTTGAGGGAAATGAAAACCAAATTTCTGGTGTTGTTCTGGGCTGCACAGGAAAGTTTTAAAATACAACCCTGTCTACTTGAAACACTGAGGTCCACTTCTTGCCAAAATCCCATTATAAAGTGTCATCATATTTAAACTATTTCAATGGTATGCTGTTCTCAATCCTGGAAGTTTTGTGTTAAAATGTAAGCTTATATTATTATTAAGTGTTGACAAGATTTAATAATCCTTTTCTAGAATTCCTAATGGTGGAATTCTACAGAAAAGTAATAAAAGCCCTGTGAACCTTTTATCATTTGGTTACCCTTTATAGTGTTTAACCAGAGGGGAAAAAAAGGACATTCAAACATTTTATCAGATGTCAAACTAGCTTAAAGAGCTATAGACAGAAAATTTATTTAGATTTCACAGTTTGTGACATATTCAAAGGCCATTTATTTGCAGCAATCAGAAAAAAAAAAAATCCTTCTGTGGGCTAAATAAAAGAATCTCGGAAAAAGAAAGTCCTGATTAGCAGAACTGGTTCTTATTGTGTAGTGGTAAGGCTGTTCAGGGACTTACTTAGTTTTGCCATAAGTTGCAAGTTTTCAGTTCAGTTGTAATTAATATTTGTGTTGACAATGAATACAACACAGAATATCTGCAACTAAGCTATTGTTAAAATCAGTGTTAGACAGTCACTATTACTTAAAACTAGATGTAAAACAAGCAGTACATTTCCTATTATAATCTTATTTTACAACCTCAGTTCCCTCAGCTGCTCTTCGTGACTTGTGCTGTAGACCCTTTGGAATCTTTGTTGATCTTCTCTGAACACTCTGCAGCCCCTCAATGTCTTTAATGTACTGAGGGGCCCAAAACTGAATACAGTATTCAAGGTGCAGTCTCACCAGCACCAAGTACAGCGGCAAAATCACTTCCCTGGTCCTGCCGGCCACACTGTTTCTGATACAAGCCATGATGCTGTTTGCCTTCTTGGCCATCTGGGCACACTGCTGTGACAAATGAAAAGATAGGTTCACTCTGATTTTATTAGTGTGTGTCTTTTGGCCTGTGATACACAACAGATTTTAAAGATGGGCTGATGAAACAAACTAATTTTAGGCTTTTTGAACATACTGGAACCATCATCACTCCCAGCTGTGAGGTCAACACAGCTGGTACGTAACTGAGTTTCTCTTGCGGAAAATAATGAAAAACAGCTGGACAAAATATATTGACAACAAGGAGGCAGGTCAGACTGTTCACTTATGTGAAAACCTTAGGATGTAAATAAAAATTAAGTTTCTCCCCCTCCCCCTGTTTTCATAGAATTCTTGAAAACATTATTGTTGCACAAGAACAGAAAATTTACATTTTTGTTTCTGCCAAGGTTGAGAAGTAATAGGGTTAAATTTCAGCAAGGAACATTTAGATTAGGTATTTATGGTACACTTTAATCGGAACGGTTACACGGCAATCTGTTCCTGTGTGTTAGCCACTGTCATTCTTGACAGATATTTGTTTGCCTTCTGCAATATTGGATTATTTAAGAACAGGATGCCACTTTGTCATCTACCGTAGCCTCATTTTCTAAGAAATCAGCCACAATTGATATGTAGCTCTATTTTAAATTTCATTAAATCTTCCTTTTACTGTTAATTACAATTGAGATCTCAATAGCAATTTGCTACATGAGTGGAGAGTAGGAATTTTCTTACTCTTAAGAAAAATCTTTTCTGAGTAAGTGGCAACATTATGTGTATTTTGGATCCCAACTGTGAGGAATGTTTGGACAGCAAGGGGAGAATACATCGACACCTTCCCTCTTCCAGCAAAGGAAAAGGGGAGGGAATTAGTGCTGAAATACAGGCAGGTTTGTGCTACTACCGTGTTGTATGGTTTGGAATAAACCTTACTCTTTCTGTAGGCCTTGTTGAGATTTTGTATGATCTAATGTTGCCGTCTAGTGGTGGGAAGATTTGTGCAGAGAGGAATACTGGGCATTGATTTTCTGTGTCTTACTTACACACTGCTCCTTTATTGAGGCACAGGAATGTCGTTCTAGAATTTAATCCCAGCCATGAAAGGCACAAAAGCCTTTATGAAACTAAGGAGGGTAAAATTAAGAATGATTGCTTGGGCAGATGACAAAATAAATGCGTCATCTTTTATGTTAAAAATATGTAAGTTTGAAGGACTAATGTTCCTAGCACATTCCATTAATTACTTTTCTGAATTCTGTCCAGCAACCTTTCACATTTGTGAACAACATTAGCAACATAGATGAACTGACAGGGGGTAGGGTATTGTTGGTAAACATTATGGCTAGCACTGATATTTATACTTGTGTTCAAATTTTAATTCTGATGTTTATTTGGGGGCAAGTAAAGGTAATTAAAAGAAAATTAACAATTTTGGGTGTGAGCTGATTGTCTATGGAACACTCAGGCATCTTGACTAGTATTATTCTGCCTGAGATGTACATACAAGTCTCAGCTAAAGGGTTTTATTGTTTGATACCTGCAACAATTGTGCTAAGGCCACACAAAACTGAATTTGTTTAGCTGCTTTTGTGGGAATGCTTCTGTGATTGCTGGTTAGTACTTTAGTATTGAATCTGTGTAATTAATCTATGATTGATAGTGCATTAATCTTGTTTCTTCTGCATATTTAACCTCCCAGTTGTGTTACTGACCTTCATCACATTGCTGTGCCCTCGTTTGTGCGGACTCTCAGCAAGATATTCTTAAGAGTCCGAGTGCCAACTACAGGAATTATTGAGTATCCTTTTGACTTAGAAAATATTATATTTAGGTAAGACTTCCTGTCAAATGATTCAGTATACAATTACAGAAGTAATTGCTGCAACTTTACTTCCAAGGTCCTTTAAACTTTTGCATTCAATGTGTGTTGTATGCGTTTCCAGCCCTTTTAGTCTCCAAAGTTAATACAGTAAGTTGAGGGGTGTTACAAAACATTCCTTTTGAAATGTGCATTACATGAAAAAAGCTTTTCAATTCAAGTAGCCCAATTTCTGTGTATTCTGAACTATTAGTTTAGTTAAAAGCCTTGGATGGAGGAGTGCAGAGGCAAGATATTTGTCATAATATGAGTGCTCATATCAGGATGCAATTTAATTCTATTTAAATCAAACTGGTTTTGCCTCCTGACTGTAACTGTTTGTAACTGTCTTCTGACCCTTATAGATAAGATGAAGACCTCAAGTGAATATACAATATTCAGTTAGATAAAGTTAGTGAAGGGAGTTGGAGACACTGAAGGAAGGAGGAGTTAAAAAAAAAGAAAAAAAGAAAAAAAAATGTGGAGGGTCATAATAGTAGAACTGAGTGGAACTCAGTGGAACTGAGACAAACAAATGCACTCCAAGTCGAAAGAAAGTCTGAGAAGCACTTTAAAGTTATTTTACCTGCTGGCAAATTATTAATCTATTACAACACATGGGGTAACTGATTTTGTAAGGGACAGGGTTGTTTTTTAAATTCTAAATTACTGAACTTATATTTTCTTCCACAAAACCACCCATTTCAGCATGAACAAACACCTGCCTGCAGTTAGAACGCAAAACCAGAATCTATTCTGATAACATGTGGTCAGGCCAGCCTAACTGATTTTGTTGTTTGTTTTTTTCCTGGAAAATAGAATGTTCTAAGGAACACGTTGACCTGGACAAAATGTGAGGGACTTACTAAATTGTCCGCAAAACCATAGGAGTTTTATTTGGAACTAAGATATTTGTGAGCATCTTGATTGAGTAGTGAGATATGACTACACTGGGTTGTTATTTTTTTTAGGGGAGGGAGGGGCAAGGGAGATTTTAGAATGTGTGGGAAACCAAAATTGAATATGTTTACATCTGCTTTTGCTAAAACTTCTACCAACACAGAAGGAAACGCAGAATTATGTTTTGCATTGTACTTCAAGTGGCCTAGCTAGAATGAAGTTAATTTTCAATTTTCTTCGTCGCCACTGATGTGGCTATGTGTTTTAGATTTGTAACCAAAACAGTACCAATCATGTCACAGTGTTTTAGCTTTTGCTGAACAGCAAAAGCTTGTTCACTCAGCGCCAAGTCCTTCTCTGTTCCTTCTTCTCTGTTCAGTGAATAGGTTGGGGGGTGACCTAGAGGCTGGGAGGGGTATCAGCCAGGCAGATGACATGAACTAATCAAAAACTTATTTCATTCCATATAAAGCCATGCTTAGTAATAAAAAAGAATAGAAAGCGCTTAGGGGAGGCTGGCCGTCATTTCTCAAGAGGTGGTTGGGCATCAGCCTATCCACAGGGCAATGGTGAGTGGTTGCTTTTGCATCACTTGTTTTGTTTTCTTTATCACTTCTTCTACTTATCCTTCACCTATTAAACTTTTACTTTTTTCATTTTTTTTTTTAGTCCTGAATCCATGTTTTATTGCATTTACTCTTTCTTTCCTCTCTCCCTGCCCACCTAAGGTGTAGAGGGAAGGTGAGCAAGTGGGTGCATTGTGCTTAGCTGGCCACTAGGATTAACCCACACCACCACTAAAGAACAGTGAAAGTTGTAACACTACAGCAAGTCAGTCAAGTTTAAATTTTAACCAGAACATACAAGATATTATGATACACTTTTCACAGTTCAAGCCTATCCCAGGCAGGCATTGCTACAAGCTCTTCAGATGTACTTCAAGTATCTTACTAAAATGACTAGTGTGTTGACTATACTTCTGTTAAACAGGATGGTGGATGTAGGGGGACAAAGGTCAGAACAAAGGAAGTGGATCCATTTTTTTGAAAGTGTTACATCCATAATTTTTTTAGTTGCATTAAGTGAATATGATCAAGTGTTGGCAGAATGTGACAATGAAGTAAGGAGGTGGGGTATACAAGGCACGTAAAAAGATGTGTGCTTTTTCGTAAAGGCAGCATTCACAAATCTTCACAAAAGCATTTGCAGATACTAGAATTACATTAAGCAGCTGATCAAGCAGGCTCGACGTAGTATTACATTAGCAGCCTGCTTATAAAAGGGAACTCTAACTGAAAAGCCAAAACATGATTTAAAAATGTTTTAAAACACTTAGGCCACGTTTTTAAGAATTTAAGCATTGGCAGTATCTCTATGCAAGTAAAACTATCTCAGTCATCTGTACTTAGGTGTTTTGTCTGTCTGTTAAGCCTCTAATGTTTCAGAATTAACTTGTGCATTAATTAAGGAAAATTAAACCAAAATAACTTAAAATTTACTTCCTTCCCAAGGTTCGAAAACATGAGTTCTCTGATCTGCACTAGAGTGCTGTCATCAGCAATAACCAGATGTTGTAGAGAAGGATGAAAAATAAAAAGACAGTAGACAATTAGGTAAAAGCATATTAGTGGAACTGCATTACTTGTGATAGTGGTTGCTTTACATCCTGCAGTAAAAGGATTTCTTCAAATGTCAGTCATTCAAACACAATACTATTCAAACTCTAAAATCTAAAAGCCCTTACAGATCACTTCTTCAACATCTGTTTGAACTGTGAAAAGCATACCCTACTTCACTGGCTGAAGTGTCACAACATTTAGTGTAGTTGAGATGTAGTTTTCAAATTTGCCTGTCGTCTTTCAATACCTGAACAACTTCAGTAATAGTAGTTTTCCGTTTCCTTTCACTGTCTTGAACATTTTGTTATGCTTACTGTGGACATTAGGAAATAAACAAAAGCTGACTGTCATCACAAGCTTATCCCCAGAAACTCCATACAGAAATTTCTGCATGCAGTGTTCCTTAGTTCTCTCTCGAAATGGACAGGTTATATTATTTGTATAAATGAGTATATATGCTCTTAACCTTCAGCTGTGTTAATAGTATGTTAGTATCAGATATTTGACCTGATATGCTCTTCTTCAGCTCTTACTGTGAGGTCTGAAGAGGTTTTCATAGAGAAGCAGTCCATGGCTGTTCACTAACTCAAAGAAGAAATCAAATAATTTCTGTTATTAAGGCTTAGCTTGGTCTCACATGCTATCATGCCATTCATAAAGATGATAAAAAACCCAGTGAGTACAAGGATCTAGAAAATGAAGAGTAATGGTCAACCAATGCATTACAATTGTGTTTAATAAAAATAGTATTTTTAAAAAAGCTTTCGAAAAACCCTCTGTGATCTCTGGATGATGTGATTTTTATATGATACTGTCTAGAGAATGTAATTGACAATTAATTTTTGCTGTAATAGAATTGAATGGAAGACAGCAAGGCCTTATTTAAAACTATCATTACCTATCCTTGGTTTCTGAATTCTTTGGTCATTTTGTTTTTAAATAAAAAAGATCTGCTAGAAGAGCAAATCATGTATTCTCACCTAATTAGTTACTTCCCAGAATACACAGGTAAGCATTTATCCCACACTATCTTTAAAAAGTCATATTTAAACCAGTTAGTTTTCCTCATGAGATTGAACACAGAAAGTAGAATTATGCAATATATTTGATATCTATGCTTTTCTGCACTGTCCTTTAAAATACAAACTTAAGATACTCAGTTGTACTGGAACATTATTTACTGGAACATTGTGTACAGTCTTACGAGATTTTGTGCAGGCATCCTTTTGCCTTCAGAGTGGCATGATCACTAATATATAAGAAGCAGGACCTTTTTCTAATCCAATCACAAGAGACAAGATATATGGGGAAGAGGCTATTAATCCAAGTCGTTGTGGACTAAAAATCCATCGTATAGTTTTGTGTTTGTTGTTGTAACTTGTTGTCTATATAGAAGTCCAACATTAAAAAAGCACCCTGAATAACTTTCCTTAATAAATGTTACTGATACATAAAGTCACCAAAATAATGATGAAAATAATCACAGATGTATTCCACTACTTAACATTGGATTATATTCTGCAAGACATGTATCACGTCGAATCCTACAATTAATAACTAAAAGAGTTACAATTATTTAATAGCTGCCAAAACAACACACATTCCTTTCTTGGCCAAAGAAAATCTTGTTTTCTCTGTTTGTTTTAGAAAATTTAATTTCTGTTATGGTCTTTGAAATACTACGGTGATATAGGAAAATATATGCTGGGTAATTTCAGTTGTGTAGGCTTTTATTAAAAAATTACTTTGACCTGTGAGTATTACCATTGAAAAGAACACACTCCACACCTTTTAGAAAGAGTGTTACAACAGCTTTTGCTCCACTAACATATGAATGAGATAATGTTGAAAAGGGACTATGCTTTTATGGTGATTTGACATTTAAATATGAAATTAGCCTGTTAAAATACAGTCTGTATGTTTCTTCCTTGACCCACAGCTTTTAACTGTTCAAAACTTCTAGTATTACTTTTGACTAGGACCTAAGCAAGACGTCCAAGCTACCAGAGATTTCATGTTGAAGCTATACCAGGATCAAAATCCAGGCAAGGAGAAAGTAATTTGTTCCCACTTCACTTGTGCCACAGACACATAAAATATTCGTTTCATCTCTGCTGCCATCAAGGACACGATCCTGCAACTAAACCTGAGAGAGTTCAGCCTGGTTTGAAGTGAAAACATGGTTGCAGCCACAAATACGGCTTACTCATAGCACAGCACGTATTAGTATTAAAAAAAGCGTGTCTTTTCAACAAAAATGAATTTACATCTACTGAAGAAGTATGGATTAAAAAAACTTTAAACAAGGAGTTTCAAAGGTTACTACTTAAGCTACACATTTAAAATTTTGTTCATATTTCTCGTATTAGTTTTGTTTGCGAGTTAATTTTTGACAGCTGTGGGAATAAA
Organism: Cuculus canorus; assembly: GCF_017976375.1. Taxonomy (NCBI): domain Eukaryota; kingdom Metazoa; phylum Chordata; class Aves; order Cuculiformes; family Cuculidae; genus Cuculus; species Cuculus canorus. The sequence continues at coordinate 28,765,516 of NC_071441.1, read as the reverse complement.
GTATACTTAAAAGAATGTACATAACTACATTGCTATCCAGATGCTATTTTCTTAAGATTTTTTCTTTTTTTCCCCTTTATTTAGCATTTACAGTCAAGCTTATAAAGTTTCAAGCTATGATGCCTTAAAAATGACAAGTTAGTGTTATTTTAGGGTGCTAGACATTTTTATATTCTTGTTCTAAGCAATGTAGATGAAAGACTAGCATAAAAACTACTACACTGTTTAGAAACATTTCAGTAGTTTTGCTAGGCCAAACCTATTAATATTCTATAGAATATTAATTAGAAAATATTAATTGGTGACTCTTGCAAATCACTGCCTTTTTGTTCAAGTGTCTTACAATAATAAAAAATCTTTCACCGTTGAGGAATGACAGATTAAGATCTTTTAGGCAGGCCATGGAATTTACTCTTTTCTGAGCAGGAAGAGTGTTTCTCAAATGGCGTGGCAATTAGCAAACGTTCTCAGCATTCACTGCCACAGGAACTCAAGAGTTCATCTGCAGGTGCCTGTGATAATCTAGGCCTTAAATTCTTCTAAGTCACTAACATAACTTGTTTTTTGCACTTTCATGTCTTTGAGCTTCACAGGTAGTTTTGCATGGATTATAACAAAGCCTGTCCTCTAGAAGATTTCCAACTGGTTTCCCATTTCCTCCACTCTCTGCCCAGCTACAAACCTCTCCACTAATGATGCCAGCACCACTAATAGATCAGAGAATACTTCCCTGGGTCAAAAATTCTTAGTACTCTCTGCCACCTGATGAGCTAACCCAGAAACACTGTTAAGGAGAGTGTTCTATAGTAGAACAATCTGTTATTAGCAGTAACTCAGCTCAAAAGATGTGCTGAGGTTCTCCTGCATTTTAATACATGAAAATTCCATTTTTCCAAGAAGAAGTTATAGACATAGTTTTTACTGTCAGCGCGAAACAGCAATTTTTATGCAGTATAGAAAAATATTCAAGTTACATTGATTTTTCAGCTTGCATACTGTGTCTGTATATTCAGCCAGGTTAACAGCTCTTGTAATTCAATCCTGTGAAAAGCACACCCTGACATTTCACTGCCCATAAAAAAAATGCTTACCATTTCACATATAAAGCAGCAGTTCCCTTTTGAACAGCAGTACAAAAAAAGTAAAGTATGTCCAGAGCTGTTTTTGGTTGCTAAGGAGAAAACAGCCTGTAACATTTGATTCATTGGTTCTTTCTTAAGTGTTGGAACAAGCAGTAGAATCTTCTTCTTACACTGCTTTAATGTTTGGGTTTTTTCATTAGGGAAGGACATTGACCTCTATGCTGTGCCCATACTAGAGAAAAGCAGTAATAAATACTGAGGGAGCACTGCAGATCACCTTGGGACAAGGTACAGGCTATGCTGCCACTTGCAGCCAAGAAGCAGCCAAGGAGGAGAGAGAGAAAGCATGGAACAGAACAGCATGGCTCTGCGTATGTCCCTGAACATGTCATACTACCCACCCTCAGAAGTACTGACATCATGGCAAGTCCTCAGATTTGTTGTCCTAAACCACTGTTGATCAAAAAATAATTCAAAAGCATTTTGTATCATTAAATACTTGTATCATTAAATACAAGCTGTAAGACTCAGCATCCTATTGAGGTATGTGATGCATTTATTGAAACTGTTCTACATCAGCAGACTAATTAGGAAACTTACGAGTTTGTAGTTCAAAACACTTAGAGCATACTCTTGATTAAGTATTAACTACCACTACATAGTAATATTAATCTTTTCTTGACTGGTGTACGTATTTGTTATTTGCAGATACGTGGCCAAAAATAACACTGAAGGAACAAAGACGTGTTCGTGACTGGGTATGTAAGTGTATTTTGCAAAGTGCTAAAGATAATAAATAGCCAATGGTTTATGTACAGAATTTTTTTGGGAGGAAACAAGGATTTCATTAAGAATCTGGTTAATCTGGCACCCATGTGTTTTTCAATACAGCAAAAGAAAAAGATTTATTTTAAAGGGAGCTTACAAATGTAAATCCAGTTACTAAAAACTTGCGCTTATAATAAGCCACAGATAAAGATTGAAGTCTGTAGTCTGCTTTCACTGGGACAGTTGCAACAGCAGCTTGACCTTGTGTTCTCAGAGACAGGATTTGACTTAATTTATCAATTTCTACCTATGGAATTATTTCTAGCATTCTAAGTAACAGCTGCACCTACTGTACCTGTTAATTAAAGCAGTACATAAAGAAAACAAAAAATAATCACATTCCACTCAAATAAAATTCAGTTTCACTTTATTCAAGGTGAAGAACAAGTTTGGGGTGAGGGGGGTGTAGAGGAGTGTGGAAACCAAGAAAGCCATGCCATGCAAAGCCATGCAGCTGAACAAAGAGACTTAGAAATGTTTCAGCAATGTGTCTGGCATGTTTGATATTATGTTTGGTTTATTATCAGTTCCTTAGAGGTGATTCTAACTCTTTACAAACCTCTGCAGAGAACCCAAATGACATTTCCCAAAGGTATTAAGTTTAGGTAACAGTCATCTAGAAGAGAAACTGTTCTTCAGTACTTCATTAAATGCTTTTCAACACCACAGTGGGCAGACCTAAATGCCCACGTTTTAGCTTTCATCGAGATCCCCTTGTCTAATAGCATATACATTTTTAATACAAAATCATCTATTCTGCCTTCTTGTTGAAAAAAATACGCATATTGAAATAAGGAACGAGGCACAGCAGAGAGGACATCTCAAACAACTTACAGTAATCCATAAAACTACACAATGGCAGAAGTCTGAATACCTTTCTCCTTGCCCCAGGCTGATGTGTAATTAAAACAGAGAACTGAATTTTGCCATTTCTCAACAGACACAATTCATGACTGTATGGAGAGAGCATTAGAAAAAAAACAAAGGAAAAAGATACAATTTACTAGAAAAAGGGAATCATAGAAAATCATGTTGTCATTACTAGTGGAGACAAGGAGGGAGGTGAGAGAAAGCTCCCATGTTGACTTTTGAGCACTTCCAGTGTTTTAGTTCTTGTGTTAAGGCTTTTAGTTAGCATGGAAGATCAAAATATTTTGTACTCTATAGGAAAAATGCAAGCTTAGGGAATTGTTATGTTTCCCCAAAAAAGAGTTTAACCACTGACACACACATTTAAAATAAATCCACATTAATGGTTAAATTGTTAAAACATTACTGAAGAGCCAGCTGGGAGTTGAGAATCACTCAAATGACAAGTTTGTTGGCAAATTACAGATAGGAAAATTAAGAATCAGAAAAGATAACGATAATTGAAATAGAGGCTCTGTAAAGAAAAAATATTTTGAATAGGGTATATTGAAAAGCTACATTAATCGTAATGTACAAAGTACATACAACAGTTAGTAGAAGTGAATGTTGCAGCAGATACTTAGGAAATACTGGGGAGAGAGAGAGAGAGAGACAGAGAGAGACAGAGAGAGAGAGAGAGAGAGAGAGAGAGGAAACAACATGTTAATAAAGAATCATGCCTAAGTATCATGCCTAAGATGAAGAGTGATCAATGGAAAAAAAACAATCCAGGTATAGAATGCTACTCAGTGCAACTAATAACACCACTTATCTAAGGCAAAGTATTCTATTAGAATAGTTTGGTATGATTATAACCTGAGTTAATACTCTTGGTACGTGCTTCGTGTACAAACAAGTGGAGTAACACAGTCATTGTTATAGCTTGGAGTTCTCTTACAAACTTTTGACTCAATTTACAATTTCTGGGAAAAATTACAAAACTGCATATATTTTGTAATCTGCTAAATGGTTACTCAACACCAAAGACAAGACTTACAGTAAATTAAAGCACTGCAATCGTATGTTAGCATGCTAGTCATTTTAGATATTACAGTAATGCAAAAGTTTGGATATCTCAAGCACCATCGGCAATTCCTGTAGCTTAAACCATGTAGCTATAAATGTTCCAAAAGAAAGAATGTTTTGGCAGTAGGTACTTACTGTATGTACCAGATATTCTGAAGACTTTGAAATGGGAATTTATGGAAACCTTCATTTAATACCATACAGTTTCCTATACTACTTATATCACCTCCAGTAAACAGTTATTCAACAATACTATTTGTACTGTATTCTAATACACAGAATTCTACACATTCAGTCTCTCCCTATTAGAATTCTGCTGTCTGGATATGAAACAAAAACATTTGATTTGGTAAGAAAACTTCATAAAAGCAACTGTGAAATATTATATTTATTATTTAATAGAAATTTGACTTTATTAGTCACTTGTTTAGCACACAATACTGTGTAATCCAAGGCATTTATTTTTGGTATGCAACAGTGCATTTATAACCCCATAAACTCCTTGAGCTGCAAGACTATTAATAACTTCTATTTAAAATAACAGGCTTCAATATTTTTAGTGCAGATATATTAATTCTTCCCATTATACATTTTTGTAAACCGTTATATTTTCTGTGAATATTAACAGAGGTGCTGCAACGTCTCCTTGAGTAGAATATAAAAAAGTTTACACTAAAAGTGATACTGTATTGTAAATTCATTGTGACCTGGTCCATTCATTTACAGAAGGAGAGTATTACTATTTAGAAAGCAGCCACTCCTGTGATCACCTAAACTAGACTTGTCTGGCCAGTGCCCTCCTTAAAATCTGAATTGTAAGACTAGTGAATATTAAGTTAACATTTCCTTTGATAAAGAAGTTTTAATTTCAGCACAGCCTCAAGTCATATGAAAACTAACACAGAAACCAAGTATTGATTTTCAGAATCAAATCAAAACTGAAGTATTTGCTCTTAATCGTATCATGAGAATTATTACAGAGTTCTATTTCAATATCAAATGTAATGGTAAAACAAATTCATTGTGCACTGTATTTATAAAAAAATGAAATCTGGAATTTTTATGTTTAAAAAAACAAACCAAACAAGCCAAAACTTGGCAGATTTTTTTTGATCACTAGGTTTTTGTAACTTAAGGTCACCTATTTTTGTGATATAGCCATAGACTGTTGTGACTATAGTAAACTATTTCATAAATTGTCCTTCCCTCCCAATTCTTCCTTTGTTGATGATATTCAAATAGTTTTGCTTGTTACAGAGGAATTAAAAGGTAGCTCTTCAGTGTTCTTTGTATCTTCGTGCATCTCCATTCATTACAATTTTGGCTGATTCTCCCTCACTTCTTCCAGTTTAGAAAGGATCCACTGTGTGAGGAAAAGAAAAAACATTTACTCGGTAAAACCAATACAAAGCAGCTGAAAATTAGATTTGGTTGGACAGACACTTGAATACCTGCTCTCTTCCTAACTGAGTTTTAACATGGTGCTCAAAATTCTACTGTAGATTATAAACGTCCAGTTTTCACACAAGAAAATGGAGGAGTTTTTGTACCAATACCTAATGTTGAGTACCATAGTTAATTAAACTAACTACGTTGATATTTCAGTCTCCTGGTCTGTATTTCAATGAATAATACATTAAAAAAAATAAATTACATCATGATCTCACCCTCATAATTATTAATGCTCTGCAGCAGTCTACAACTAGACAAATCACAAATGACAACAGAGAAGCAAGCATAACAAGACAAGAATAGGTTGCAGCAATGGGACAATACAGTTATTTGGAAAGAAGCTTTCTTTAACTATATTGAGTTTCTTTTCAGGAATTTCAAATTCGCATTTACTGAACAGGGAAGGAAATTAGTTTCCCAAGAGTCTTAAAAAAAAGGCATGGGGAACAGGACAGTGACATGGAAATCTAGGACAGAAGATAAAAGTTATACGATGGATTTGCCATGAGAAAGCTCTGTAATGCTTTCAAGAAAGGGGTGTGGATTATTACAAATCAGATTCTGTTACCAGATCTATTACAGATCTTTAGGATCCCTTCCACCACATGGCAAGCTCACCACCCCCAAGGAAACCAGAGCTTCTGTTCAGCAGGATGATGAAGGTTTGAAGAAGAACTGGCTGTTCAAAAAATTACTACAAACATCAGAACAGAGCACTTGTCACAGATGGAACAACCTTGTAGTGGTGTCCACTAGACTGACACAACATTCAGTAGTGTCACTGAAATGACCTTACACCCATTTTACTACGAAGGGTGCAAGTTTCATTTTCACTGTTCCTAAAACACTTCTCTTCAGTGTCGTCTCTCTAGATACACAAGCTCAATTGTCAAAATTGTAGAAGTGAGACAGAGGCTAAACAGCTCAGAAGTGACTCTCAAAGACTTCCTGTAGGATACCCCCTAAGGCCCTGATAGCAATTTTTCAATCAATTCATTAAGTATTCCCTCTCCAAGATAAAACCGCATTCCTTACCAAGCCTGTCTGGAAATGACACACAATTTTTTCAGCTTTCTCCTCCTTGCTTAAGACTTATGACATACATAATACAATGCACTAATTTGACTTTTGATATTGTTCCAGATTTAGCTAGGCCATAGATGGGATTCCCTTCCCACAAAGACTACTGGACCTCAATGCCGCCTCTGCTGCATTACAGCCAGAAATTAAAAAAAAAAAAAAAAAAAAAAGGAGGAGCTCAGTAATTCCAAAGAGTACAGACAAGTCAAATTCAGCTTGGGGCACTTAAATACCTTTACAATATTTGTAATGCTTTTGAGGTGAGAGTCAAATGAGTACAAACTCAGCTGTGGTTAGGAACTACCCTCATTAAGACAAAGGCAACTTAAACTGATGAGAAGGTGCAAAAGCAATTTAAACTGATGAGATAATGCAACTTTTGCAGGCTGTTTCAAAGAATGATCCCAGGGTAACACATCACACCGATGTGATTATATATATAAAATTAATTTATTGTTTGGAAAAATAATAAGCTGCATTAATAAAAGCAAGGCAGAACTTTTGCAATTGGATACCCTCATAGTTCTGGTATCAGACCTGAACTGCTTGCACTCCGCAAAAACTATTTGTGTTTCTTTTAGGGATTTTCTTCATTCTTCAACCAAAACTGTATACTGAGGAACACAGGAATGATATCCCCACTCCCTCGCTTCCCAGAGTTAAAGTGGGAGTAATTTGCAAATATTGTTTGTTCTACTAAAATATACTATTCTAATTCACATTCTTGCTTATTTTTGTGATAGCAGTGCTGTTAAATCAACCAATTGAAAGACACTTATAACTCCAGAGATTTATGTAATGAAAAGTTTGGTGCTGGAATTCCATTAATTCTTCACATTCAGTATTGAATAGATCATTGCTATTTCCATCTGTGTAACAGCTGTGTGCAAATACTGAATTTTAGATACAAGGTAATTTCAAGTTAAGAATATCTGTTATACTTTTTAAGCCAAATTTAGCATAGCATAATTGTAGTAACATTCTGACCTTACCTTTGCATCCTCTGGACTTTTAAAATTAATAATTTTTCCAAACTCTTTGGCATGAAACACAGACTTCACTCGTTCCTAAAAAAAAAAATAAATTATTCAAATGTTATGACTAAGATGTTATTTACCATTAAGGCAGCTATATGGTTCAGACAGCAATGTGTACCCACTACCGTAACTCTAAATATATTCAAATTGCATGCACAAATCTGAGAAACTTCATTTTCTGCATGAAAGCACAGTGGAGTGGAACACTCTACCAATAACAGACTTCCGTTCTTATCATGGAGTCTCTGGACACTAGACTATAAAAGTGTGTAGGAATGGAAGGCAGATAATGGAGTATGCGGGGTAATAAAATTCAATATTCCCTAAGATATTTCTCACTCTTTTTTAAGTCATTACCTGGGTGGACATTCCACCAATACTGACTTGCAAGTAGTGATCTTAGGTAGTGAAAATAGGAAGTTAGGCTTCAGAAATAAAAGATAAGCAGTGATTTGCAAAGTACAGTTTTCAACAAAGAGCATACTGCAGACATGTGAATGGACTGAAATGACTGTTGTATAGAGATACAGATGGCTGTGTTATTCAGCAATGTCTAAAATGGCAGAAACTCTTGAGAATTATTTTGTCCTGTAAAAGTTCACTTGCAGTCAGAAATACAGTTTAGAGGATTCCAAACCAATATATGGCTCTGCCTTTTAGCTCTCTGCAACAGAAACAAATAATCTGAGTGAAAAACTGAATGACTTTGTAAGATGTCAAGACTGACCTGACAATCAAGCTCTGTAATTACATACATGAAGCTTATTAGAAACAAAACCAAAATACTGGCAGGTTAAATTCACTGACCAAAATTAAATTTGGTAATCATCACAACAAGAATTTAAGATTTTTTTTTCTTTTTTTTTTGAAGGAAATTTGCCTTTTCAATCACCATCTTTCTACATCCTTTGCCAATTTACCAGGGAAAGAAAATTTTAGAAAAAATTGCAACTGAGAGCAACATTCTTCAACTTGCATTCGAAGGGATAAGGATACGTCATCACAGTTTTTATGAACACCTTATTACACTTTTGAAGATTATTAACAAATGGGAAAAAAAATCCTTGAAGCACAGCACATGCAAATGTATTGCTCTGACATATTTCTATCTTTTCAATTGCAACAAGGTACATTTCCACATATTGGCATACTTCCAAAGCGCAGGAGCGTGTAGTAAAAATACTCTGCAATTTTCTGAAAGAGTTTTGTTATATCACTATCTTCCAAACTATAAATATATCACAAACTGCCATATTCAAACAAAACATATTTCTAGGGTTCAAGGAATAACTTCCTCTGTGAACATCAAGTCCTCAACTAGAAGAGAGATTAAGAAATCAGAGGAGAGATATCGGGAATTGAGTATTACAAACACTAACATAAAAAGAAAACAAAAAACATGATTAGATTAACATACCTTTGCTTCAATGCGTAATCTTCTGCCATCAACAATAAATGGTTCTTTGGTAAATTCATCAAAAGTGTATTGCCACTCACAAGTCAGCTGTCCAAATGTCCCTTTTGTCACAAATAGCACACCACTAGACATCAGAAAATAATAATTTTAAATTTAATGTAAAAATACTTAAAATTTACCAAGCTACCCTAGCTCTAATGAAGTCCTTCATTGTTCCAGAAGAGCTCTCATCTAATGACAAATAACAACCATATAGCATACTTTCCAAAAGAGTGAATTTTCAACTTTCTTCTAACTTATTTAAAGTACTATGCTTTATAGTGAAACTGTAACACTGCTTCTAGCTGTTTTTCTACAAAAAGTTGTACAGACTTTTTATTTGACAAGGATGCCTCATAGTCCACTGCTAAGACACAATGTCTGTTCCTGTAATTATCCTTTTTCCTTCAATATGCTAATCTATACAGTTCCATTGACTTCAGCTTAGAGAGATTTATAACAAATCCTTCTCAACTAAAGAAATCACAAAACCAACATCCCTTTTCTCTCCTTACACACAAATTACCATGACACTCAAAACAACAGATCCTGTTGAACAAGATTTTTAAAAGCACATTAGGCGTACCTTCCCCATTATTGTATCTACATACAAAATGAGAGGCATGTCAAAGCATGGTCAGTGATCAAAAATTACCAAGTCATACATACTTTGATGATGGTTTTACGTACTTATTATTGAGTCAAAACACTTTACCTTTTTGTCACCATTAACATATCTGTACTGTTGACCATAGCATGTGCAATATATCTGAGTTTTGAAAATCTTCCATTTTCAATTTTCTAAAAGAGATAAAAGTTTTATAACTTTGAATACGCTAGTACAAATTCAGGTACTAATTTAATGCTTAAAATGTATTTATCCCCCAAAAGTATGCATTATAACAGAACATACAGCATGTTTCAGGACTCACTTTTCTACATATTTTTAGTACACGCCAAACTTCTTGTGACTAATACAGTCCTGAGACAACAAAAGAAATAAGGATTCATATCCTAATTTATGTCAAATTACTTCCAAAAATTTGGAGCAATTAAATCTGGTAATAAATCTGTACCTAAGTGTATACTAGGGCCCACTATTATGTATACAGTTAGAACTAAATAAAGCACTTGAGGTAAAGCTTAGCCTTTCTCCATATTCTTGTGTCTCCCATTAACTTACTTAAACTTTTCCTACAATTGCTGTGAATATTGTAGCAGGATATTACATAATAGGTGATAAATTTAAAATATTGATGACAGCAAAATAATTTTTAAAAAGAGGCTCTGTAACTTTAACATGACTTGGCAACCATCGGATTTCTGGCTTTCTGAGCAGTAAGTGATTAAAGTAGTAATTAGTTTAAGATTGCTGCACCTTAGATGAGAACAGCAACATGACTGCATACTTCCCATCTGTTACAAATTGGAAGCAAAACCAAATCAGTGTAAACAAGTATGATTTAATAAACCATTAACCACAAACATATTGCTTCAGATATGTAGGCTGACGTTTAAAAACATGCAGGCTAGTTGCCACTGCAGATCAAATAGAAAAAAAACATGTAATAAGTATTCATCACCACTGTAAAATGAAGACACTTAATTAGGCCTATAATACAACTTGAAATTTAGCTGCATGGGTAACTCCACTTGTCCAAACAGATTTTTTTAAGTGATACCTTATGTACTGACTAAAATGCAAGAATATTTAAGTATTAGGTTCCAAAAAGATAGCTTTCCAGAAAGGTCTTAGAAACTTCAGACCATCAGAACCTCTCAGTTCATATTATTTCTCTCACCCCAACTCTTTTGAGGTACCACATCACAGCTATTGATCATGGGACTACTTATGTAGGTCACTGCTTGAATTCATTTCTGCAAGAGGTAGTGTAAGGGGCAGGATGCATACAGCAAGAAGAATGGCATAAGAAATGAGAAATTAATTATGTCAAAACCTGGGATTATTATTTTTTTATTTTTGGGAACTTCTTATTCAGGCTTTGTCTAGAGGCTGCCATGCCTCTGATTTGAGTCTCTCCCTGACATGTCATCCCACTGTAATTTACTCACTTTACCGATAATGAATTGAGAATTATGAAAATCAGTATGGAATTACAGTGTTTAACTATCACACCGGTTGCAATCCTAAACAAAAGCTATTTCAACGTCTACCAAACTCCACAAAAAGTATTTCATTGTACTAAGACAAAAAAGTGATTTGCTGGACACAGAAGTATTGTTAACATGTGGTATGTGCCGAGCTAAGTATTCTTGGTTAGTTATGTGTCAAAGATCATAAACTCAAGTTATCTGTGCTCTGTAGACAACAGACATTAACTGGGAGATAAATCACAGGAAAATGCTGCATGGTCCATTTGCAAAAGTAACAATCTATGTCAGTACTGAGTAGTAACTACTTCTAAGTTTTCTGCCTAAATTTTCTGATATTTCTACTCTTCATTTACAATCTTTATCCTTTTTAGCATTTAACTTGCACCTATTCATTAGAAAATACACCATACACAAATTTACTGCTGATAACTCTGACAGCAAGATCACCACTCTGCTCTACTACAAAAGTGCCGTATATAAATCAAACATGAAAGGATATATAATTGATCCCTCAATATAGATGCATAAATATCTTGTTCAACTTGTTCTGTAGCTTGCAGCATAAAACTCGACAACCTGAGCAGAAAGGATCAAACTTAATCCTGGAGTTCTCAGCAACTATACTAGACTTCATATTCAATTCACCACTAAAAACGTGGGGAAAGAAAATGTGGAGCCAACTATTAAAATATATCGAACAGGGGGGGAATATTTGAAAAGATGATCTGTATTTTTCTATGTTATTTTAAATGCTGAAAGAAAATAATTGCTAGATTAGGGTTTTTTGCATCTTTGGTGCCTCAAAGACCATAAGTTTGGGCCAGTTAACTATTACACTTTTTAAAAAGGTGTGTAATTGTATTTTCCAGCTGTACCAGCAATTGTTTGGGTTTTTATTTTGGTTAGTATTCTACAGCCTCAATCTACTGAGTAAAGAAAGAACTCTTTTTAATTATATTGCAGTGAAACTTGAATTAGTGAGACCTGACCCAGAAGTACTACCATTCATGCCAAATTTTACTTCCACATTCTGTAACTGCAACACAAAATTACAATTCTATTTGTAGAATTGTAAGTTAAAAAAAACCTAAAAAGTTACGCCAACTTGATAGAAAAATGTATTATTTCTAAAAATCAAATTCTTATTTTATTTGCAGACATGCTTTTTCTGTCAAAAATGAAGCTGGTTTGAGTGAGGAAAAAAGTGTTTTTTAGATAATTGATATGCCTTGTCTTGTACAGGAGGTCATTACAAAAGAAAAACAAAATTTTATAGGATAAAAAAAAGAAATCGCACTAAAAAGCCAAAAAGAAAAAAAGTTATTTAACATATTCAAAGTTCCCAGAATGGAGTAAAGTTAATAAAACACAACAGCAGCCTTGCCACACAATTGTACCTAACAAGTTCCTCAACTTTTAGGCATAACACGTCTGTTCTCAGGGCTGCAAAATAACTTCCTACATTCTTGTAAGAAATATCCAAGTTCCTTTTATACCTGAAATATTCAAAATCCTTTCCATAAAATTTCAGGCAGTAACACATCGGAATGCTGTCTTTCATCTACTTCTGCAAGACATCTTTTTGAGATGATACTACTACAAAAAAAAAAAGGAGCATACATGATCCATAGCAGTCTTAAGCATCAGTAGTTTCAGCTGAAACAGCCTCTCAAGTAGAGTCTGTCCTCTCTTTTATCTGTGAGATTAAAGCCGTGTGTTCAAGTGTATCTATACCAACGCACACAGCTTGGGGAACAAATTGGAGGAACTGGGGTTTCACGCCCAGTCAGAAAGTAATGATATCATAGGAATAACTGAAATGTGATGGGACAACTTGCATGACTACAGTATTATGATGGATGGCTATAAGCTGTTTTGTAAAGACAGACAGGGAAGAAGAGTTGCACTCTTTAACATAGAGAACACTGAATGTATAGAGGTAAACTATGGCAAACTGGATCAAGATCAGAGGCATGATTTCTAAGGTGGATCTTAAAGTAGGCATCTGCTATTGACCTTCAAAACAAGGCAATAATGCCAATGACACCATATTTGGGTCACTTAAGCAAGCTTTGTGTCAACAGAAGGTGGTCCCTGTGGGTGACTTCAACGACACAGACATTTGTTGGAAGAACACTACAGCAGTTTCCATGTCATCCACCAAGTTCCTAGAATGTATCGATATCTGCTTCTTCATGCAAATATTAGATGTGCCAATGAGGAATAACGTACTGCTGGACTTTTTACTGACAAACCAAGAAAACCTGCTTTGCAGTTATCTTGGACAACTATAACCTTGGCTGCAGTGATCATAATGTTGTGAATTTTGGGATCCTGCTAAGTGTGCTGAAGGTTAGTACTGACAAAGGTTTTACATCTCAGAAAAGTAAACTTCATCTCAGTTGGGAGGAATTCTGTGGGAAGCTTTCATGGAGAACACAGCAGTGCTGTGAGTTTTTATAAAATGCTCTCCTGGAAGCACAAAAACTATTCACCCACTTTAAAGGTAAGGGAAGTTGGTGGAGCAAGAGACCCCTTTGGCTTAACTGCAAGCTTCTGTATCTGCTCAAAACCAAAAGAAAATTATACCAGAGATGGAAAAGCAAATGAACATCCGTTGAGAAGAACAAGGACATTGCTAGGATGTGCAGAAGTGCAGTTAGAGCAAAAGCCCATCTTAAATTGAAATTTACGAGAGATGGCAAAAACTACAAGAAAGGTTCTTCAAGTATGTAAACAACAAGCAGAAACAGAAGAAAAATACTGGACCACTGTTGAACAGGAAAGGTGAATTAGTCACCACCAACAATGAAAAGACAGATGTTGTCACCACTTCCTTTACCTCTGCCTTTACCAGCACTGTTGGTTTCCAGACCTTGGGAACAAAAACCCAGGCTGACACAGGCACACGCCCACCGTCAGTGAAAGAAGTGTTGGTACATGAACTGTTACGGGAGCTTCACCTCTACAAACAAATAGGCCCTGACAGTAACCACCCAAGGGTGTTAAGAGAACCAGCTGACATCATTGTGAGGCTGCTCTCTGTAATGATCAAGGAGTTGTGGAGATTGGAGGACATCCTGGAAGACTGCAAGAAGCCTAATGTCACTCCCACCTACAAGAAGGGTTTATTAAAGGAGTATCCAGGAAATTAGAGGACCATTAGTCTTGCTTCAGCCCTTGAGAAAGCTACAGAATGAATCCTCCTGGTGGCTGTAGCAAGTCAAATGAAGCATGGAACAGGGAAAAGCTGGCACAGATCCACCAAGAGTAAACTGTTTTTGACAAACCTGTTTGCTTTAAATTACAAACTAACCTGCTGGGGTAAAGCAAGCAGTGAACATTGTGTTCTTGGATTTCTCCAAGGCTTTTGATACAGTTTCCCACAGACTCCTCTTAGAGAAACTGATGCATTATGGGCTAGACAAGTGACCTGTGTGGTGGATGGGGAACTGGCCTGCAACGGGCACCTGGGGGCCAGTGGTGAACAGCTTCTTTACAAACTGGAGTTACAAGTGGGGTTCTGCAGGGATCAACACTGGGCCCAGGGCTGTTTATCTCTGTAAGTGATCTGGAAGGATCACTGAATGGTGATCTGGATGGAATCAAGTGTACCCTGATGAAGCTTGTTGTTGATACTAAACTGAACGGGGAAACGGGACACCTTGGAAGGGAGAGCCAGCCTGTAGGAAGATAGGCTGAAAGAGTGGGCTAAGAACAACCTTTTGGAAAACGAACAAGGACAAGTGTAAGGTCCTGGGAAAAACAGAATGCATGAGCACAGCTCAGGCTGGGAGCTACCTATCTGACAAGCGGCTCTGTGAAAAGGAACCTGGGAGTCCTGGTGACAAGCAGCTCAATGAGTTAACAGTGCGCTGCTGCAGCAAAGAAAAGCCAACAGGGTACTGGGTTGCTTCAACAAGGCCATCACCAGCAGAAATAAGGAAGTAATGATCCCACACCTTCCCAGGACACAACTCAAATACCGTCTTCAATTTTGGTCCCTGCTGTACAATAAGGATGAGGACAGGCTGTACAGGGTCTGGAAAATGGCCACAAAGATGACTGAAGGACAGGGAAGCCTGCGGTATGAGGGAAGGCCGAGAGATCTAGGTTTGTTCAAAGCTCTTAGTGCTTTGCAGCAATTCTGATTGTTCAGATGTTGGCAGAAGAGTTAATTCTTACTACAGTACCTATAGATAAATAAATATCTATTGCAAGGCATCTTTAAACGGAACACAAAAAAAAAAATTTAGCAACAAACCCCTCAGAAAAGAATGAGAAACCTGTGCAAGCATTCCAGGGGATACAGAATAGAACAGTTTAAGAAATAAACAACTTGTAAAGCTATTTTTATGACACAGAATTAGAGTGGTTCAGTGTTAGGTTTTTTCGCCCCCTGTCTAGATAAATAAAAAGCTAAATACTTCTGCATGCTACATACATTTTACTACACAGAACCTTGTAAAAGACCTAGTATTTTCTCCAGCTACCTGTGATTTTACATAAGGTTTAGTTTTGGGGTAGATTTTTTAGGTTTTTTGTTGCTATGAAAACAACACAAATATTGGTTTAAGAACCAAATAAGTTAGTCACAACCAAAAATAACTAAATAAACCATTATTTCACACATCCAAGAATTCCAAAGATACACAAAATAACTACTTAAAGGTAAAACAAATAATAAATTTAAAAAATTAAACGCTTATGTTAAATATTGCTTTCAAAACATATGTATGTTTTAAATACTTTTATAGGCCATCTAGTGTTTCTACATAATCTAGTTCCAGGGAACATGAGAAAATGTTAGAACAGAACAGATGAATCCATTTTCAATATACTTTAGACATGTTTATTGTGGAAAAGAAAAGCAGACAAAATACTTTTGAAATATGAAATAAAATCATCAAACAGCATTTTAACACCAATAATGACTGTACAACTCAGTAAAGTTTCACTAAACACATTTAAAAGCATTCCATCTAGCAAATTATAAATAAAACCTGCCAAATACTTATGTAAATGCAGAAACATTAAATACACTTCAAAGAAACATATCTGGAAATAAACTCTTAGTCACA
Source organism: Cuculus canorus (assembly GCF_017976375.1). Lineage (NCBI taxonomy): Eukaryota > Metazoa > Chordata > Aves > Cuculiformes > Cuculidae > Cuculus > Cuculus canorus. The sequence continues at coordinate 28,749,450 of NC_071441.1, read as the reverse complement.
GTATTACTATTTCTTCATATCACTCAATATTACGTTCACCTAATATCCGGTTTTACTTATAAGACTATTTGTATTATATTCTTTGTTACTTGGCCTAGCACTCATCATCATACAGTTCATTCCCCCACATGTTTTTTTTTCAGTTTTAAAAATAAGATTTTAATATCAAACAACTTCAGTTTCTCAGTGGGAAGTATAACAGCAACATCTGGTACTTAAAGGTCAAAAGAAAGTGACAAAGGCCATGTTTATCTTTTACAGTCCGTATTACTCTAACTGTCATCATCATCATCATCACTACTATTGAGAGTCTTAGTCCACTCCCTGTAGGCCTGTCTTTTCTGAAAGCATGGTAAGGGAAGAAGAAAGTAGAAATATTAGTTTAAAAGTGTTAGTTTGTCCAACAAATTTGTTAATTAAAGCAAAATAAAACCTGAGAAAACAAATGATAAAGTGACATCCTAATTTAAGGCACAGTATGAGCACATGAAATCACCTATATCCGATTTACTTTTACTGGCGTATATAATCTCTTAACCACTAAGAAGTTTTATTCCAATATAATCTAGTAACCTGATGAAAATGTTCCAATATGGTGACTGCAGTGGGGCCAGTCACTAGATCTGTATACACAGAAATAGTACAAAACAGGAGAATAACCGTAAGAAAATAATATGCTTTGGATAATTAAACTGCTTTGGATAGGGAATGTGTAATACACTGAGTCTCATGCAAATCAAGGAGAGACATGTAGAACCAAAAACACTAGTACACTTGAGGATAAAATAACTTTAAGACATCAATTATAATATATCAGAAATTAATGTCTGAAAAATATTTACAAAATTAATTATTTTCTGTTCACACTGTCTACAGGAAGACTTACAACCCTGTTTGAAGCTTTCAAAACATTTCCTCAGGAGTAGTTCTGCCTTTGAATTGTCAGTAGCGAAACCTAGTATGAAACGTACTATTTTTCTACTTTACCTACTTTCAAATGGTGGCTGCCATCACAAAATATTACAGGCACTACACAATGCAATGCCCTTATGCTTTTATAAGCTGAATAAAGGAAGATGGTGGTTATTGTACTCAACCACAGAAGAGAAAAGACAGAATTACATATTGCATTGCAGGCTTTTTTCCAGGTTTCTCAGAAAAAAATACCAAATGCAAACAGAAATAGATTTAAGAAGCAAAAGCAATGCAAAGCTATTAGAGAAGTCTGCACTTTACAGCTGACTCTGTTGACTTGCAAACATTGTTTTACTGGTACACTTTGAAACACAAAAGAGTATGTTATGCAATAAATTTTCTTACCAAAAAAAAAGGAGAAAAATGAGCAAGTAAGTTTATGCCACTTATGAGTGGTATCTTGAAACTATGCTATAGTTAAGGTAATATTGCTTTATAACACTGGCTTTATATTGGAGAGCAAAGGTTAAAGCTACCTCACTAGAAGAAAGGCAGAGGCATGCTAGTCATTAGCAAAGAGCTTTCACAGTTTGCTGAACTAGGTCACCAGTGAACAGTATAGTGAACATAGCTGAGATGCCCTAAATAGCACAAACCCCTTCCCAATCTTCCAGAAAATAAAAGCCACACTAAGGAAACACCAAAGAAACAGAAACAACCAGACTGGAACTCAATATGAAATGCATGGCTATGGCAATTCTCAAAACAGTCTAAAGATTCTCTCCAAAGGAAACTTCATTATTTTCTCCAAAAAGGTTATTTCCATATGATTTTTCCAGCATTTCCCTGGCACACTGTGAATCCTTCAATGTGTATGTTAAAAACTCTGTTTACATTCATGTAAATCATGAATTACTATTTTATTTCCTACATTTGAGTATTTGTAAAATGCAGTTTTACTTCTAACAAAGGAAAAATTGAGAAACTTCGTCAGCTGCATAAAAGTCTGTTTAAAATAGTGTTTTACATAAAATTGACAATAAAAACTCACTGTTTAAAATTTCTGAAAAAATATCTTTGTGTTCATTACTATTTATTAAAAATAAATATGAAAGACGAATCTTTTTAACTACGCATATAAAGCTGCTGCTTCTTTCAAAATGCTCTGCATCTTGCACTAACCTATACAGAAACACTGGTATAAATTAGTGTCTTTCTCAAAAGCTGTATCACAGAAACTAAATCACTAAAGTGATCATAAGCTTAAGAAATGACATGGAACTTCCTGACTACTGAGTTACTACATAAAGGGGTAGTAACAAATTTAAAGAATGGGAAATTCTGTAAAATATTTATTTCAACAAATGATGAGTTAAAATATTATGCCAAATTATCTTTCATTTTCTTCACCTGTAACATTTGACTTCCAGCTCCATCTCTTAATCTGTAAGGTCTGATAACTCCATCTTCACCAAAGAAGCGAGGTGGGCGCAAGCTTACCACATCTTCTGATGAATCTGCAACTCTGACAATAAAGCAACAAATTTGAAGTAAGTGTAAGTATCTATACTCAGCTATAACATTTAGCAAAGGCTCTGAATTATTTTAAATACAAATTAAAATAAAGTACTAGTACAGCAACTGTTGTTGTCTATAAATGCATTTTTTAATAAGAATAAACAGTAGATATTCCATGAAACAGTAACAGATTTTCCTCAGAAATCTATTCCAGAGAAGAATTATCAGCAAGTAGGTCACAAGGCAGCACACAACTGCAATACTTATAATTAACTACTGTACTTCAAAACTTCTAAAGTGAAGACATCTGTGCCACACAGAAGTTCTGCTTCATATTTTTCTCGCATTTCTCAGCCTAAGAACTTGTAGTGGAAAACCAGAAGAGCAATGGCAATTTTATGGCAGCAAAAGTGGTCCGGCTCACTAAGAACAGGACCATTAAACAGCAGCATTCAGACAAAGTTACTAAATGCTCCCTCAAAACACTTTCTCCTATTTCTTCACACATTACAGCATGAGATAAATTTCAGCAACCCATTTATTAAACTGAGACTATTACAGTATTCAATACATAGTCTTAACAGTTTTCAGTCTGAATAATCAGGACAGATGCTGTCATGACGTGGTAGTCTTGGAAATAATCTCACATAGTAACAAAAAAAAAAAAAAAGTAACTTTTGATGCAGTGAAGAAGTCCTTTGTTTCTGTATAACTGGGTTAAGAGGTAAAAAAAATCAGCAATCAAAGAAAATCTGATTGCTAACGCTTTTAAACTAGTTTATTAGGTAATGCTAGAAATACCTGAGATCTGATGTTGTGGTTTTTAAGTGCTATCAACTGTGTATTTTTTAAAGAGTCATCTATTTATTATATAAATAACAATACAGACAAGATTTTTTCTAGCTCATCTGTATTGACAAAGTTGAGAGATCCAGAAAGACTGACGCAGAAGGGATACAAGGACACAATGTAATATTGCTGTTATTATTACCTGTTTCATGCGATATGCCACTCTTCATACTTACTTTTTAATACCCTGAAAGGTGCTGCTGGCCATGTCTATGATTCCTCCAGTAGGCCTAGCTACTGCTCCCACTAAGCCTTTTCCAACACCTTTGAAAAAACCAGCTGCTCCTTCTTTCTGAGCTCCTAAGAGGATTAAGAGCAGCAAAACACTGAGTTTTTCTTAAAATTGTAGTAAAATTAATGACCATTTAATTACAAATCTTATTTGATATGTACCTACATAGTCTTCTCCACACAAAGCTCGTATAAACAACGTTTAAACTAAAAGTCAGTAGGAATATAAAATCTTCGTAACTATTTATACAATATAATCAAATATCAAAAATTTACCATCATATGAATACTAAATGCATCAGAAGACCTAAACTTACCTCTTATTGGTTTTGTAACTATTCCTGTTATGCCACTGACAAAACCCTACCAAAAGAAACAAAAGAGACATTACAAATACACTTTCAGATTATATTTTGCATTTTTCTTACTACTTTAATGGTGAATAACCTCAAAGTACATCTGTTGGAGTATTCTAAAATTCACTACAAGTTAACAGAATCAGAGGTACCTACTTCACAGTTCCTAACTTCTCTTCTACCCTTACATATATTTCTTTGAAACTACCACCCAATTGTGGATGTACTTTTGCAAAACCAGAACTAAAAGAGTGACAAGTCTCTGGTGAGTATAGCAGCTTCTATATCTATTACTCTTGCCTGCATAAAACCTATTAAACTTTTTATATTTTTTTCCTCCTTACAGAAACTAATCCTTTTCCACCACGAGTGATACCCTCTCTCAGACCAGTGGGCTGTTTATTCATGGCTTCTCTCCTTTTCTGCTGGTAATCCTCATCCATAGTTATTGCAGCTACTCCTTTTGCCATAGCACCAGTAATTCTTGATGCAGCACCAGCCAATCCACCTGTTGTAACATAAAGTAAAATGCCAATGCAATTTACAAATATTCACCTATATTGCTTACTATTAAGTATACTTTCATGATAATGCGGAAACTTACCAACAGCTCCCCCGACTAGTGCTTTAAGTCCTAGGGCCATTCCTTCTATAAATTCTTCAGGACCCTGGATGGCTCCCTAAGAAAAAAAAAAAAGCATTTCTGATAAACTTCAAATAGAACGCATTACATTTTTTTCAAACTTCTATTTTTATTGCAATTTATATATAACAAAGAGAACAAGAGCACAAGACTGAGTGAGAAAGTGTGAAAGTGCCCATGAGACCACCTACAAGAGAAAGATTATTTTAAAATACTAATACGTTCCCTGAAGGCTGCTTATTTTAAGGCAAATTTAAGGAGAGTTTTTAAGGAAAAAAGCAAATTTATTTCGAAATAAGAACTATAAGAAACACTTTTTTGTTAATTAACATAAATGGACAACGCTCTCCCTTTTATCTGACTTAAGTTTTCTAATAACATCTCCCAGCACCTTCACTTTAAATTTTCAATTCTAAATCTAAAACCATAAAAGGCATTAATATATACACATTTTCAATATAGTTCATATCTATATACTCATGATACATTTCATAACAAGGCAGCAGAAAGTTTTACCTGGTAAGGTTCATAGAAGAATGCTTCTACTCCTTCAGACAAGCCTCTTATGAATCCAAATGGATTACCCAATACATCAAGGCCAAGAATAAGAACATACATCTGTTTAATAGCCTAAAATAAAGACATTTATTAATTAAAGTATTTAAGAAATTGTGTAGTATATGCAGGTGAAAAAGTGAAAGTAACATGAATTTAACACAAACCCCTCAAAATTGTTAGGAAAAGAAGACATAGTTGTATTAAAAAGGATCTTAGTCAGCCAAATAAACATTACTTCTTAACAAAAAACTGACATTAATATTCTTGAGATTTTACAAACTAAGCATGTTACCTGCATTTTTCTCATACTACAGGACAAAATTTGGTCTGTTTGCATATGCTGACAAAATACTGTTTGTCAGCACGAAACATTATTACCACATCTATAGGAAGTGTAATTAGATTTTTAGAAAAAGTTAAGCATCTCCTAGATTTCACATTTTCTTTCTGGGAAAGAAAGGATGAGAGCACAATAGATAAATTGTTCCCCAATTAAACCCTTTACAGTTATCTTCTCCTTTAAAGATGGAGAGATTGCTAAATTAATAAGTCAAATGAAGCCTTTATTATTAACGATGGATGGATAGAAAAACACTAATTCTTTTATGCAAAACCATGTCTGCTGGATTCTCTCCACTGGATGATATGACCTGAACAGCACACAATGGCCAAAGAGAGATCATAATTCATATATAACTAACATGCAAGAAAACGCATTAATAGAGCAGAACTGGCATCAAACTATTCAGAGTTGCATTATGTCTGCTTCCAGTACACATTCCAGCAAGATGTTTTGTTATCCACACCACTTTTCCTGTAGTGATGAATTGGAGGCAATACTTGCCCCCATAATAAAGGCAACAGACTCTAATCAGTAATTGTTTTGTATATGTTTGTACATTTAACCTCTATACAAAACATATGAAGCTGAAAGTAACTATCTTTTTCTATAGAACCAAATTGCACAGTAGTGCTTTCAAAACAAATTTTCTGAAATATTGAAATTTATTTACTCTAACCTGTTTTGAATAATGTCTTCGAACTGCTGACTGGAGTTGTTGTGTAGTACAGAAGTGATAGCTGAGTTCAAAGAATGCCAACCTAAAAAAAAAAAAAGGAAAGAGAAAAAGTAAGTCCTTTTTAGGCAATCTAACAAATGTAATATTAGTTTAATATTTGGAAGTAAACATTATATTCATATTTTTAACCTACTTAAAGACAACATCTTGTACATCTGTGAGGGTGGCCCCTATACTTTTCAGCAGGAGATTCAAGGACTGCAGTGGTATCAATTCATTCTTTCTTTCTTCTTTGTTACTGTCTTCTCCACCCGTACTGAGTGAAAAGCTCAAGTGTAACTAAAGGATAAAAATGAGATTAGGATATAATATGGTTGGTTATTGGGAGTATTATATGTCTATCTTAATCATCTTTTAGATAATTTAAAAGCTGAGATAAGACACTTCCAGTCTTGACTGAAATCAGGCTGACTTCACAACAGAAAACAAACACATCACATAAGCTAATAAAAAATGAGTGACACTTAAAATCAAACCAAATAACTGGAACTACCTTTAGGAAAACAAGAACATGAAATTGATAACATGTTTTCGGGTAAGATTTCTAGGATCTTTACCTATAATTTAGGTTATCAGCTCATTTACAATACATTTTCTTTCTACAACCGATACCCCAAGCCAAAGCAGACTGAAATGACAACACAGCATGGTGTAAAAGCAAGAATGAGTAATCAAAGCCTAGGAACACATAAATATTAACACAGGTTTTACAGTTGATAAATACTAGAACACATATACAACCAAAAAAAAACACCTCTGCAGGACTGAATTCAACAAAGTATTTGTTTCACAGAAATTAATGTGACAGTCTCAAAACTGCTCAAAGCACTTTATAGTGTATTCAGCAGTTTTCAAAAATCAGATAAAAAGAAGTGATGCCTCTTTCCAGTTCTCTGAAGATACCACCATATGCCATTCATTAATTTATGTTATTACAGAGCTTAACTACAGCTTCATTCAAAGATCATAGAATCATAGAACGGTTTGGGTTGGAAGGAACATTAAAGATCTCCTAGTTCCAACCCCCCTGCTATGGGCAGGAGCACCTTCATCTAGATCAGGTTGCTCAGAGCCTCAAACACCCTAGGGAGGGCGTATACACAATGTCTCTGGGCAACCTGTGCCAGTGCCTCACTGCCTTCACAATAAAAAAGTTCATCCTAACATTTAATCTAAATCTCCCCTCTTCAGCTCAAGATTAACTCTCATCCTACTGCTACACTCCCTGATAAAAAGTCTCTCCCCATCTTTCCTGTAGGCCCCCTTTAAGTACTAGAAGACTCCTACAAGGTCTCCTCTGAGCCTTCTCTTCTCTAGGCTGAACAAGCCCAACTCTCTAAACCTGTCCTCATAGGGCAGGTGCTGCAGACCTCTGATGATCTTCATTGCCCTCCTCTGGACTCGCTCTAACAGATTCATGTCCTTCCTGTGCTGAGGAACCCAGAATTAAACTCAGTACTCCAGGTGAGGTCTCACAAGAGCAGAGTAGAGGTGGGGAATCACCTGTTGGTCACGCTTCTTTTGATGCAGCCCAGAAAGAAAGCTAGTTTTGCAGAATCACTGCACTTAATTCACAGCTTTACATTGACTTCATAACAATTAAAACTAACTTTTTACTAGAATTTGAAGTTCATTTATTCAGTCCTACCTCCTCCACATAATTTTTGTCAAATATGACAGAATACATTAAAATATAAGCATTTACTTTGTATCAAAGTATTCACTTTGTTATCTTAACATGTAAAGGGCATTTTACCCTTTAGCCAACCCCTGAGCAGTCACTATAATTAAAAAACTGAGATATACCAATGAACATCTAGAGGAAGATACACTGAAACAGCTAATAGGTATACTTGGAATGAGCTAAAGTGTTTACATAAAGCTAGCCAAGCATTTCCTGGAATTACCTCTTCTAGTAGTGGACAGTTCCTAACATCTTAATCAGATATTGTATAGAGGTGAAACCATTCCTTGATCTATTACCCATGGGATGGAGGGGAAATTCTCTTACTAAGAACTGTTATAGAGCCTACAAAGTACCATAATAGCTTTAACAATATCATCTATGTAACAATCAAAAAAACAAAGACCAGTATGCTAAAAATGCATGAGAGTTATATTTGGACAAAGACACTGTTGTTCCCATGTAAGCATCCAAATACTATTCAACGGTACCTGAATATTCATGGGAATGGCGAAATAGCCAAAAGTAAACTCTACCCAAGTCAAAAAACAAACCTGCTTTTCTAGCAAGTAAGTAATGATAAAATAGTAAATGTCATAGCACAGTATTGCTGGCTGTATTTTTTTTTTTTTTTTCCAGAAATTACCTCAATCCGTAAACCACAACACACTGTCTGCACACAAACTAAAGCATTTTGCAAGGATCTCTTAAATAATAAAAACAATTATGGTATATGAAGGAAGTAATGGATAGGAATGAAATAATTATTTTTTGATGTAAATATTTTAAAATATTAATGTAAGCCCCACATAAGTTAATGGTTACAATGAAAACTCTTTTCTAGAACATTTTTATTTTACTTTTTATCACTCCAATGTTTTTTTTATTTCCAGTGCCTACTATCCTGCAGGAGACAAAAATCCTGCAGGAGACAAAAATCCTTCACCAGAGAGCAGACACAGGCTGTTCTGTGAAAGGTATACCTTAATCGGAGAGATATGAAAGTATTCATACAAGCTGATTTGTGATGTATCCATTGATGACACGCTCATCAGTTCTTCTTGAAGAGATTCAACATCCTTTTTGAAAAGTTCTAGCTGTGAATGCATTTAAAAAAAATTAAAATTTAGAGTATATGAAACCACTATACATTTGTCACTGATGCAATACATTGACTAATACTATTTATACTCTTGTGATATTCTTTTTAATTAAGCAGCAACATTTTAGAGGACTTAACTAGCTTGTTTGCTGCATAAAGGGGAAACACAAAAAACGATAACCCAATGTACATCTATTTAATAGGGTTTTTAAAAATCTATTTTTATGAAAAATAATGCTATTTAAACTTTCAAGTGCAGAATTTTTACAGAGGGCATTCATATATACACTTCTGAAAGTATCCTACAGTGCATAGGTTTTTAAATACAAAAAACAGACTAAAAACTATTTTCTGTCATACACAAACTAGACTTCTGCATACTCCTAGAAGACCTCCACCTATCCCTTTTCTCCTTCAAAAGACAGGGTTCCTTCACAGAAGTTCTGAAGAATTGGACATGTACAAAAAAAAATTTTAAACAATAACAATTCTAAAGCTATCGTCAGGAAAGACTTAACCAGTCAAAGAAAGTTAAGCTGTAACTGAAAATTATGTGAGAAATCCTTTCAGAACAGTAAACCCAGGTATCATTTTGCTATTAATACTTAAAAAAGCAAACAGTCAAGGCAATATATGTAAGTAGGAACCAAATCCTAAAAATATGCCTTGCAATTCCACTAAAAATGAAAGTACAGAAGAGGGCCTCCTCTAATCTTTGGATTCAGTGATTCAGCTTGCAATGCTGATCTGAAATAATTCATCCTTCCACCGGGAGGAGAAAGAGAGAGTAAAACACAACAACACATTTTTTTCCACTACATAATCATGCACTGAAAATTAATGTAATTGTTCAAACTACCACAACAAAACTAGAAATCACAGGCAAAACCAGCATCAACAGATGCAACAGTCTGCACACCCTAGCACACTGCTGGACCCACGTGTTTAAACTACACATTCTTGCCTGTGAAAATACAGCACCATTTCTGAAATAATTCTAAAGTAATTTTATTAATGTTCATTAAATATCTGCTTTGTTTAAGGAACCTTTCAAATTTCTAATTTATGTTTCACTAGCAGCATTTCCGAGATGCAGACAAAACAGGTACACTTTCTGCTAAATAAATTATTATCAGTTCATTGTGTACTGACATTCAAACTTCAATAATCTTAACAAACAGAGCATGCTCAATATACAGCACAACTGCATTGTTCCTATACAGCTCATCACCTTTTTTTCTCCTCTGGGAAATCCAAGAAACTCTGGCTTCTGTTGCCTTACTGTTGTATCTGAAGTCTTCATTATTATTTCCCAAGCAGACTACCTTGCACTTCATATTATCCTATCTACTGTTCCTGTCTACAAACTCATCAAGATAGTTCCACTTCCTACTCAACCTCTCACTTCATTCCTTTTACATTCTCTTACTCTTATGGGCAGGTAAGTTTCAGTGATTTCCTGGCCAGGATGTTCCTAGATTTATTTTTATCTTTATTTCTTTAAATAAGCTGCATTAGTACAGTATTATTTTAATTTCCTCCCTGTTTGGGGTTCTTAATTAACTGATACTTCAGGCATTAGTAAGACCAAAGAATCTACAACAGCATTAGTTTAATTATTTTCAGGTTTTGAAGACTTCTTTGCATAACATGCAAGATTAGAATAAAGGGACAAGTTAGTGTTTGCCTCAGGCAACGGAAGCTCCTAAAAATCTCACAGCTTCCTATTAGTCCTAGACACAGCAACTAAACAGTGTAACGGACAAAGAACAACAAGATGTTTTTTTAAATACTAGTTGAATAATTAGAAACTTAAAATCTATTAATCTTTAAGCGACAAAAGGTTTCTACCTCTTGGTCACTTGGCACATCAGCCTGTGTAAAGAATTCAGCCAGTGCATATAGAAAGCCAAGATCTAATCTGAGATCCATCTCTTGAATCAGGACCTTAAAATATCTGCATATGAAACGAAAAACGGTTATTAAGTTGTTCTATGAAAATGTTCAACACATAAAACTTCATTCATAATAATTTTAAGGCTTGATTAAACATAATCAATAGTAAAAGAGATGGAATGTGTCAAAATACTTACTTAATATGAGATATTTGTGAATGTCCTGCAGTTCTCATGACAATACTGACATCAGTAAATGGTTTTGGTGCTATGAAGTTGTAAAACAAGAGATCAGCACAGATTTTTATATGCTAAGCATATCTTTTTATTTTTAACTTGAATATGTCACATGTTCAGGATTTTCTCAATCCTGTAAAGTGGGATTGCATAATGGATATGACAACTAATATCAGGGAATAAAGCAGGAACAGAAGGGAATAGGAAGACAAGGATGAAATGGAACATCAAAATTTTATTTCACTCATCTTTGAAAATGTACCATTTTCATTTAAAAGTAAACTAATATTAATATAATCTTAGACTTAAATAATTTCCCTAGTCATAGAATAGGGTTTTCCAACAGCTGATACCAACATATAAACTAAATAACAAAAAAAAAAAATAAAAATTCTGCAGGTTTATGCACCTCAGCTTGAAACTGATCATATTTACAATTAGCAGTTGACATCTTATTAGCTTCTGTACAAAATTACAAGCAGTATTATTTGTTTCAATGAAGAATCTCTCCTGAGATTACTCTGATCTTCCAAGCAACTTTCTCCCAAACAAGTTTATGGGAGACTACAGTTCATCACATAGTCTACTGACCCAGCTCTGAGTTCCAAACAATAGAGAAGCTGGAAGGCCACATACAAAACAGACAAAATATAATTTCCCAACTACAGTGCTAATAAATGGTGTCTCACATAGTAATTTTGAGTTTGAATTTAGGTTGGTACTGGCATACATTTCTAATTAGTTAACATTATTTCAGATAAATCACTAGGTGATCTATTGCATGCAAGCAAAAAAAAAGAAAAGCAACCCCAATAGTGTTAAATTGCCTTACTTGGGGCAGTATGGGGAATACTGGATGACTAAAGACGAAAAGTGAATCCTCACTGCCACAGAAATCCAAATGCAAATAATACAGAAATGATGCAGCAGATTCGCTACTACCAAAAAAAGGAATAATTTGATCTTTTCTTATTTTCAGCAGGCAAGTCTTTTCCTGTACTAGTCATCATTAAGTTTTAATTGTGGTCTGAATGCAACTGCCAAAAGACCATTTCAAGTTTGAGCCAAATATAACTTTGACATTACACACCCCAAGAACGCTGAATAAGCATGTCAAGATGACATGCTTAAAAGGTCTGACAGCAATCAGAAGAAAACAAAATTTCATTCATTCATTGATAACTGTTTAAATAGTTTTCTGTATATCTTCTGCGTAGAGGAAACTGCTTTTCTATCTCTAACATTAGTATTTGTGTTCCCTGTAGTCAGTAAGCTTATACAGACTTTATCTGGTAAATATGACATGGTTAACTTCAGTACAAGCATGTTAACTTATCATTTTAGAAGTAAGTGTTATGTTAAACTAGAACAACAAACCTGAATCCAGGGTGATGGACTTTGGAGGTTTAATAGGATAGAACACAAAGGGAAATATGGCTCCAGGAATCTGGTTTTGTATCTAATAGGGGTAAGGACAGGACAAGGTGCAGCATGTTAGCTTTTCAATAGTGAAATATTTTAAAATCAGGACAAACACAGGAATTATGAACATTACCTGTAGCATTCCAATTCAAAAGCAGAAGAAAAATCGACTACTGCAATTCAAAATATTGGTTTTTTTCCAAAACAAAATAATCCAATCGAGTAGTCTAGAAAAACTTCTCAGTCGGTGGTAATAAATGGTCCACAGAAGTTTTGCAAATAATTTGTTTTTAAAAACTTGGAAAATATGCAAGACAACAAATTGTACCTTTTTTTTTTGTTAGTTGAAAAGAAAAGGCACAAGAAAAAGCATGGAAGATGTATGGTAAAAGTTTTTCCCCAGTCATAGGTGTTTGGGTTTTTTTTTTTCCAGAAGCATTTAAGTAGTACTTCCAAAGAACGAGGATCAGTGATGCAAAAGCCAATAAGTACAATCAAATTTAAAACTTGACAAATCCAAACAATTCTAAAAAATCCAGGTTTCCAGAAAAGTCACCTGTTCTTAATAACTCACTGTTTTTTGAAAAGACTCACCTGTATCCTGTAAATTTGAATTCTGAAAGACTTCTGATGTGCAGATGAACTGTATTCCACTTTTAAAGCTGGCAGATAATTCCTTCTGATCGGAATCTCATTTGGTTGTTGAATTTTCATATTCATTCCATTAGGAGTTAAACATACCTATTGTATTATCAAAGAAAACTTAGCATGCTACGTGTTTCAGAAGACTTCCTTCTATAATATAAAGTTTACACTGTTCATTAACACTGCGAAGATAGCTTAGCAGTTAATGTTTTGCAGCTTTTAAGTCAGATGTCATAAATTTCCTTTATTTAAAACAATCAAATTTTGTCATAAATTTCAGTAGAGGTAACACTACAAAAGAAGTATGTGGGGGATCACTACCATTTAATACATGGCTTTCTAGAGGAAAGGCAGAGTACTATAGTAATACAGTCTATGACAGAAAAATTAGCTCATTTATTTATCTACAACACAATTCTAATGAGTATCTAGCATTTATCCACAGGCAAGGACAGCAACATTTGTAGCATAATGTGCATCTATGATCCAGAATAGTTCCTGGAATGATTTTTTCATATGTATGTGTTTGAATGACATATTTGAATTATCCCACTATAAGGCACTTGAAACATAAAAGATTTTGTGCTAAAACAAACCAACTAACCCAAAACTAACACCATGCCCACGTCCCCAGTAAAACAAACGAACCCAGTGCAAACCACCTCTACTGTAACTTTATGCATATTTAGTACCTTGACGTGCAAATATGTTACACTTCAATTTCAAAGTCAGATGCTAACAACAAAAAACCTATAGCAAGCTTTCAAAAGTTTATGGATTTTATTTCCAAAACCTTTTTCTCTGATAAAGGCGGGTTTTGAAATGGATTAGACAAACTAATCCCCTCACTTTTCACTGTAAATGTCTTCAAATATCACAAAACTGATAATTTTTTTTCCTTGTGTGTACACATTAACAATGGCATGGGAGAACTATCAGTATTACCAAAACATTTGATTCCAATTCAACAATCTTGTTTTCTGAAGGAGTTAGTTCACTGTAATCTTTGAATTCTTGTTCTAATTTATCAGTCTGCTTGATACTCATTGGTCTCCATCTTGATTTTTTCTTGGGTTTTGTCTCCCAAACCACATCAGAACTTGGAAAACAAAACAAAGGACAAAGAGAGAATGATTAGCTATATCAAAACAAGATTTACCTACCATAGTATGGCTTCTAATAGGATATACCTACAGAATGAGAAATGACATCATAAAGCGCTACTGTAGTAAATATGAGTAATCTAAATCGCCCGCTGCCTTCTCAGCACTATGTGGAAGCCAGTCTCTTCAACATAAAAAAAGAGAAGTTAACTGCAAGTCTGTGTAATTCCCCAATCTGATGAAGACAGGTACGTAAGGATACTTAATCAAGAAGCTCAGTTTCATCAGTATTACCATTTATTATTCTACCATCTCAATATACAGATGTGTGTGAATTATGGTAATGATATACAAGTGTCCCTTAGGCATTCTAAAAAGCACTTGTTTGAATACTCAACCGCATGCATTTGTTAAGCAAGTTTCTTTTCATCTTCCCTCTAACATGTTATGGCAGAAAACCTTAAGGATTAGAGTCTTAGATAATTTCTCAATCAAAAATAAAAAGACCTACAAGCTGCTGCTGCCATCAGAAACTTCAACACAAAATTCAGCAACTTCCTGTAAAAAAGACAGAAAAACCCACAGACCTTACTCCTTAAAACTGTACTATCACTCCCCAAACTACAAGAGCAGGAAATATTTCTGTTCAATGTATTGGGAAGTTGCTACACAGAGTACAATTAGGTGTTACAAAAACACATACATCCAAATACAGAAAGGATATGCATTAATATAAAACAGTGAAACTATTTCTTATTACAACAGAAAAACATGATTTAGTTTTTAAATACTCTTACTTGGACCTATTTTTCCTCTTCCATCTCACCCCAAAATGAACTCAGTGAGTGAAAATACATGAAGTTAACATTTTAGTCTGCTGGGAGACAATTAAGTTACCTTGTAATTCCAATGTAGGACACCTCTTGCTTTGTATAATTATTAACCAATGAAATTCCAACATCTTGCAATGAAAGAACAATTTCCTGTTCTGCTAGCTCTGCTTTCACACTTTCATATGTCAATTTAAACACATTCTCATCTTCAGTGATTAAGACAATGCGCTGCAAACCTTCAAAAAACGACACTAAATAGACCACTCTTCTGCAATCCAGGCTGAGTATTTCCATTTTGTCCTATGAACAAGAGAGGAAAACTCTTACAACTCTATTCATCATCCTACCTCGCAAGCAAATGCAAAAGTCTTAGCAACAAAACCAACACCCGAAGACATTTTTAACACGTACAGGAAAACTAACTATAAGCAGCCTCTCAATACACAAGCATATTTGAACTCAAGACATTGCTTACTGGCACAAGATCAAGCAAACTCAGTGCTGTTACTATTCTGTCTGACCCTCATATATGACATTGCTGATCATGCTCATTACATACACATATAGATTTTCATACATACACTGATGACTAGGATAATAAGTTAAACAGCATTAAAAGGAGATTTAGATAATAAACGTACCTCTTTTGGGGTAATTTCCTCAGTTCTATTTCCACATTTCCATTTCAATTTTCTAGATCCTGCTGGGTCCGCCCAAGTATACAGTACTGCCTTATTTGCCTGAAGACAGTCTTCCAATTCACTGAGGGAACTAGACCACAGTAGTATTCAATTAAAATGTCAATTAATATGTTGTGCCAACAAGTTCTGCATTCTAGCATTTGAACAAGAACACTTTAATAATTTTTTTTTTCAAATAGTGAAAAGGAAAACTTAAAACAACTTTGCATGAAAAAAACATGCACAAAACCATTCTCAGCAGAATAATAAAACTAGGATTTATACTTCAAATATATATGTATTATTTAGAAATAAAAGTATAAAGAGTAGATTTTAAATACTCATTTTCTTCCCCACTTGTGACAATCAGGGAAACATTAAGGGAGGGAGAGGAGGGAAAACAGACAGTACAGCTTACAAGCTGAAAGGAAAATTCAGGATTCATGCAGCCTAACACTAATATTCCAAGAGAAGAAAAGTGTGTTCAAAATCCATTGTTTAAGAAAAGGTTTCCCCTACATGATATGTTGACGGGAAAGAAGTCCACTGTTTTGCATCCGGAAACAGCAGATATTTTCAGATGAACAAATTTTAAACTCGTTCCCCTCCATAGTTAAAAAATAGCAGACCTGTCTTCTATAGCTCTCTAAAAGGATCCTACCCAAGAATGGGAAGCAGAGAAGGAGGTGCTGATCTGTTCTCCCAGGGGATTTAGTGATAGGACATGTGGGAATGGCTCAAAGCCTCACCAGGGGAGGTTTAGACCAGGTATTAGGAAGCATTTCTTTACCAACACGGTGGTCAAACACCAGAACAGGCTTCCTAAAGAGGTGGTTGATGCCACAAGGCTGTTGTTGTTCAAGAGGCATTTGGAAAATGCCCTTAATAACACACTCTAACACTTGGTCAGCCCTCAAGCGGTCAGTCTATCTTGTTGTAGGTCTCTTCCAACTGAAATATTCTATTCTATTCATTACTAAAGTTACATATATACATATTAAATTTACACCCAGAATGCCCAAAAGCCAGGTAAAAAGAATAGATTACTAATCTTTACAGATTAAAAAGCAAGCAATTGACTGTATTCTTCAGACAAACAGGAACGTTCAACTGCAAGTTTACTTTGACTAGCAGCTCTTCCATTTTTCAAGTAAAAATCTTGAAACAACACTCATCTGATTCACTGAAAGAAAAAAATGGTAGAGGCTGTTTGGCTTTTAAAAAGGTCAAGAATGCCATGGATATCCTTTCACTTCTCAGCACCGTATAACAACTGCATAGTAGCAAAGCATAACAAAGACATCCCAGCTTGAGAAAAGAACCAGTATAGCTTCCTGTAAGCACACAATGAAACGTTCACTCATTGCAGATAATTCTTATTTGTTAAAATAATCGTAGTTTTGGTCTGGCATGACAAAATTTGTGTAACTACCTATGCAATTTTCAGTCCATTCCCTCATCTCTCTCGATACTTTAACCCATTCTTTCTGCTAAATCTTGACTAAATATGATAGAACAGTAGAAGTCTCAAACATAATTACATTTGCAACTCATTTGTTATTATTCTGCACAGTCAGCACTTGCACAGTTCCAGAAAAGCTAAGCGCATCTCCACCAGGAAAGTAGAGGGATTTAGAGGGTAAGGCCACAAAAGTAATATAAAAGACCAGAGTTCATCTTTAGCTCACAGAACAGCTTCTTTACTGCAGAAAGAGGCATCTCGAACTACATAAGTTTTTCTGCTAACAATTCATTCCTTTCATTTACAAACAACACATTTTTGAGTGCTCAGACAAAATCAGACAGCTATTTCTTTAAAAATAGGCTTCTTAAGAAACAGGCATACTTACAATACATGAATAACAGTTCATGTCTCCATGCAGACATCCACACTGTAACTCTTTTTACATACCTTTGTCCATACTCAATGATTTCTTCTTTAGTATGGTTTATCAACAGAAAAGGAGCGGCACCATCATGGTAATTAGAAAAGGTAATCACTGTAGAATGTTCAGTCAGGTTAACATCCACAGTAATTCCTCCAAGCTATTAGACGTAAAGATAATAAAGTAAACAACAGCAGAATGAATTTCTAGTAAATCAAACATAAAATAAATATTTCAGAAAACTTTTATTCTCATAAAAGCAACAATTAGTCAAACAACTACTAACGTATCTTGAAACTATTTCCATGATCTAACTACTAGGTAACAGGCATTGCCCTTAGTACTAAATATAGAGGAGTTCTGTACTATCAAGATTTAAACTAGTAGTTAGAGGAATCTTCCTTGAACCATTCATGCCTACTTTCTACTATTAAGTACGCTCATATATTTAAATACTACTGCTAGATTAGACTGTATGCAACATAAAAGTTAAGAGACAAATTTACTTTTTGAAGTAAATTAGTGATATTTTAGAACTAATATAAATAGTTCTCAGCCTCAGCTAGAGACCACCAGCAAAACAATCTGTGCTTCAGCTTCTACAGATCTGCTTTGCAGGGAAGCGCTTAAAATGGAACACCTACTTGTATCTGCATTTACACACACAGGAAAGAGAGCATGAAAATGGTAATAATACAATTGTGTTTACATAGTCTTTTCCCCAGCTACGGTTGTGCACAACTTGGTTGTATGGGAAGACAGAAACTTTGAGAATGGAAATTAAACAGTTATTGATGCTGTTCCACCTCATTTCCAAAGGCATTCATTTACCTTGTTGTCCAAATGCAGCAGCAGACAGTTTTCTTGCTTATCAAAATTTATTTTCTTTGGGGGGAGCTCAGAATTTTCAACTCTAACAAGCAGTTTGTTGGCATCACTTTCAGGCCAAAAGGGAATGCACTAGAAAAAAATACCAGATACTTTAAAGTAAGTGACAAAACAAACTAGATTCTAAATGGCATTCTTCTCAGCCCAAAGTTCATCTACTAAAATGCTACCCAAAAGTATAGTGAGGTGGATCAGAAACTATTAAAAAACCTGAAAGTAATTCCTTACCTGAACACAATAAATTGAAAGGAAGTCAGAAATAATTCAGACTACAGTGAAGGAACTAAGGAGTTAAGGAACTACAAGTGAAAACAATAAGACTTCATATTCAAATGAAGAAGTAGATTTAAAATGGATAATGTATACAAAATCTAGAGCATAAAGCTGAGCATGGCTACAACAATGGAATGGCAAAGCTTGTTAAAAAAAAAGAAAGAAAAAAGCCAGCTAACAAAACTGTTCTTCCATTGACAGGCCAAATAAGTATGAATTACAAATCAGTCTTATAGGGACAATCAGTGAAAAAAGGGATAACAGGATAAATACAACCCATAGTAACTTGAGTACGCAGGACATCAGCACACTAGCTGCTTTTTTTAACTACTTTATATATATATATATATATGGACATATATATAAATAAAATATGAAGCATTAAGTGGCTAAATCAGAAAGCATGTTGTGCTATCCACATCCACAACAGATATCACAGCCATTCTGGGTTTAGAAATCCCACAATTTCTCTTCCATAGTTTACATGCCAATGTAATACAAGGATACAAGGATAATACAAGGAGGCAGGAGAAACAAAAGTTTTAATTGTAACTAACAAAAAGTTTCCAGCTAAGAGTCCTGCCATGGGAACAAGCTATGAATAACAATAACTTTCAGTGCCTGTCTACGTAGACCAGTATTCCTATATTTCAAACTGTTCACCTGCAACACCCAAAACTTCAGGAGCATCTCTCTCCAACACAGGTCAACAGCTGAGGTGTTCATATTTTTTTGTGTCTGAATCCTTGGATTGAATCTTCAGTGGTGAAAGACTAGTTCACCAACTTACCATGCCACTAAGTTCCCTTTCCCATTGTTTCTCACACCACAGGAAGCAGGAAGACAAAGGAAAAAAATATAGTTAAACAGCAAGACTGAGGGTGTTACCTACATCAACATGTACCCTACACACAAAAGAAAATTTAAATTGTATTGTATACTAGCATAAAATAGAGCAAGTAAGTCTCAACATGGAAATTAAAAGAGCTCAAAGGAAATTCAAGGAGAATCAGTCAAATGAAAGTCCAAAATCAAAACCAAAATAAGTAAAAAGGATTGGTTAAAAAAGGAGTTACAGAATCAACTAGAAAAAAAAAAAAGAAAAATAAATGTTTCATAGTCTTTAGCCACAGAATGTGTCACAATGATGCCATTTATAAGTGTTTTGCCACACAATAAGTGCTTCATCAGATGGTATACTTATGTACCAATCTCCATTCCTTAATAGTATCAACACATATTTAGCAGTGGTCTCACATGTAGTCTCCAGCAATGTTTGCTTGCTTGCTTGCTTGCTTTCTCACTTTCTCCAAGGATGCTGGTCAACTGTCTTGCACTGTACCTAACTGAAAGGACTGTCCTTAGACAGCAAAGCCGTTTCATAACAACTAGTGTTCAATAACTTCTACTAGAACCTTTGAAGAACAATGGATTTTTCTAAGAACACATTTAAAGTTTCTGATAGATTGACTGGTTTCCAGATAGAGGACATGTCCAAGAGGAGACGGGTTCTACATATAGATTCCTTTTTCCTCTGAGAAGACAGGCTCTCTATTACTAAGAAAGAAGAGCGGATTAAAAAAAGAAAAGCAGCAGGGAGGACTCTGCTTAACTTAAAATGACAAAAATAATGAGAGGAGACAGGCAGCAAGCTGATATTCAAATTATCATTTCAACAAGTTTGTTATTTCTTTGAAGATCAATCTAATATAAAAGAGTAAATTGTGAACAGTCAAAAGAAATCACAGGCATTATTAAAAAAATAAAATCCAGGCTAGCTGGATAGCATAATTTAATAGCTCAAGAACAGAAGCAGACGGGAATTCATTCTTGGAAATCTGTCCTGGATGTCCAAAGACAGACCCATAGGGGCTGGATTCTACCTAGATTTAGAAGAGATAAAGAAATACACTGGACTGACCCAACTAGGTTACAAATGAACAACCATGGTAGGCTTAACTGTCACAACACTGACTTTTAGAGACTTCTTATGAAAAGGGGAAAACATCAATGCAATGCAGAAATGAAAGCAATTTGGGGATTATGAGGGGATACAGATTCCTTTGTTGACCTCTACGACTCCATTTGATAAACTGCCTTATCTAATTTTTCAAAAGATAATAGGAGTGATCCTAAAATCTACAGTCCTTCATAACTTAAAGGAAACTAAGACCAATTAATACAATTACAAAACACCTGAGAAATAGTGACATTTGTGGGACATGCTAGAAAATTCTGTAAGCATAACAATTAAGCAGCCAACACAGGAAAACTACATATGTAGCAATGTATTTGAACTTTCAAAAGTATTATTTTTAAATAGTTTTTGCAGGAAATTTCAGAAGTTCCTTGTAAAATAATTCCATTTATTCTAATAACTCCATAACAAATATAAACCACAAAGCACTGAGAAGTAATAAAGTCTGATTATATATTCTTACGAGTATGAAGTTAGATATGAAGTACTCCAGCCCTCTACACAAAAACGTTTGTCATTTCAGAGCTTTATCAACAAACTAGATGACAAATCATGCACGTAAAGAACCCAGGAACTATGTAGAGTCAAAAAAAACTTAATTCAGAAGGAACATAAGAATATCAGGAAACAGAACAAATGTGTAGGCTTGTGACAGTCTATTCTGGAATAAAAGCAAAGATTTTTTTTAAAAAAAATAATTATAAACATTATGGGTGGCTGAACTGACCTAAACACTTAAAAATCTAAACATTATTGTGTACATCTTAACAAAAATCACAACAAGAATGACACAAATAAAACAAAGTATTATCAATTTCATAAACTGAAATAATATGTAAATGGTATTTCTCTGCTAAAGACAGAAAGCACACTTAAGAAGCATGTGTTTAAGGTACTGAAAATGCAACAAAAATATATAGTTACAAATGATTTAAAATATTCTTGTAATGTTAGCATTTTAGTTTGCAAGCATTTTTGGTAGCCATTTGGAATATCTACAGTGCTAAAGAAAAGCGAGAGTGTCTCCAACCACACAATTTTCCAGCCTCTGTGTTTTGGATATGCTCTCTTCAAGACTCATTGGAAGGGGGTGAGATTTCACTCTTCCCAGAAGGCAGTGTGGATCACTTTCAGCTTTACAGACCTTCAACACTACCCCAAACACACGTTGCATTTCCTACATGTCCTGAAGGAAGGCACAATGGCCTCAAAACTCAAAACGCATAGAAAAATTAACTGTGGGATGCTGCAGTTGAAATAGCCAAGCCGCACTCCCGGTTTGCAACAGTCTAGATCTCAGCAGCACAGTCAAAAGCCAAAAAGGCATTTCTATACCACTCGGCCTAGAGGCCAGTGATGTCTCTATAGAAATGATGCATTAAGCACTAAAAAACAGCAGTGAGATTAGTCCCAGAACAGTTTGAAGCTATCTGATTTGATCCAGATGAGCAATTTTCTTCCTGTATGAAAGCAGTATGACACGTACCAGGTCAGTCAAATCATTCGATCAGATACCACTGCAAAAACTCAACAGAAATGTCAGTGCCACTGCAGAGAGAGATAATACAGTAACAGCAGAGGTCTTTTTCTCATACTATTTATGACACACATAACAGAGATAATAATCCAGTTACAACGTAAACCAGCTTTATAGTATGCCCTAAGGTAACAATAAAAAAAGGCAACAGAACACAACTGATTGAAAAAGCACAAGGTATTCAGACACTGTCATTGAACATTCAGACACTGCTCATCTTCCACCAGTGAGTGTTCAAATCAATCTTTCTTCCCCTCTTAGAGAAACAAATCAGAATAGATTCCTTTGTAAATTTACCTGTTGCAAAACAATAGGAATCCACTTTTCCTTTCCTTCTTCAGCTACTTCCAAAGTGTATTTGCTTCTATTTGAGATCATAAAAAATGGAGTGAAAGTTACAATTCTAGTAATATTAAAACTGCTGTTGTTTATGGTTACACCAACCTGTGAATAGAAACACACTGTTAGAAGCACACTGTTCTTCTCTTACCTCATTTAAATCTCCTCAAAGTGACAAATTTGAAAGACAAATTTAACTCACTTGATACTCCTTTTTATGGCTCTTGCATTTCACAGAACCATGACTTCCAACAGTGTCCAGTGAAAACGGATCAGACAGTTCACTGTCAGTTACCATAAGCTGCACCTATAAAGAAGCACCCTGAATTAACTTTCAATTTAGAGACACTGACAACATTTTAAATCACATATATAAGAAAACATAGACAAACTGAATAAGGAAATACTGGTGTTTCTATTAAGATGTCAATAACAATTGTCTCAAAGATATCTTCTAGCCCCCTTCGTTAAAAGCTACGTAGAATACACATTGTAAGACACTCCAGAGGAAGCAACCAGAAGGATCTTTTCCAAAACTCATCCCAATTAAAATCTCAAAGGCAAATTAACAGTCTCGAAATCTCCCTCATACCATTCATTCATCAGTAATATTCAGCATTAAAACACTCACATAGCAGACTCAAATGGTAAACTGCATCTTAACCTTAGCTTACTACCAACTCAGACCCTATCTACCAACCACCAATAAGTTAAGCACTAAGTTAACAATGAAGTTTTCAAGCAGCATTCATTTTTCAAGTACCACAGCTTTACATTTTTTACACAACTTCCAGATCTTTTATAGAATAAGGACCTCTGTCGATGCAGTTTAAATGGAGTAACGGAAATTCTTTCATTTAGGAAATACTTCTCAGTGTATGCTACTCCTCTCACTCTTAACAATGTATTTGATAAAGTAAATTTCCCATCTCAAGCATAACTGACACCATCGTTATTTAAAATAAACATTAGTTAAAATATCTTTAGACAGAGATATAGTCGGTTTCATACCCTTGGCGGAGCACAGCATAGTTCAGTAACTTTAACGGTTTAAAAATGCTTTCATACAACAACATATGGGAGTACAGAGCTGTCCGGTTTTACAAAATATAATACCTTGTTGTTTTGGAGAAAGTTTTTGGGCTGGAAAGAAAAAAGGAGCGGCTTTTTGTAATCTGGAGGATGCTTCCGGTGAATACCATCAGCTTTGTATTGCAGCATTCGACCAGTTTTATTTACCATCCAGTATGGACTGTGAATTGCTATAACCATCTGCCCAGTTGTGTAGGTCACGTGGACAGCAATATCCAGTTCAGTCTTATCCAACTCCGTGATGCAGTAAAAGGTCGTGAAGGTGATATCGGATAGATTGCTTTTTATATGATACTCACTCTTCCAATTTTGATCAAGATAATTAAGCAACTGTAAATCTAGTTTTGTTTGATCCAACACTGCATTATGAATCTGGGCTGAACATCCTTCTTGTAGACTGTCATATTTGTTTCCACTTCCCTTTAAAATAAAACCCAAATAATGTACACATACATGAGTCACACAAAATTCACTTTAACTTTTCTTTTCTAGCTAGCTTTGAAAATTGACACAAAATTGACAAAAGCTTTGAAATTTGACACAGGTTACGTAAGCAAAATTTTAAAATGCTTATTATGCTATTTAACTCTCAGAGACTCACAGAATCATTTAGGTTGAAAAGCTCTTTAATGTATTGAAGTCCAGTATTAACCTAACATCGCCAGTATGTTAGGTTAATATCGACCAGTAAAATCATGCCCCTAGGCGCCACATCTACATATCTTTTAAGTACCTTCAGGGATAGGGACTCAACCACTTCTCTAGGCAGCCTCTTCTAATTGCTTGGCAAGCATTTCAGTGAAGAATTGTTTCCAAATATCCAGTCTAAACCTCCTCTTGAGGCCGTTTCCTCTAGTCCTACAACTTGTTACTTGTGAGAAGAGACCAACAGCTGCCTCAATACAACCTCCTTTCAGGCAGTTGTAGACAGTGATACAGTCTCTCCCCAGCCTCCTCTTCTGGGGAGGGAACAATGCCAGTTCCCTCAGCTGCTTCCCATAACAGTTGTGCTCCAGACCCTTCACCAGCTTCATTGCTTTCCTCTGGACATGCTCCAGCACTTCACAAGTCTTTCTTGTGGTGAAGGGCCCAGAACTGAACACAGCATTCAAGGTACAGCCTCATCAGTACCAAGTACAGGGCAACAATCACTTTTCACTTCTCTAGTACTGCTGGCCACACTATTTCTAATAAAACAGGATGCTGTTGGCCTTCTTGTAACATTCTTAGACATCTACTTTAATAGGAAAAAAAACCAACAACCAACTATGACAGTCACCAATATTTAACACAAAAAAAATCTGTCACCAAATTAAAATACATAATCATGCTAAATGATAGAGATCCTCAATCCAATACTTCTTTCAGTAAATTTAAGTTTGTAATAGACATACAGAAAAGAGCCTCTTAGTTCCATACATCTGGTAAAGGCCACAGTCTTTGGTTCTAGTAACTATGCGTTTGTGATAAAATCTAGTGATTAAATTCTACTGCTTGAGTTCAAATACTAACTATTAAGGCCATTTGAAAAAAATTATTCGCTGTCTCCCATCTACATCTCTGTTCTTCTAGGTCTATATGGGTAAGCAGCTGGACACGATCATAGCAGATCCACAGAATGAGATGTTCAGTACTGAGGAACCCATGTCCAAAGCTGTAAATGTCTTGGGTGTTCTCCTTGAGACCAGCTGTCATCTGGCCCTGGAATGAGACTCTATTAATAGTCAAAGTGCACCTAATCATTTAATTTCACCTGAAAAGAACATACTGCCTGCCACTAGACTGCAATTCAAGCCAAAACCTGGAAAAAAGGCTGGTTTGCGACCTCATTAAAAGCATGCTACCACTAAAAATCAGTGACAGCACATAAAATGCTATTGTAGGCTCACCCAATTAAGTCATCTGAGGCAGTATCAATTCACAGGAAAAACTACACTGTTTAATTAGGCTCAAGCTGCACCTAAGCAACAAAAAGTGACTCACAGGGCTGAACTTGGGCAGTCTAAGTTTTACTTTGTACATGTGTTTGAAGTATGACTTGTTACTTATCATTAGTACCACCACTTTTCACATTCTGGTACTGTTTCATTTCTGTAGATACAGTCTTGCCTTTACAAGATCTGTAAACTTCCTTCAAACTCTCTACAGAAGCCTGCTCTTTAAATATTCATTTATAAACAGCTTTCATATAAAGGTAGTAAATATCATAAAAAAATTGCCCATTAAAGAATTACCTCTATTGAATAAGTTATCTGATAAGGAAGAAGATTGTGGAGAAGAACAGAAGGCCATAAATGAACAACATATGGAAAATCCCATTGATCTTCTGCACACAATGAAGATGTCAATGTGTCTTTTACAGGAACAATATTGATGATAAGTGAGTGGTTAGTTGATCTCACAGACTGGCATTTCCTTTGTAATAAACTGTCAACATTTTTCAGAATTTCATCAAATGTAATTCCTTCACACATATCATATTCTCTATCTGCTCCACTTTCATTGGCTACTGGTTGCAAACTCAGAATGGATCTGTAAATGAAAACATTTTTTAAACACTGAATATGAGATTGAATTGTTCAATTATAAAAAAAAGGACTACGCAAAGCTAACATTCTAGTACTATCGGGATTTTGGAAGATTTCTGATAGTACTTCACTGCCTGCCTTCATCTTGCTTAAAGGACGAAGCAAAAACTGGTCTGGATCCCAAAGGTTCATGGAACTGTACCTGACAGAGCGTCTTGTTCCATACCTCCACATAATTCCCTTGGAAAGAAGGGACCTGTTGGAGATTCTCATGAAGAAGCAAATGAACTTCCTTACAAGTGCTGTTGTATTCCTGTTCTAAGCAAAAGGTCTGGTTAAACAATTCACTCCTATCTCAGATCTGCAGAAAGTACCCTTCTTTCCAGTACAAAGCATGAAGTTTATGGATTGTTTACACACATGGCTTCTGTAAGGCAACTTTTTGCAATCCAGTCAGCTGCTCCTCGACTGAAAATTTTTATCAGTAAACATTTTCTGACTGCCTAGAATAACTCATCCATTTACCTGTGCAATGAATCAGAATATCACTAAGCCTTATTAAATAAAATACAGCAAATTGCAACTTATTTAATGAAAAAGATTTAATGAAAAGCTGTCACTTTAAAAAATGGGGAAAGTTTTTAGGGGAAAACAGAAGGAAAAAGTCTTTGTAATCATAATAAACAATCAAAGCAAACACATTTGCCTACAAGTCGGTGACAGTTCAGCTAAATCGTACAAACACTGCAGTTTTAGGTGGGTATTAGCTTGAAGGTGCTAACACTATAGCTATGTGGGGAGCCAAGTGTTTCTAAGGTTGACAAGTCTTTTTCTATAGCTGTGATAAGAGTTTAAACAAATTAATTTCTATATTTTACTTCAGAATCACATTAAAAGAAGCCTTTAAAAAAAAAAAAAAGAAGGCTGAAATACATCACTAGACATCACTAAGAAGAGAAGTCTACACTGTGTGGATAATAATCACTGTGTCCTAGAAGCACTTGATTCTTAAATAGATAACCTAAGTTGTTCGGTAAAGTGGATTTCAAAAGACTTCCAGTTCAAGCATTATGTACTATTCTGTTTAACTCAGACTAAATGCTCGGAGAAGATCCTACCCCACAATGATAGTACAGTATTAATTTCAGCGTTAGGTAGCAAAGGGAAACAATTTTATTGTACTCATACAATTAAACAAAAAAAAAAAATCAGCAATGTATAAGCATATTCCATGACAAAAAAAAATGCCATAAGGTACCTGTAGGAGGACAGTGGTATGTTGAATTCATTTGCTGGTGAAGCAGTCCCTAAACATCTTCCTTCCTCAAAAATATTTAATGGGATTGAAAAATGATTCCTTATCTATGTGAAATAAAAATACAGCAATATACATCAGGAAAAACTGGAAAGACAGCCTAACAGACCACAGAACCAGAACTCCCTCATTGTTCACCTTATCAATTTATTCTTCAAGATCAGTTATTTAAAACAAACTTTCTAATACCAGCAAATCCCCTTAAATGCTTTGGTTGTGCAGTTGAACGCTGTATTTTAATTATGAAACTAATAGTTAGCTGTGAAATTCTTCTCGAGGAGAAACAAAGCCCTGTAAAACCAAAAACAAGTAAATCTGAACTACAGCAACAACTTTCCAAAGAACTTTCTCATAAATACACACACACACACACACATATATATATATATAAAAAATAGGGCTTGGGGGGGTCAAAATCCATATGGCAGAAAACACAACGGAAATCAAACACTTATTTAAGGTTAAACTACCAATGCCCTTTACAATTTGTGGGTTATATAGTTAGTTGCCTTGTTCTTTGCAAACACTTTTTTTTTTTTTATTTCAGAGTTAACGTAAAACCATTATAGGCTCTAGAAGAAAAAACTAAAATTTAATTGAGGGAAGAATAAAGCAGTTAATCTCTACTAACCAAGTCATAAATCACTGGGCAAAACCCAGCAAGTCAAATGTAAAAGGACGCTACTACAGAATACTCTTACCTAGACAACCTCCCAGTACTTTTTAACTATA
The DNA here is from genome assembly GCF_017976375.1 of Cuculus canorus. Taxonomy (NCBI): domain Eukaryota; kingdom Metazoa; phylum Chordata; class Aves; order Cuculiformes; family Cuculidae; genus Cuculus; species Cuculus canorus. The sequence goes on along the minus strand of NC_071441.1, from coordinate 28,721,132 downwards.
TAATGTTTGTCAAAAATACTACTGAATCAAAAAATACACATGCACAAAGGGCTCACCCCCCAGCTAGCTTGTTAATAAATCTGAAATTTATATAACAATGGTACAGCATGAAGGAAAAATAATCTTATAGATGGATAATCTTGCGGAAGCCAGGTAAATTTAAGAGAGCAATTCAAGTAATTCTACGAGATTGAAGTTCAAGATAATACCAGAAAACATTACCGATTAATTATCCTGATCTAAAATCTGGTACATTTCTACCCTCACCCCATCCTCTGTCTTTGCCACTTTGAAAAAGCTATTTGTTTTTAAAATCTCTTCTAAATTAAAATACACAACAAATGAATTTTCTAAGGGATTTTTAAGATTTTTAAATGTTTATCTAAAGATAAACACATTTATCATTTTCATTCATTAACAAATTAAAACAATGAAAATATAATACATAGAAATATAATAACCTGAACAGGAGAGCGTATCGTTATCATCTTGCTTCCTTCAACAGTATCGATTTGGCAGACAATGGACCTTTCAACACCTGATTCCTCATGTCTCACTCTGTAAATACACCGACCAACTTTTGTCAACGGAATCTTCTCCACAGTGGAATGATTATGTGGACCTAGAATTTACAATACGAGAAATTAAAGACTCAAAAGGAGCATCAAGATAGTTTTGAAGACGGAAATATGCATTCAATAGAATTTTCAGTATTATTCAATCTATTACAAAAAATATAGCTGAAGATAAAGTACAATCACCACTTTTAATATTTCACTCTCGCAGCGCTACTAAGGAAACAGCAAAGATCCTATTTTCATCACAGGAAAAAAGAGTGAATCAGTGACTCAAATGTTTATGTGGGGTTTGCCACTACAAATAAAATTAGTGTCTAAAGAGAAATGTTTACACAAGATGTAATAGCTTATTAACAAGGTACTACTCATATATACTGTGAAAACTATTCAATTAATATGTCATTGTAGTTAAGACCAAGTGAAACATCAGTTTTAAAAAACTGACAACTGTTACAACAAATCAACTTCAGTTGTTAACACACATCCATTAAAAATAGCTGAATTGTACTTTTAGCTTTAACTGTGTTTTACTTTAAAACATTTTAAAAATCTTTTCTTAAAAAAATCCCTCTTGGGAGTAACTTCTTATGAGAATACACATATAGACAGGTCTCGGAATTCTACAAAAAAAAATTTACTTTGGGCAGCTTAATTCTGCATTAGCATCTGAACAGAAACAAAAATATTTACTGCAATAAAATTATAAAATAAAGATTAGTTACCTAAATAATGTATAACAACAGAAAATATACACTACAAAAATTAACAACTGTGATACATGTAACTTTTAGCTGTAAAGATTAAAGCAGGATTTCAAATACTGCCACACATGAAGAACCCAAAGAAATGCTCCTTTCATTCTAAGTAGTTCTCCAATACTTAACTGACTCACAGACGATGCAGTATTATGCATAATACAGTATTTACAAAACCAGAAGATGTATGGAGCTTTAAACTTACAGATCTGAATGTAAAACCTCTTGCTACTCAGAGTTGTCATTGCTGTGAACTGATCACTCTCACTTTTAGTTCTGACAAATTCCATGTTTAAATTCTCTCCATCTCTTAAATGAAATATTTTTGCTCCAAGTTCAACATTCAGGACACTAAAGGAATCACTAGGGAAGATAGTGATAGGAAGTCCTAAAGAATTTATTATTACAAATGGTGCTCGGTCTTTTTTGAAGATATCTGAAGTTTGAGTAGCTGCTTCAGCAAATGCCTAGAAAACAAAGACCAGATACAAAATGCAAATATACTGAATAAAACTTCATCAAGATGATCTTTGCAAACATTCATTTAACAATTCTGACACTGCACAGTCAAGTATTCTCTCTTACCGTGCCCAAATTACTCAACATTTGCAGCCCACATTTGGATAGCGTAATGTTCAGCTGGTCTTTTGAGGAAACATTTATTACTGTTTTATATTCTGGAACTTTGTAGTTTTCTTCTTCTGCATCTGATTCAACCAACGCTTTCTTAGCCTTCTTTTTCATCTGAAAGGAAATTTTAAAAAATCTTATGTAACTACTTCTTCTATTGCAGCAATTTTCACTTCAAGACTCTTTCTCTCTTCAATGTCCTGCCATGGTCACAGTTGGAGTTCATTTATTCATCTTTTTATTCAAAAGGAAAGAGAGAATAAAGGCAGCAAGAGGCAAAATATCTATTTCAGACGTCAATGAAATGTAAATAACAGTATCTAAATTTCTCATTACTCATTAAGAAAGAGCACACACTTATATACTAACTGCTGACATATAAGTTAAATGCCTCGTGAAAACATTCATCATACCGTATGTAATAACATTGTGTAAAAGCTATTAAACATAATTGATTTCCTACTCTTAAAGCTCCAAACTTAAATCCTTATATGTTGCCAAACCAAATACTTGTTTTGTATGTATTTCATTTGTTTGAAGGAAAAAAAATAAAAATCACATATATTTTCTGTCCCTCAACATTTCTGGAAATCATGTATTTCCAAATGTTGTACTTAAAATCTGGGCCAGGAGATATAAGGTTTGACTTATTATCTCACTATCACTATCTTATATGCATTAAGTTTCAAATTTCTGGAAAATTCTTAGGAATATTTTTAACAGTCATTTCTTAATTGCAATGTCTTAGTCCATAATCTCTACCCTTCTGACAAAAATTGTTTGATTACCACAGACTTAGGAAAAGAATGATTCTCCCACGCTCAGCAACCTAACAGGCTAATAATACTCCAAAACAATGCAATAAAACAGTTAAGACAGAAGGAGAGAAGGAGGAGAAAAAAAAACAACCTCCCTTTCCTTGAATATATGCTTATCTACTTTGAGACCAGAATCTAGACTATTTCCTTGTAAAAGATGAAACGGAAGTGGAAGGAACTATTCCCATGGTGGACTTGGGCTATTCAGTAACAGGCATCAGTTCTTCCAATACTTTTTTGCTACAGACACTTCCATGGAATGAGAGAAGTGGTCTTCTATCTTTCCAAAGTCACTGAAAGCTTCATTAGCATAGGACGTAACTTTAGAAAAAGCGATAAAATGCCATTATGATTATCTAGTGCAATTGGAATCAAATCTTCCTGCCGCCTGAAAGACATTTGTTTAAAAAGATCTGTGACAGAGACAAGAGCTGGTTTCATTCCCTAATTGGGAAAAAAAGGCTCAATAACCAAGAAAAAGGAATAAAATTCTTAGATTAGCCTCAGAAATTAAATGTGCAGAGCATTTGTTTTTTCTAAAGTATTGAAATGGAAGATGTGAGTTCAGTTTTGTAAAATATACCTTGATTTCAAGAATCCATGGTTTGAATAAATCTGTTTTTTCAACTTCTAGTGGTTCAAGCAAAGGCTCCCATACCCCGAACATCTCATTAAAATAGTGTACCTATTGAAATGCAAGTTAATTAGGAAATTACACACAACTTTTACATCAACAAGAACTCTACACATGTTAAAAGACTTAAAATTCTGATTTACAAGTATTATATTACCAAAACATTTAATAAAATTTTATAATTAGATTGCACTTTCAGCAAATGCATTAGAGAAATAAATGAGGTTGCTAAATCTGTATTGCAAAAACCCACTCCCAAATGAATGGTATAAGGTGTGTGACTTAAAATGTAATTCTGCCTTAAAACTGTAGACACTGGAAGTCTACAGCACTAAAAATAAGGAAGACGTAACCTACAATAACCACTGAATTTTAGGTCACTAACATGCAAATACAAGCCAGTTTGAACATTTTATATACAATACTAGTACCACATGTGCTTTATATATAAATGACATGAGTATATTCTACTGCAATCTTAAGATTGTCAAGGAGTTTTAGCCAGTTGCTACTCCAAAATTTAATATTGATGCAACAGGCCATTGTGAACTCATATCGAGTGTAAATGTGAGACTGTGTAACACCAATCAACGCCATTAATACTTTACATCAAATGCACTGGATTATCATTTTAACTACCTTAGTACTTCATTCTCATCCTGCTTCCACAACAGGTATCTGCACGAGTTCACTCATCAAATATTTGGATTTTTTTCTTTTATTGCCTAAATAACATAAGTTTTCCTAAGATACTATACTCGTTCTTTTTCTTATGCATGATTCCTCACCTCTAGCTCAAGACGAGAGCGTAGGTTGATTAGAGTACTCCAATTTTTAACTTCTCCAAGAAATGAGGACTTGGCTAAAAGCATTGGTACAGTTCGGTGCCCAACGCCAGCTTCAAGCGTTAGAAAAACAGATTCTATATTCATTTTCAATGACTCTCCTGTGGGAACCAGTTCAGTGGTTGGACTTGTATCTTTATTTTCATTTGACTCTTCAAGAAACCACATTTTCAGATTTTTTATATCTTTCTTATTCCATAAGTCTGGAGGTATTTGACTTGTCTCTTCTTCTGTTGTTTCTGCAGTTTGATAAAAGGCTGATGTAATAGTAATTACTGTGTTTATGATTATTGGTGAAACCTACAAATAAGAGATTGAAATAAATGGAAATGAGAAACTGGTCCAGGAAAGAGTCAGCAACTTTCAGATACAAAACTAAAATGAATTGTTATGCTACCAGAACAATCCTGTTCTCTGCATGGCTCTTATGTTTGCAAACTCATTCCTTTCCACAAGCTACAGCCCAGTCTATTCAGATTTTCAAACTCTGCCTTTCTTCCAGATGGGAGCTTTCTAAATTACGTCATCCAACACTGCATCTAAACACCTTGAAAATTGCCTCTGTACATCAGGCCATATAAAACACAGATTCCAAACCCAAATATGACATGACTGCCAATTTTCCATTTTGTTTTTTTTCACATGCTGAACAGACAGATGACCTGATGAAGAACAGAACAGAAACAATTCCCCACTTCAGTCATTCTTGATTTTTTTTTTTTTTTTTTAAGAAACATATCCTACAAACGATTTCAAAGCCTCCTGAACAGGAAGGAGTAGAGAACTAGAGAACTAAAAATATGATAAAAGTCCACCTACTTTTATGGTTAGAGATTTAATCATTAGATCAGCAGTCTGTGGATTAGTACCTGACTGTTTCATTTCAAAGAAGAAGTCACATGGCTGTAACACCTACACAAAAGAGTAAAAATGAATGTTAAATAGAGGATAAAACTCTTTTAAAAATCATACACTTTTAAACATCACACATCAAAAGTACCAAAAAGTTACCATTATTTCCTTCTTCAAAATTTTAGAGTAATCTGAAGACTAATGACATGTTCAAACATAAAAGAAAAAAAAGTATCAGAATTATCACCTCAGTCATTCTCGATCATTAAATATTCAAACATTAGCTACACTAAAATGCATAACACTTCAGTAACTCCATTCTTTTTGTAAAGTCAGGAGGGGTCTTCACACAGACCACATCATCATGCCTATGACTTCCGAGGAGAATCAGACTTTTCAGTTAAAGGGCAACACAGCAACAACAGTTACAGATTTTCTGAATAAATATTGATGAATCAAAATCACTCAGTTCCAGCTTTATTTTACAATCAGTGCTCGCATACTCGCACTTGCCAAGGTTTACTAAAACTAAATCTCAGGTTCACTATAAACAAAATCAGATATGGTTAACGAAGCACTCAGATCTAGTTAGACTCTACTGATGCTCCATTGACAGGAAAAGTTGCTCTCCAGTCCCTACTTGACAAGTTTTTCTTCTATGTTACAGCTCGGAATAAAAAATAATGTTTTTCTTTAGCCCAAGGCACATGTGAAAAATGTACAGAAAGAACATCATCACTAGTGCTACTCTAGATCCAGAGGCTAGTTTCCTGGGTAGTTAGGGAAAAAAATTATTTATCAGAAGGATTAATTCATCCATCACTACTCTCCTCAAAGTTCAACCAATATAAAACCCTCACATCAAGATCAATCTTCAGAAATGCTGTAATCATCATATAACCACATATCACACATTTTCTTTCTTGACTAAATGTGGCCATGGAACATTAATCTGATCTCTGTTAATGTGACTATTTTCCCAGACTGAAATACTGTTTACAGAAAACCCAGGTTCACAGATTTCCTTAAGCTGCTACCTGCAGAGAACATCATCTTTTTTGATTTCTACTACTATCTCAGGAACTTTCTGTATCTTTCCAAGGAAGTACCCTTCTAAGCATCAAAACTAAGGTACTCTGAAGTTTCTTCCTTCTTTATACTATAAGCATCCTGTCATAAGATACAGGTCTTTTTCTCTGTTTCTATAGTCTGAGATATGAGATTCTGGAAGAAGATACTCATGTATGAAGGAAAGCTTGGTGTAAAGCCTTCTAAGCGCTTTCTACAAAGCTAGCCACATTTGTGCCATATTAATCAGCTACAGAAGTCAACTCTGCACTGTGTTCTGCCTATCACTGCAATTGCACCACTTCCTCAAGAGCTAGCTTGTAATAAATTAATACAAAAAAAAGACTGTTCTACCGAAGGAGTAAACTGAGTTGTTATGGAAGTATCTGAAAAGGAGATGAAAAGGAACTCTCAGTCCTTTGTGCTTACAGCTTTGGTTTGTCTTATGTAGCTCCATCAAAAAGCAGCCATTAACAAAGAGCTGAGAAGATTAATTCCTCAAAATTAATCCGTGGCCTGAGGGCACAGACAACAGCTGGATATATTGTCACTGAATCTTCTCTGTCCTACAATAACATTACTAAGTGAACTCAGCAGAGTCAATGCATTCCCACCTGGCCAGTAACTAAACAAGTATGATTCTGCTGCCAGAACACAACAAACAATTCAATACAATGTATCTATGGACTTCAACACCAATGAACTTATAAACAGCATACCCTAAGTAATCTATTTCATAATACCTACTTCCCATTCTGTCTGTGATCCTTTGTTATTTGGTTACACAGCAATTTAATGTAAACTTTCAAACTGCACGTATTCAAAATTTACCACATTGTACACGAAGTAGCATACAATCAAAACTTTATTTATTTTATTTATTTTGGGATATAAGACATCATTAACATATTACTCCTCTGCGCTCTTAATTTCAGCTTGTCATAGATAGAAAACCTTAAAGGCACATATCAAGATGGCACTTCCTAGCACATCAGACAAAACAGAATAAAATCAACAGAATAAGCCAGCACAGAATTTTACTCATGTCTGTAATACACGATCTAGTGATAAAAGCTTCAGAAATAACTTGCATTCTAGTAGTTACCCCATACCTTTTAAATACAAACTGGATGTCTGCAAACTCACCGTAGTAATGTTCCCTTTCCTTTTTTCTGGAAGAAATGGGCATGCTTTCACTTGTATCTCTTTAACAGCGGCTGTCATGCTATACTTTTCAGGACTATTTTTAATGAAGACCTCACACTGTGTTGTAACCACCAATGCAGGAGCATCACTTCTTGTTAAATCAGCTACAAACACGATCTCTGGATTTTTAACAATGATGTTCATTTCTGTTGTAGTTACAGGCTGTACAGGTGCTTCAAAAATATAAATTGAATTAGATTAATTGTTCAAAGATTGAATTGTCATTATTTACATCTCTCTTAAAACTTACAGAGAAGTTTTAAAGATTTAGTGATAAGACCTAGCATAACTGGTGTCAGAAAACCTGTAGATCCCTGCAACTAGCTTATTTCTAGGCTCTTCACTAGAGATACAAAACCATTACAGCTCTAATTACTTTCAGGTACAACAGAAGATTGCATTTTGGCAAAGAATCTTTATGGAAATGTAAACAGTATCACCACTTTTATTACCTCAAATAACTAGCAAATTTATCAGTTTTACTAAAAATTTACATCAGCCAGCTATGACAGGGTGTTAACGAAAATGCTGGACACATTTTCTGCTCTCTGGAACTGTAAAACACACATTTTTTATAGGACAATAATGCAGCATTTACTATTGCTTAATGATACTATTCACAGTACCAACATACTCCCATGTAAGACATCCTAATTTGTTTAGATATTTTCCAGTTATCACAGAAGACCTAGCTGAGGTGGACAGAACTAAGATATTCAGGGCACAGGAAACCAAAAACAAAAAAAGGGACTTGGTTTCCAGACCTGATGTGAACTACCTGAGGCTTGGAAGCATAAAGCACCCATTTCCTGCTCTGATGTTCTAATAGACTTATTTCTGATGTCAGGTATAGGGTCCTATCCTAGAAATATCAAAGCAGGCACTCAAGCTATGTTTCCTGATGTAGGGAGAAATGCACATCAGTAGACAAATGAAATTACAACATTTTTAGGCAGCAATCTGACTTAATTTTTAAGCATAATATAATACGCTCCATCATTTTAAAGAAGCATAAAAATTACTATAGTAATAATCACCATTACAAACTTTGTTGAAACTGTAAAGATAGACAAACAAATCTAGAGAGCGCCAGCTGTAATCCTTCTTTCCCGTTTTATTTTATTTTAGAAATCAGTTTTTATGCATTTCCTTTGTCTGGTAAGACAAAGCTTCCTTTGCAAATAAAGACCACCGGATAGGAACCATTTTCCATGATGCAAACAAAGAAACATCAGTGGTTAAAGAAGCTGTTCTATACACACAATCACAGGAAATACTACAAAAGCAGTATTACAGTTTTTAAAATAGCATTAGAATATCAAACTTAAATGGATATTTAAATACAATTTTTTCAATAGTTCCAGTATATACCTTGCTCCTTCAAAGGTAATGACTGTTTGAGATTTTTCTGTGCAGCAGCACTTTCTGCATTAGCCTTTAGGAATATATCTGCAACAGTAAGTAGAAACTCCATGCTCGCACAAATGTATATCTCTTGAACAACTATGTCAAGAGCAGTGCCATCTCTTCCTTGCTTATAGCTTATGTCCACCATAACTTTCTTTTCAAATCCATGTTTCATTTCCACCATCCTGAAAGATCATTAACGTGACATTTAAAAAGACAACAAAAAAAACAAGCCACAACTACTGAAAACACTCAAGACTTGCACTCTATCTGCAATACACTAATAAGAGTAAATTTAAGAAGTAATATCAAAATATTTAAAACACTACCAATAAAAACATTAACATAACTTCTATAAAACAGACTATTTGGACTCCCATGCATTGGGAACTAGAGGAGATCATAATTTTAACACGTCAAACCATCACAATTATTGTTTACATAATCGAAAGTATTACACTTTACTGAAGTTGGTTACTTTTAAGGAAAAACAATAAAATCTTAGTCTCACTTAGCCAGTGGTAAAGCTGAAAATGAAATTTGCCTCTAAATGCAACTATTAATTTCATATTTAAAGTTTGCTTCTAGCATTTATATTGGTATCTCCTAACACACAGACAAAACGCAAATAAAACACAAGTCTACAGTAACGTGTACTTTAACAACAACTAACAACTGTAGTTTTAGCTGAATATCAAGATGGAAACATATGGAACTCTATCAGATTCCAATAAACAATAACTCATGTTCCAATAAACAATAACTCAAAACGCAGACCTTGGTGTAGCCTTCTGGATTGACTGTCTTTTATCATCTAAGGTACAGTTTGCCAGTTTGACTGAAGCATTCATTGAACTATCCGATAACATTTTGACTGCAGCTGACAACAAAACTAACTTAAACTCCGCAAGCTTCAAAAGGTCATCTCTCTGATCCAAATTTGTAACCTGTTTAAATCAAATGAAAATAAGTTTGTAGATTTGTTTACAGGTAACTGAAATAATACACAGGTGTGATACACACCTTTATTCTAACTGGTAGTAATTTTAACAAGCATATATTTAATGAACCCACTGGTAAAAATAAAATAACAAGAATCAATAATATATGGAGAAAACTGAAAATGGCAAAGCTTTATCTTACCAGCTTGCTAAAATAAGCTTACATTAGTGAGAGGGAGACAATGTTTAAAAGAACCTAGAATTGTCATATGCAATTTTGGTTTCTATGACTATGCAAAAATGCCTAGCAAGTTACTAAAGTTTTGTCTCTTTTGACTACATAGTGGTTAGTCAGGTACTGGAAAACTGTTCAAAATATAAAATAAACAGACTATAAGTTCACAACAAAAGATTACCAAACTTATAGTTAGAAATCTGTTGACAAGTTTTGTAAATTTAAACCAAAAAGAATAAAAATACATAACTATTGTAATACAAATTTACAGTCTCTCCCCACCGTTTTGTGCCTGTCCACGTGTATGAAACTAAAGAATATGTTGCATTTCTCCATCTTTTTTCTTCCTAAACTTTATTTTAAAATAAGTGTTCAGCAACTTTTAAGTCAGATGACAAAAGATGCCATGTATTACCTGTTACTACTGGTTATTCTTTCCTTTAATATCTACCATATAGCTCAGCTGATTTTCACTTCCATCCTGTTTATGACTACTGCTAGAAATCACTTTGTCTAGTCATAAATTAAACTATTCCTATTCAGAATTCCCAGAAGTCCAGGTAACCTTAAAGCTGTTTCTTTCCCTTTGTAACCAGAATTATATTTACCTGTCTTGAATTTGGACTATACAATACTAAGGTCAGAGAGTCAAATCTGAAGTCCAGTTTTAGTGTTGTTTTTATCTTCACAGGTGAATGCAATTCCACCACAGCTGATGTCACAACAGTTACACCTTTCAGAAATAAGAAAAACACTTTTAATATTAAAGAAAGGTACCCAAATGCAATTAAAAAAAAAAAAAAAAGCAACAAAAAACTCTTATCACTAATGATTATGAAGATAACTACCCTTTTCCTGCAGATGTAAATACATTCATGCTTATAATATGTTTATCATGCCCTCTGTAGTTACTTTTGGCAAAATGACAACATTTTAGACAATAAAATACTCTGCTTATATAGTCTATGTGCAATTTTAACCACCATTAAGACATAAATGTACCACTTCCCTTGATGTTATAGGGTACTGCGTGCAAGAATGTTACAAATAACACAAGTTTACTTTCACCCATTTGTCCCATCTTGCCACGTTTTTGCTGTTTTTCCACATTTAATAGAAGAGGTGGACAGAAGATTCTTTTCTTAACCTTACTTGATTTGTTTTTTAGTGTGGGCCAAACAGTTTATGGGCAATCATGCCTACTGAATAGGAACAACTTTTAGGGATCTAAAACTAAACAGCAACAGAACCAGCATAAACAGGAAGCAGTAAAATAGCAACTTTCCAAATGTGGTGTGTTACCAAATGCAACTGACAGACTTCCAGATACTTACTGCATTATTGCCAACAGAACAAGATAGTCCTTACACTAACACATCATGCAACAAAACTTATTACAGTAGCTCATTTGCTCCTATTCATTATCATTATTGTTAGGTATAACTCACACCACGGTGTCAAGACAACAGAGGCATACTGTTAAAAACAACTGAATCTAGCATCCTTTCACAAAGGTATTTGTAACAGAAACAAACTGACAGTCATACCTAAAAATGCTAGGCCAGACATAATTTTAGAAAACATTACCTGCAGAGTGCTGTGAAGTACTATGCATACCGCTACTATGGCTAGTCATGTCTTTTGGTTCTGGTAAAGATGTGGATGAAGCAGAGCTTCCACCTATATTTTCATTCAGTGTCCTCAATATTGTGGTAATGTCTTCCTGACTGAGAATTAGCTTAGAAAAGGATTGTTATTAAACTCAGAACAACTCCATTGATAAAACTTTTGGTAGATAAAACTTAAGTTTACAAATAAACAGATTAATCTTAGATAGCAGAGTCTCTGTTCAGGAAACTAAAGAGCCATGTAAAATGCTTTTCTCAAATCCGTAACAACCACTTATAGTAAATTCTAGAAATCAGAAGTCATTTACACGTGAACTTGGTTTTGTCCATAAATTTCTTTACAAAGCTACAATTTAGAAATCAAATGTCACAGGTCATACATGTATAGTTTGACTTAGAGTTGCCCAAAATCATTATCTGCATTTAGTCACAAAGTAGTTTACAGTAATTTTAATAGTTCTATTTAAAAATCTGGCAAAATCATTTTCCTCAAACAACTTACATGCTTTACATTTTTTATGTTAAATTTAAATGAGCATGAGCATTAACTCATTCAGGCTTGTCACAGATACGAATTCAAGAGGTGCTGACAGTGTTAATGGACAGACCAATAAAACTCAACTTTTTCCAGTCCTTTGTTGGAAGATACTAACTGACAGGTAAAAGGCAACTGTAAGAGCATACTGATTCCTGATCAGTAACATTCAGTACAAAGTCTGCCCGCAGTATCACTGATGAAATATAGACCTTAATATTACAGTAGAAAGGTATTCACTTCTCTTTCCACTATTAAATGAAGTCCACTCTATCTATACGTGATGAAATCAAACAATACCCAAACTATGGAACGTAGGCATTTATGGACACAAAAATGCTTCAATTTTGCACAGCAACTTTAGTAGCTGCTTTCAGAAATGAGTGCTTACATTCATAGGCTTGAGTCGTCCAGATATTTCAATATCAGGAACTTCGTTATACCATGCAGCAGCTAAATTTCGTTCAACAGCTACTTCCAGATTGAGTGGTTGCAGCAACTGTACCTCAGTTTGCAATGAGCCCTGCTCATAGCATGATCTGAAAAAAAAAAAAAATAAAATACTCGCAGCCTGACATACTTCACTTACACATTCTAACAAGCTCAAATACATTTCTGTCTTTTCCTCATTGTTTTGAATAGTATTGTAAAACAGTCTTCACACTTCTCCTAGTATCTCCAGTTAAAGCATTACTCCACCAACTAGACAACTTCTCCTGACAGGGAGGAGACACAACAGGCATATACCAGGCACACAACACAGTAACTTCTTCCAAGTTAAGACCTCTTACCTTCTCTCTCCATTGGAAAGCAACTCCTCCTTTCTTCAGTATTCCTCAACTATGTTTGAAAATCCCCTTCCCTTTCCCCTGCACCGAGGCCCACTTTCAAATAACACTTCACAGCCATCTGACCAGTTATCTTTCCTGCTATGTATAGTTTGAAAATCCACCAAAATGGCTATTTAAAAAAGGGCATAGCCTGCCCCAAAGTAGTGAATGGTGTGTAAGTATTATTCTACGTGATATTCCCTAAACAAACATTTGCTTCAGTAAAAGATACATAGAATACTATTTCTTCTAAGCCACACATTTCAACTGTTTTTACATACTTTTTATTAATTAGCTGTTACATTTCAAGATTATAGTGTATCTGTGAACCATCAAACATTAACTGATTATTTTGATAACAACTTCTCAAAGCTCTCCAACTGAAGTATGCCACAAGGATAACATGAAGCTACAAAAAAAAAAGGAAAAAAAAAATCAAAAAACATTACCTGTATAACTTCAGTTCACTCAATTTTACTGTCATGGAGTCAACAACAGGTGGAAGATTATACCGCGTTTTCGTTTTAGCGATAAAGAATTGGTTTTTCACAGTGATTAGACCAAGATCAGCCACCAGGACATTTGCAGACATTGCGGACTGTGGAATTATCACAACAGGTGCTTTAATATTGATATCCAATGCCAAACGGGAACTACGCTCTGCTAGTTCTTTTACACCAGTAGCTGCTTTCTCTGCTGCTTGAACAGTTGCCTCTGTAAGAGCTTCCTTGGCAGCTTGAAAGTTATTTATAAAAGCCTAGAAAAAGAATAAAGATCTTGGGAATTTTGTTAATAATCACACAAATTCAAAAACATTAAGAACCATTGTTTTTTTAACAGCAAAGCACCTTTAAATACCACTTTTTCTAGGCGCTTTTTCAAAATTCTTTAATAAAACCTGTGTGTGTGTATATATATATTAATAAATTTCCATACTAAGTATTTGGCATCTGGTAACAGCAATGATCTTGTAACAGAACTTGTATGAATTACATTTTATTTACTTACCAGAATTCATGGAAAAAGCATTAATTTCTTATATTTCAGTGGTACAAACAATGAATAGTGTTCACATCTAAAAGATGCCAGAAGTAATTTAAAGAGAAAAATTACCAGCAATAATAGCAAATATTGTTGCTTAAACACCCACTCCACAATAACAAACACAGACAAGAGAAGTAACTAGCCCAACCACCAATCCCATTAAAGTTTTACAATATTATGTATTAGTTCTTATACAAACAAGCATTACCCCATATGGGATGCTTCATTGTTTTCTAGCTCTGACAAAGTTATCTAAATGCTAATCAACTGTAATTGGAAAATTTTACTTACTAAAACAGATGAAACAAACTTGTTGACAAAAACCACTTGAATACACCCAACAGTTAGGTAAATACGATTGTCAACAACATCCATATTTGTATATGCCATGCCATCTGTTGCATTCACATATGATATCATTCTAAAGTTGAAGACTTCTTTTCCTGTGATGTAAAGAGCCTTAGGAAGAAAAAAAACCCAAAATCTCTACTGTAAAAACTGATGCTGGAGAAACTGAATTCCAAAATAAAATGTAGTACCCCACGCTTCTAGGAAATGTTTACTTCAATTATCTCAACAATAAATGTATAAAAACAATAATACTTGATATAGCTGAAAATACCCAGTTGGAATATCAGCTTGAATAATTTTGTTCATTGAAGTCAACAAAGTGATGAGCAGCTGGGCATCACAGTCACAAAAAACCTACAGCAGCCTAGCAATATCTAGCTGTGAGGGCAAAATCAGTCTGCCTGTAGAGAATAATGCTCCCAACAAATATATCAAACACTATCCATAAAAAAAAAAATCACAGTTAAAGATTAGAGTTCACAAAGTTAAGTTCAATTTAGCATCTATATTCCATTCCAACGTCAATGACACATGCAAATTCATACCTTTTTATACAATGCTGTCTCATCAGAATCCACAATAATGATGTTCTTTAGTTTTGCAGTCACTTCTGTTGCTGCTTTCTTCATGATCACTTGGCTATCAAGACCTTTAAAAAGAAAAAAAAAGCATATAAAATCTAGAGACACTTCTGGTTAGGAAGTTTTGTTCCTATGTGATTAAAATTTTGTTCCTACCTTGAATGTGAATTTCAGCTATTCTGTGTTTTTTCTCTCTAATAAAGATACGTAAACAGGATAAATCTGCACAGATATTGAGGTCGATAACATCTTCATACTTAGATTTTTTTGATGCTATGGAAAACAGAAAATAATAAAAATTACAGTTCTTCAAGAAGGAGTACCCCTTCCCCAAAGTCTAGTTTGTATCAAGCCAGCATCACCAGCAAAATGCCCTGGACTCATATTACCAAGCATGACACAAAGGAATTGTATATACAAGGTTGTATACACGGGAGTCCTCGTAGGCTTCACAAACTGCCGTAATTAACATCAGTATTCATTTAATGTGTATCTACACTGCACAATGCAAAATTAGAGATAGATTATTCAGGACTAAACAGTTTACCTGTTTAAACATCACATATGCAATGCCATCTGTGGCAATCACGAAGGATACCATTCTAAAGTTGAGGACTTCCCTACTTTAAAACCTTCATCCTACAGAAGAGAAGGGTCCAGGGAGACCTTACAGCAGCCCTCTAGTACTTAAAGGGACCTACACGAAAGTTGGGGAGGGACTACTGATCAGAGTGCAGTGACAGGACGAGGGGAATGGTTTTAAGCTGAAAGACTGTGGATTTAGATTAGGTATCAGGAATAAATTTGTTACCGTGAGGGTGGTGAGGCACTGGAACAGGTTCCCCAGAGAAGTCATGGATGTCCAGTCCCTCGAGATGTCCAAGGCCAGAACAGATGAGGCTTTGAGATACTTAGTAGAAGCTGCCCCTGCCACAGCAGTGGGGCTGGAACTAGATGATCTTTTTACCAACACCACCTCCAGATAAAAGCTGCACTGCAAAAATACTTTTCTCATTGAATCATAGAATGGTTTGCGTTGGAAGAGACCTTAAAGATAATCCAGTTCCATCTCCCTGACATGGGCAGGGACACCTCCCACTAGGATCAGGCTGCTCAAGGCCCCATCCAACCTGGCCTTAAATACTTTTACATCCACAACTTCCCTGAGCAACCTGTTCCAGTGCCTCACCACCCTCATCATGAAGAATTTCTTCCTCATGTCTAATATGAACTTTACCCCTTCCAATTTAAAGCCAATTTAAAGCTCATGTTCAGTCAGCTGTCAACCAGCACCCCCAGGTCCTTCTCTTCCATGCAGCTCTCAAGCCACTCTTCCCTCAGTCTGTAGCACTGCATAGGGTTGTTGTGCCCCAAGTGCAGGACATGGCATTTGGCCTTGTTAAACCTCATGCCATTGGTCTCGGCCCAGCAGTCCAGCCTGTTCAGATCCCTCTGCAGAGCCTCCCTACCCTCCAGCAGATCCACACTTCCACCCAGCTTAGTGTCATCTACAAACTTGCTGAGGGTGCACTCAATGCCTTCATCCAGGTCATTGATAAAGACATTGAACAGGGCTGGACCCACTATGAGCCCTGGGGAATCCCACTTGTAACTGGCCTCCAGCTGGAATTAACTCCATTTACTACCACTCTCTGGGCCCGGCCATCCAACCAGTTTTCAACCCAGGAGAGTGTGCGCCTGTCCAGGCCAGAGGCTGACAGTTTCTGAAGCAGAATGCTGTGAGAAACTGTGTCAAAGGCTTTACTGAAGTCCAAGAAGACTACATCCACAGCCCTTCCCCCATCCAGTAGTCGAGTAATTTTGTCATAGAAGGTGATCAGGTTAGTTTGGCAAGATCTGCCCTTTGTAAACCCATGTTGACTGGGCCTGATCACCTGGTTCTCTTGCATGTGCTTCATGATAGCACTCAAGATTACCCGTTCCATGACTTTCCCCAGCACTGAGGTGAGACTGACAGGCCTAAGTCAAGTACAGGGGCAGAATCACTTCCCTGGTCCTGCTAACCACATGGTTTCTGATACAAGCCAAGATGCTATTTGGCCTTCTTGGCCTCCTGGGCACACCTCTGGCTCATACTCAGTCAGCAGTCAACCAACAACTGCAGGTGCTTCTCTGCCAGGCAGCTTTCCAGCCACTGTTCCCCAAGGCTGTAGCATTGTATGAACTGGTTTTGTCCCCAGTGCAGGACTCAGCACTTGACTCAGTTGAACAGAACTGGACTCAATACTGAGCCCTGGGGAACACCATTTGTGACCAGCCTCCAGCTGGACTTGACTCCATTTACCATCACTCTTTGGGCCCGGCCACCCAACCAGTTTTTTACCCAGCACAGGGTGCGCCTGATCAGGTCAGTGGCAGCCAGCTTCTCAAGCAGAATACTGTGAAAAACAGTGTCAAAGGTTTTACTGAACTCCAGGTATACTATATCCACAGCCTTTCCCTCATCTATTAAGCAGGCAAGCTCACGTCAAGCTTCTCCTCAACCATCACCCCCAAGTCCTTCTATGCAAGGCTGCTCTCAATCATTCTGTCTCCCATCCTGTACTGAAACCAAGCATCGCCCCAACCCTGGTGTAGGACCTTGCACTTGGCCTTGTTGAACGTCACGGAGTTCACACAGGCCCACTCCTCCAGCTTGTTCAGGTCCCTCTGGATAACATCCCACCCTTCTGGTGTGACAGCTGCACTGTTCAGCTTGGTGTCATCTGCAAACTTGCTGAGGGTGCACTTGATCTCACTGTCTATATCATCAATGAAAATATTAAACAACTCTGGTCCCAGTACAGACTCCTGAGGGACACCACTTGTTGTGAATCCCCATATGGGCATCAAGCCATTGACCACTACTCTCTGGATGCAACCACCCAAGCAATTCCTTATCCACCAAGGAGTTAACCCATCAAGCCCATATATCTCCAGTTTAGAAAGAAGGATGTTGTGCAGACCATGTCAAAGGCTTTACAGAAGCTCAATATATGGGAGCTCAATATATTAGGAATACAGCAACTGCCAGTATGCTACTGTTCAACGCTGGTTATCATAACTAAGTGAATGTGAACATGCATCTTCAATGAAAAAAAAATTTTTCTACACCTCAGGGAAAGTCAACAGCTGCAGCATCTACACTGCCTCAATTATTACACAGTTATTCCTCACCTACACACTTCCAGCCACAGAGCAAGAACATACCCATGTGAGTCCATAGATAGTATTCGAATGGCTAATATTCTTATTAACACTTAAATTAAAAAAGCCTGTGAAGTGGATAATTAAATATAACCTAAACAAAATTTCTCATTTCAAAAGTCATTGACAGGCTTACAAAAAGAGAAAAGAGTAAAGAAACTTACTTAATTTCTTAAGAACATCCTTCTTCTCCTCTGTTTTTTCATGGACTGTTTCTTCTGCAACTTTAGTTTCTTGTTTGGGTAGAAGATTATTCAGGTAGTTCATAGCATTCAGCAGAGTTTCGGTATGCAAATGAATATCTAGAGATGAAAAGTTGACCTAAAAGAACAAATCGTCTTTATTCTTTTATGTTTGTTCATCTAATACATCTCTCTTCCCACACTGAGAAAATCACGTTAAAAAAAGATATCATACCTCGATTTTCTGTAAAACATTCTGATAGACGGTTTTCAGTTCTGGTCCATTAATATCAGCCTATTCCATAAAAGGTGCATGTAAAACAAACAAATAAGGATACATTTGCAAATTTCAGAGAGAATTTATTTCAAAAACTACTACAACTTACAATAATAGGGAGCAGATAAACTATGCACATTACACTCAATATGTTAAGGAATGAATAAGTAAAGAAAAACTTTCAACAACTGCTCAATAGTGCCATACTGTGTATGATTCGCTTACAATTCAAAAGCAAAGTCTCCTCTTTTCTCACCTTTATATACTCAAGAGTGAGTAGATCATCTTCCACGTTATCCAAAGTAGTAATTATGTAAACTGGCTTTTCATTATCATCTTAAAAAAAAACCCAAAAGAATAAAAAAAGATTACTTTTTTAAAAAGAAAAAAAACTACAAGTTTTCTACAACTCTTTAAACTTCCTTGGACTAGAAACCAGGCTACTGACTGTTGTTATCATCTAATCACAAAACCTCTTCTGCAGACCTAAAATATTTAGATGTCTCTACTAAAATCTATCAGCAGTAGAACCTATTTACCAAAGTATTACCAGAAGAATGAGTTCCAGAATTACTTTTCATTTCCTCTCCCATCACACTGAATGTCAGAAGGAAATCTCCCTCAGTTGACTAAAGAAAGCCCTACAGGCTTTTTGAAGACAAATTCAGTGTTACTTGTGAATTGTTTTTCGATCAGACTATAAACACTTACCCATATACTCAGGGCACAGCAGACAAACTTCACGAAGGAAAGCATTTGCAGTCATGTCAAATGTTCTTAATTTCAGCTCAGTGCCTAACCCTACAATTTCAAGCTGCAGCACAGGTGTTTCAGTATTACCGGTGAGACGGCATAATTTAATTAAGACCTAAACCCAAATAAAAAGAAAAAAAACACAGGACAAAAATGTAGATTATCCTCTTAGTTTTTACATAGGATTATATATTCACATACTTTTTACCAATTAATGTGTACTGATTATTTAACTTCAAATGCCCTGGAAAAAATAAGTCAACAAGCAAAACTGCTAGAATATTGTTTGCTGCTATTTTAACAACTTGAAACATGGACACGGCTAATACCAAATTTACACTTGCATCCATTTTTTTTTTTTTTTAAACAAAAAAAAACCTCTGTAAAGGACCAAGTAATGTTCAACCCAGTCAAAAACAGATTTTTCAACCAGCATAAAGAGTTTACTGCTTTCACTGGGATGTCTTGAACTCTCCTGGAAAGAGTTAAATTTTCAAACTGAATATCAGGTGAGATTTCCTACTTTTTCACCCACACATAGGAAAGGTGACGTTAAATAAATACAAAGCTGAGCTATTGTTATCTGGCTTTTAAACAAAGCAAAACAAAGATACGTATTCTTCCTTTCTACATAAAGTCCACTACAAACGGAAACTCAAAACAAAACCAAACTAGTCATTTTAAACTAAAAAGCCAGCAAACAGGTAAGGTGATTATTAATAGCTTCTCAATTGTATTTTTTTCTTATGGATTGAAAGATCGTTTCCATTATAGTGTAGAATACAGCATGTCTTACAAACAGCAGTTCTTAAAGTCTTGTCATTACACAAAAGCCCAGTACATTTCAATTTTATTTTACATATTTCTGTAAGGTGTAGTCTATACTAAGATATGCCTCAAGTCAGTTATGAAGCGCAGAAGCCATTCTGCAAGCCCAACTCTACAAGAGAATTTGTAAAGTCATTTGAATTTGTATGGTTTATTTGTAAAGTTATACACTGAGTAGCAGCAATAACACTGTCAGAGTCATGATGGTCTAATGGTAAAGGTGACGATAGTGGTAGGAGGCCATCTCTTACTAGACCAACTGATCCAATTAGAAACAGTGTCTTGCATTTTGGTAGAATACTTTCTTTTTCCCCTCCTCCTGACTCTGAAACAGCAAGAGTAACATATAAAACACCTCGCAGTGAACACCTTACAGATTTAAGTGTAAGGCCAACAGTCTGTGAAAAATCAGAGCAGAAAAATAAGGTGCTCGTTACAAGATGAAACATTAATGAAGTTCTTCCCAGTGACAATAGTAATAACAGGAAAATACATGTCAAAACCTACATCTTAAGCCAAAACAAATAAATAACTTGACTTTTCAGTGATACCTGGGTAAAGGAAATTCAGTGATAAAACGACCTGGGGAGTCAAGTGGATAAATTAAAGCCTTTCAGTCATGACATGTGCAAAAGCACAATTATGACTTCAAAAACACTCTACACAATAGTTTCAGCAGGAAACGGATAATCAATACCTCTGCAGACATGAACAAAAGAGGGAAAAAATACAGTTCAGATGTGCTTCAGAAAAAAAGAAAAATTACCTCAGCTACTTCAAACCTTAGCTGGAATTCCGTCATATTTTTCAAAGATTCTTGTTTATGTAGTCTTTTTCGCCTTGTACTGTTAACTCGCTTGAGGGAACCAGATGGGGCTTCAAAAAATGGCATGTCTTCCACAGGACTACTTAGAGCATCATAAAATTCTTCTTCCGATTCTAAGGATTAATTCACAACATTACATATACATATTTCAAATAGCCAATATTCAATATTTTGCAGTACTATGACCTAAAATTTTTATGTCTAAATCTATAAAAACTTACATGTACAAGTATGGGAAGGTTACCTAGCTGATAATTAGTAACCTAAGCCTGTTTCTATAATTAGCTCCGCTGCTGCCTCCGAAATTTTTCACCACATCTACAGCTCACGTCATCATAAACGAGTTCTCATCAACAAAAGTCCTTCATCAGCATTCTCTCACTATTGGCTGTACAAAAGACAGCACAACCCAGAGCTCATATTATCTTTCATGTGCACTAACAGCTTAATAACTCTTCTGGTGGTCTAACTGCTGCTGACAGTACAGAACCCTCCCCAAGACCAGCACTACTTTCGACCTCTCCTTGCTAAGGATCTCCCATTCTAGAAGAGACTCCTAAGACCATCAAGCTTTTAATACACCTTAGTTAATTACATAAGTAAAACCAAAACAAAGACTTCATCATCTTTTAAGGCTCATTTCCTTCACTTTAAAACCATGAACAGCAGAGGTAATTGCAGAAGAAGTATTCTTCTTCTGTCAAAACTGACCAAATTACATTAAGAGGCATTTTCTAAGGTTTAAAAGCCCCCCTGAACGAGGCTGAAGACAGAAAAATAACATGAATCATTTAAAATGACTGCAAAGCTGTATGTACGGTATAAACCAACACCTAAACTTGATTCAATCTAAATCTAGTTACTACTTTCTCAAATTAATTGTTGCTGGTGTTTGCTCTTATCTCATTCTAAATTTTAAGAACTGAAAGACACTTTCTCTCTACCTTTGAGCACTTAAAGGAACTCATAGGAAAAAACAGATGAAGATGCACAGGTACATATTTCTACGCATACTCTACACACACTGAATTTAAAGCAATAATGCTGATGTAAAAACTTTACTGATAATTTTGCTAGTGTTTACAAACCACATTTATTAACAAGAGAGGAGAAAAAGTATTGCTCTCTATTTCTCTACTTGAGTGTTCTGGCATGACAAAGGTGATTGACAATGAAATAACACTAACACATTCAATTTTTCTTCAAATGTAACTACTAGATGGAACATCACAATCTAGCTAAGTTGTTTGAACAATAAGGTGGTATTAAACATAATTAATTTCACCACAGGAAACCTTCCGCTTGATTTTGTAGAATTCAAAATGATGTTTGTTTATAACAACACAATAGTTTCTTACAGTTGTTTCACTATTTTCTAATTTAAATAAATTCAGCTAAATATGAGAGAAATCCTGCACCAGAAGAAAATAACTAAAACCATCAGCAGAGGACTAAGTACACATTGAAGGAAAAATTACATAGATAATGTTTCAGATGTTCTGAGTAGAGCTTTGTAGTAGCACATGCAAAGACAAAAACAAGCAAACCAATCCTACAAAACTAACATTTTACTGTTTTGCCTTCAAAATGGGAATGGTAAGAACCCGCACACAGAGTTTTACTGCTATAAGAAAATACACAACTATATTGTATAGAGTGAATTATAATAAGCTGCACAGAATATAATATTACTCAACCTTTAAGAGCTTGAAACAAAACCACACAGTCCTTTACTCTCAGAGAAACAAATTAATTCAACGAACTCAGAAACTTGACTAATTTATTAAAATAGACTTCAAAATAAGTTGTAGTACCTGACTCAGCAAATGAATGAAGATCCAAAACAGGAAACACATCTTGTGACAAATGTGGTGCTGAGAGTACAGGGGATATTGCAGCCTGAAACAGGAGAGACCATAATTTTTTTGCTGGAACTCATTGGTCATGTTACTGCACGTGCAAGTTTTACAACTTAAGGAAATTGGCCTAATTTTAAGAGCAAATCATTACAGTTAAACACTTACGTTACTAAATTTAAAAGCAGGGGAGAAACGAGGCCTAAATCAGTTAGAAGTAGCAGGTAAGGTATTTTACAGAAATCTAAGTATCACGGCAACAAAGAAACACTAATCTTTCAAAGTTTTTCCCAAGGCTCCATTTTTCATCTCACTCTTCACATTTCAACAGACTCCTCTCAGTCTCCAGCCTACATAACCTGATCTTACTGAATATATCCATGTCTATGAGCGATAGATCCACCAAGTCTCAAAAACTCTTTTAACTGTGAAGAAGCATCTCATCTGTAACACCTCCACATCCTAAGAAGACAAGGAGGAATTGTGCTACTTGACTTCACAGTAACAAATCATGAGAAATAAAGTCTTCCATGCTGACACGAAGAGCCTGCCTGCAGTGAACAGCAAGAAAGTGCCAGATGCAAAACCCTACAAGGATCTGTTCTGCGGAGTCTTCTGGTTTTGGGCTGCAAGAACAACTCCTCTTCTAACTCAAAATGTAAACAACAAAGTACACACACAGAGCTCTGAAAAAGGATTTCACATCTTTTTCAGTTCAGAAGCAACGCGACAGCAACAAAGCCCAGAAGAGTTTCACCTACAAGGATGAAAGCATGGTAGTACACCTGCCACCACCAAAGCAGTAAACCCACTCAAACTAACTGAATTTAATACCAGCAATTACAGTCCACCAAGCTCTGGACTAGATGGAAGCAGACAGGTTTAACCATAGGTTTTCATATACATGCAGCATATACTGCAAGTACATTCACACTGGACTGGCTCAACAGCCTCTCCTCACCTCATCTTGCACGTTACAAGAAATGTACAGCCAATGCTAAGCACATGAAACTCAAACACTTTAAATGTAATTTTGAATTCTATAATTGAATTTAAGCACAAGCAATGCCATAAAGCACAGGATGATCATCTTATATGTGCACATTTTATTTAAGTAAAACTGAAATCCCACTATTTATCCATGAAGAAGGTTAGTCTGTGATAATTCCACAAAACAAACACTAGAGCAGTTTCTGGCTAGAGATACTATGAAGAGTGAAAGAGCAGGTCAGAGCTGAGTAGAATTCTCATGTCACCACTGAAGAGATAGCAGGAAATACGTGCGGAAGGGAAACAATCTTTACTCTTTATATACTTTCGATATGTATATATGTCTACTCGTGCATTTTCAGTTATTCAGTACTATGCTAGCACAATCTACAGAAAACACTGCCTAAGCTGCAGCAACAGCCATCAGGAACAGGGCAGAATAATTTTTATGAACATGGAAAGATAATTATTAAGTAATCTTAAAAAAAAAATCCAAAGATGATTATTAGTCCTTTAGAATCAAGTTCTCAGAAAATTAATCAACAGATAATTAGAAGTATTTACAAATGACAGAAAAATGTATAGCCCGATTTTGTCCTTGAGATTTAACATATATTCAAATGACTGCACTGCTTTAGAAAATAAAAACCAGTCAGATCACAGAGCAGTCATGTCAAAAATTAGCAATTTGGAGTTAATTTCCTGGCTTTGTTAAAAGCAGCTCACATTGAAAGGTAAAACATACTTTTCATAGTAGCAAGGAAGTGGCAATCCTCTGTCCTGAAGACAGCATAAAACAGAGACCTAAACCATTTTTTTACTAGGGAAAAGGTGTGGATAAGTAGGGAGAGAACTCATTCCAAGCCCCTAAACCTTAGAAACACAAAGCAGAGCTATCAACCCCTCGGGTATGTGGTATAACTGAATAAAGGAAAGCTCAGAAGAACAGTGAAGACTGCCACTTTTGCCAGGCAGGCACTGTTTAGTCAACATTAGCCCCAGATAGTGGATATTTTTTGTTTGAAAGTTAATCTCCTAAGATCTACATAATACTTCAACTTTAAAAACTGCAATGTTTCAACCTTTTCTTCTCCAGACAGAATAGCTGAACCAAAACCCCATAGCATTCTGATACGTGTGTAAACTTCAAAGTACAATTAAAGTAGGCATAATTCAACAAAAGTGAATACATTTATTAATCAAGATTAATGTGAGCTACAAAGTAATTCCAGAGTAGTCAAAGTCTGGGTTGTTCTTTTTTTTTAATTTTAAATTCAATTACTGAACAACCATCTCATAATTACTAACTAATGATCACAATAACAAGCAAAATTTCTAGAAAATTAGCCAGGTTTTTGAAGAGGTACTAAGTAAATGCTTATTGTCCACTCTTGCGCTCCTTTCGAAACTGCAATGCTAATAGCAGCAAGTAGTTTTCTGGTAATTATTCATGAAATGTTTTTTTCCCAAACTTACCTCAGTTATTTTTGGAGGAGAACCAGTAGCAGTAGCACTTTCTGGCTTAGGAATGCTATCAATCAGCTCCAAGATACTCGTCAGCTTCTGGTCTGATATTTGGATAGAAAGTAGAGGCAGCTGTCCCGACAACTTGAACCTGTTTCGTAAACAATCAAAGTTACCTTAAAACTATGTCATTCATATGTTACATTAATTTTCTTCTGAAAAACACACAAGTCTTCCTGCTCAGAAAATCACTCACCTAACCACTGTGTATTGCACACAGAAGAATTACTTAACGGAATTTAAGTATTTAAGTATTTAAGCATTTAAGTATTTAAGTTATTAATGGAATTTTTATTTCCATTTGATACAATGTCTTACAGATCAGGACTGCAAATACTACTAATAACCAGTTCTGATTTGGCTGTGTAAAACTTATTTTCCTCACAACCATAAATTGTTCCCTCTTGTTCGTATATTTAATCTAACTACTTCTAATAAATCAAATAACTGAGACTTTACACACTATTTTATAGAAGAAAAGGGGGATAGGTGCCTAAGAATGTCTACAGCCCAAGGCTTTAAGTGAAGTATAGAAAGTATTTCCTAGAAGTTATGTATGTTTAACTTGACTCTAGCAGTAGCCAAGATACTTAATACAGGAATAAATGGCATAAAGGACTTACAAGAATAAAATAACAGTCTTTTAGTCTTAAAGCAGTAAATCATATTTTAAGCTGTCTGAATAGTAGAATCACCTCAAACACTGATATTGACCTTTTAAAGACCTAAAACACAGTGCAATTTCTCACAGAAGTGAGCAGAAAACTGGCTCTAAGAATGTAATTATGCTTTTGTTACAACCTTTACTTAGAACTGAGGTCTGGCTCAACAGTCTCCAACAATGGGGAGCACCAAATGCTCAACACAGAGGGTGCAAGGGACAGAACATGCTATTTCCTCCTAGTTCTCCTGTGTTAACTCACAGCTCAGTCTTCAAAGGCACGTAAAATACAATACATTGGAGAAGATATGAACACAAAAATTCAAGAATTTTTAATTACCCTCAACTACCTTTAAGACTATATTAGTAACTGGAAAAACAGCTTCTCAAACCTCTGCAAGCAAAGCACAAAATACCTGGTTTTATACATTCATTAATTCCTTCACATCCTTAAATTCTTAAGGAATTAATTCTCAACTACTTTCGATGGTTATTCTTGATTCCAGTTCTGTCAGAGAGACATTTTGACTTATTTTTTTCTTTTTTCCTTCTTTCATTTTAACAGAGAGGGTTAGGGCAGTATAGCTGCTGAGTCAGAAAGGATAGTCCATCTACTGTTTGAATGCTCCAGTAATCTAAGATACTCAGCAAATCTCACTTCCATTGCACTTAAATCTGCCTACAAAAAAATCATGTATATGATTAAGACATTTTTGATGAATATTTGTGTACCAGAAAAATCCATGCAGTTACATTTAACAGACACCAGGAACAGGTCCAGGGGAAGGCTACGAAGATGATCAAAGGGCTGGAGCACCTCTGCTATAAGGGTAAGTAGAGACAGTTGGGGTTGTTCAGCCTGGAGTAAAGGAGGCTCTGAGGATAACTTATAGCAGTCTTCTAGTACCTGAAGGAGGCCTACAAGAAAGCTGGGGATGGACTTTTTACAAGGGCATTTAGAGGGGGAATGGCTTTAAATTGGAAGGTGGAAGGTTTAGATTATAGACAATACGAAGAAATTCTTCATGAAGTGGTGAGGCACTGGCACAGGTTGTCTAGAGAAGTTGTGGATGCCCCATCCCTGGAAATGCTCAACACCAGGTAGGATGGGGCCTTGAGCAGCCTGGTCTAGTGGGAGGTGTCCCTGCCCATGGCAGTGGGATTGAACTGGATGATCTTCAAGGCCCCTTCCAACACAAACCATTCTGTGATTCTGTGCACCTCAAATAAACCCAGGCTCACTACACTGCTCTTTCAACAGAAGTTTTTAAGGTTTAGAAAACGTGGAAGTGGAATGCAATTATTCTAAATTTGTGCAGCCTGAGGTGCGGAAGAAATAACTACTTCAATTAATGCAGAAATCTGTGCAGAAACTTCTTCTGTTTAGACTGGTTATACTTAGAGAGAAGGAAATGTTAAGGATACCATTCTCTAAGTTCTAAATCAGTACATTCTTCCACGTAAGAATTTATTGTTATAAGGAATGCTATTATATAGGAGGATGTTCTTAATATTCGTATCTTAATACTGGCTTCATACACCTTCAAGAACCAGATGTCAGACTCCCAGATATTTTCTTCAGAAAGTGGGGGAAACATATGACAGGATAAAATAAAATTACAAACCCTACCACACTTACACAAGTTAGAAAACCAGTATGATATTAGTCTTTCTAAATGTGAAGTGACAGACACTATTAGGAGCACTGCATCCTGTACTCAGAAATGAAAGACATATTAGATCAGTGATATAGTGGTCTCCAACAAATGAAAACTGCATAAATTAGTATTATTTTCAAGGCAGTAGTATAACAAAGCCAGCACAACACCAATAAGAACACTTTACTGGTTTTGAACAACAAAGTAACAAGGAACTCAACTAAATTCAATGGTCACCAAAGGTAGTACAAAGAATCAAAAAATGTAGATACCCAATTACCTGCATTTTAGATAACTTAAAGTAAATTAGGTGCACTCCAAGCTAAGGGATTCATTCATAAAGCTTTACTACAGAAAATAAAGCAATTTTTCAACTAGTTTTTGCTGTAAAGATTTTTCCATTCACATTTGTCAACAAACTATGCTGTTCTACAACACAGTTCCAAATATTAATAAAGCAAGCTCAGGAAAAATAATGCTGGCTTTACATGGAAGTATCCTTATGAAAACTGGACTAGCTACATGTATACATAAAATATATTCATCTATGTGTAATTGACATGAGAAATGCTGATGCATGAGGCCTATTCAACAGTAATTACAAAAATTTACAGCTTAGGGGATCTTTGCTGATGTAAGAGCCATTAGCTAAAGGTTATCATTTGTGCACAAGGTAATTTAAAGATCAACTGTGCCTAAATATTTGTACATAAAATAAAAAATCTGTACATACACTCATTAACTGTCCATTCTTAAAAACAAAACTAGATTATGCAGTGATAGGTAAAGATCTGGCATTTGAAGCTACATTGGCACTGATAATATTGATGGGTTTGTTTAGTCAAAGCCAGAGACCAACACAAAATAGAATATTTGTCATTTTAACTGCTTTGAGAAAATATGTAACCAAACAATTTATCGTACAATCCTAACATGATATATACTAAACAGAAATTCATGATTTTCAGACTTAAAGCTTTTAAAAATATCAAAGGCGAAAGGAAGAGCAGCAAGCCCCTAAAGAAAGCGTCAGTTAGCTACCTTTGGGTAAAAAGCTACTGTATCCGTCATTTCAAGACTAGTAGATGACTATTATATGACTAATAGATGACTATTGTACCTTCTGCAGAATGCATCCAGGAAGCATCTGGAGACTGAACTAGGTACAAAATGAACAAGTTCAATCATTCTAGATTGGAAATGGTTACTCACTCTTTATGTGAGTTAAAGTATTAGTTATGATTAGTAACTCGCTATGCTACATGCTTATCTAGTACCAAACTGTGATCCGCAGCATTCCTAACAGCTGTGGACAGTGCAGGCACTCGGAAGGCAGCAGCAGCAGATCTTCAAGAAATATTTCTCAGTGGAAGAAAAAATTGCCAATTTCTAGACTCAGGCTGAAAACTACGTACTGTGAAGAAAGCCATTATATGAGAATTTGTAATACAGAAATAATATCCATTGAGGAAAAGATTCCCAGAATCACTTCAGACACAAACCGCCAAAAGGCAAAGCACACCCAGTGGCCAAAACAATACTTCAACAGTTGTTCTTATTAACAGCAGACACTCCTTAATACGGGTTAAAACAGCATAACTTGGAGAGATGCCAATTTCAAATCTACCTTAAAACAACTGTTTATAACAATAGAAATTAAATCTCACTTTCCTTCTCTGGACTTTAACATAAAAAGACACATTCATGCAAGTTGTATTTCTAATATCTCACCTTCTCTAGCAAACAGAGAAAAGGTGAGGAGGGAAAAAATTTTTTGTAAAGCAGAGCAACAAAATTCAGCATCCGGCCTTTCAGCTTTCCAGAAGGTGGCACCATTATACCATGCTATCAGTGACTTGTGTTTACAACACAGAGCACTGAGAAGGTACAGTATTTTTAGGGCTTTTTTCTAGCTAAGCAAATGCTAGATTCTTTGTAATTCTTTTATTTCATAAACTGCTTCTTGATTTTGCTGACTGTACTAAACAATTTTATGCAATAGCCTGGGTCAATTTTATGCTACTAAGTTTCTGAAGTGCCTAGCTAAAATCTGAATTTCCTGCAGTCTTAAGAATTAAGTAAGTATATGCTAGCTGCTCGTAATGTAAGAATATGATTCTTAATACTGACTTATTAAATGAAATAACCTTGCATTGCATTAATGTGCTAGTTATCAGGTACTTTAAAACTGACTGGAGGAGAGTCTTTATCAGTCCTTGCCAGACATGAATGAAGATGCACTTCCCAAAATATATGCAAAGTTCATCTTTGCCCCTTTAACTCAATGAACATTAATATTACACACTCATCAGTAATAATAACATACATTTTCCTCTGATTAAGTACAATTGCCATAACCAAAAGAGGGTTCTGCTAAGTAAGCTCAAGTGCAAACTAAATGCATTAAGAGGTGCTTCCCTGAAAAGTGCCCTCTAACAGGTAAATAAACAAGGTTAATAGCTTCTGTAAAAGAGAGGGAATATATATGACAGCTTATTACAGAATATTTTTGTGGTATTTATAGAAAAGACTTCAGAAGTTCAGATTTTTTGCTTCTTACTGTTTCCCATGAGAATTGAAATTTAGCTACTAGACTTAATTAGAATACATATTAATACATTTAATAAAAATCTTTAAATTACTATACATACTCATAATAACAGAACATTCTGTCATCTCTTCAATCTGTGGCAACTTCTTTTTCTCTACATTTCACGATGAAGGTATTTTACTTCCAAGAGTCACACATGGCCAATATTAAATAGCACAAGAATAACTAGATCACTGGTTTTCTTGTTTTCCTCTGTAAAAGTCATCTACCACAAACTTTTGAAATAGGAAAACACACATACTTGGGCATTCTTGCATCTGTAACAACCATAGCCCTACTAAATTCCACTTTTACATCCAAGGGCTGCAAGATATGTTGAGATGAATATTTCAGCTTCCGAGCCTCTTGCCAGTTCTCATCTAGAGGAGCAAAGAAAACCTAAGCTTTGAACACTGAAAGAGATCTCGTCACATTAGACATATCACAGAATTAAAGTATCTGATATCACTTAGTATAGACAGCTAAAAAAAAAACAAACCAGGTGACACAACCTCTTTTACACATCTATTATACAACATGCAAACTTCAGACACACAAGACTACTCACTTTCTACCATTCACAGTTAAACAGCTACTTCATCCATGCCGCAGACCTCTAAGGGCCTAGCTCTTAACATGCCTGGCACTGGGAGTTACGTCTCTGGATTCTCCTCTGGAACCAGAGGTTACAAATTAAAATCTTAAGACTTCTCTGGTTCCAACTTTCCATATTGTTAGTTCCCCTAATACTAGTAGAAGTTTCCTTATTAAGGGATTCCGATCCTTTCTTCACCCCAGAAAAAGATCAAACCTACAAATATTCCTGCATTCTACTTAGAATTTGGAGTGGAAGCAAAAGGCCCTGGAAGAAAATAACATAAATAAAGTACTTTATTATATTTATTATGCAACAAATTAAATGAGATGTCTCCAGGGACTTATATTATAAGTTTATTTCTTTTGCAGAAGCTAAGGTTAGACTCTAAAGCCTAAAGGTATGTTTTGGAAATTGGTAACATTTTCATAGGCCTGAGTTTAGAAAGTGAGTTTAAAGACTTATGTTCCAAAGTATCTCAACTGCTTCAGTTGAAAATATAAAAGGCACATCAACCACCAAAATACCTTAACTCATACAGAGAAAGATTACTGTCATCAACACTTACCATGTTTGCTGTAGAGTAACTGTATACTGCTCAGCTGGATATCAAAAACGTCATAGGCTCTTGACATTATATCTTCAATGGTGCTTTGTCCTACTTTGAGTTCTGATAAATCAGAACGACTTTGGCTTTTCATCTTTAAAAAAAAAAATCACAAAAAAGTATAATTTTCAAAAACATTCAAAGCACTATTGCTACAAATACTTGATCCCACCATGACAAAAATTAAGTTTAAAGTCTTTATTATAAAGGCTACAGTCTTGCAAGTATCAAAGCAGAGAAAATATCTAAAATCAATAGCCTATATCAAAAAAAGTGTTAAACTCTATTTCTCCTTCAAAGAAAGAAACAAAACTCTATTTTAAACCTTTCAAGTTTTATACAATTATTTTATATAGAATAATTTTGTTTAATAAGTGACTCACGCACCAAAGTCTCAGATCCCTTGTAATCAGTAGAATAAATCTTCTATTTTTTAATATATAAAAACATTACTGTATTAACATTACTGCATTAATCAAAAACATGAAATCTAATCTTTAATTGAATTCCATTGAATTTAGTTGTAGCATTACCCAGTCACACATTCATCAAACAGTGTAAAAGGAACAAGGGGGGCTTGGACTGTTCATCAATGTTCAATATCTTTCCTTTAATATCAGGCAATATCCCTTTGACTCGGCCTTGGGATGACTATACTACTTTAGTATTTCCTCTTTGTATGCACCCTCTCTGCTATTCATCTCTGATGAAGTGTGGCTGTCGTTATCCTTAAGTGTCTAGTAACTTTGGATCCATATCTGTTTTTGTCAGACCCAGGTAATATTCGAGATAAGGTCTATAACCCTGAAAGAGGTTGAAATACTAGTGTCTTAAGACATTACTTTCTGCAGTACTACTGAACTATTACTATTTTTACATTAAAAGTACCTTGCAAATTGAAAATTCAAAATTACGAAATTAATAATGCCTGTACAACCTTGATTAAGCCCATTTATGTATCTCCACTGAGATGCAGTTTTAATTTCACATGCCATTTGGGCCTTGGCCTTATCCAGTACACAACTGTGGGAAAGAGACTGCTTTGCAAGAAACATACTCGTTCAGCGAATGACCTACATCCCCCCTTAAGCATAAGTCAGTCAAAGTGAACACAGAATTATTCATCATATCTTAAGAGGTGCTTAACTTTTTTCTTTTGGTATTGCCCAATTCCTTCATCTTGCTTTCTAATTTTTATTGAAGGACAGGAAACAACTCAAGAATCACCATGAAAATTACTCATCCATTTCAGAAAAAAATCTCACAAACATCTACCAGAGTCTGATTTTGAAACGTGTTCTCCCACGTATTATGCTGAGAGTAATAATACAGATACATTCAGAAACATACATGCTCAGAAAGTCAGTTTGTAGCAGAGGCATAGAAAAACTTAGCTCACTTTAGCAAGATTTTAAGCTTTGAAACAAATTCTTACTAAAAAAAGCAGATAAGGCAATCTAAACACATAGTTAAGTGGCAGATTCTTTCTTACTCAGAATACAATTTTAAAAAGTAAAATAAAATTGCCTGCATATATGTAAGACTTGTCACTTGTCCTGAAAGAACACAAGTTCACCAATGAATAAGAAAAGTCCACGAATAAGTAATAATATGAAGCAACAGTCTCCTCTATGATTTCGTAGTACTAAATTATCATTTTTAAATACATCACTAAACCACCTTTCTTACTTTTCCTTTACAAGGAGTATCTCGAATATATCTCTAATTTTATCCCAGTTACACTATAACTTTGTCAATATGTCTACTTTTCGCATTTTAAAATAAACTGAATACCCAAAAGGCAACTGATAACAAGAGTAGTAGCAATATTAAATATCGGAAGACCATGTAATCATTTAAGTAAGAAGTTTGCTATTTCATATTCTATGGTAAAATGTTGTTAGACATTTTCCATGTAGCAGTTCAAAGCATCAACAGCGGTTTCATTTTAGGTGAGAATTATTTTCTAACAATTCTTTCACGTAGAAAGAATCTACTGAAAAGAAGAGTTCAATAACTTTTGCCTTGACTGGAAAGCAGTTGAAAATAAACAGCCAATACATAAACTGTATGAGGAACTTTTACTTAACTGGTACAGCAAAATACGAATTAAGGAACTGGAAATCAGATAAGAGCCAAAATGTCATTTTCAGTAAGTTAACTCCATTCAGTAAGTACCTACCTTAAGACTACCAAGATCCAGAAGTAGTAAATTTGACGTGCGGTCATAGAATCCCTTTTGTGGAACGATGATGTATGAAGCCATGAGATTAATTTTGAGGTCAAGAACTTTCTGGGTTTCAATAACATACAACAAACCTGAAAGATCATGTAATTAGTAAACATAAATTAATCGATACAGAAGCTATGTAATTAAAAAAAGCTACAAAAACAAATTCAAATCTAATGTCAAATGAGATGTGAATGCCAGATAACTAAGTCTAATTGCAGTTACAGATGCTCTTCAGATTCCTTCTGAACTGATAACTATAGGCAGTCTTAAAGGAAGCATCAAGCAGATGAACTAATGACAGCAAACAATGCCAATGGACAAGTAGAGACAGCAACAGGACATGCAAATCCAAAGAAGTTCACGATAAGCAGAGATGAAATGAGAATTGCAATGTGTACTGCTACCTGGAAACTGCTGAGTTAACCCATTGTGCTCTGTAGATTCAGAAATTTAATTGTTCTAGAGGTTCTTATTGGAAGTATCCAACTGCACTGGCCAAACTGCTAGTGTTGTTACTTCTGAAATACTGAGGTTTACGCTGATTCTGCTGACAAGCACCTCAAGCTTGAAGATCAGCCAATATACAGGTCTTATAAAATTTATGTTCAAAAATCATGCAATTAGTTGAGAAATTCAGGTTGTAATAACATTTGAGATCAAATTCTGGCTTTTTTTTTCAGAAGCACGGAATACAATCATGAAGGTTGGAAAAGATGTCCAAGATCATCAAGTCCAACTGTCAGTCCAATCGCTTCTTTTATTTTTTTGCTCATCTGAAGATAAATGAATGCTCCTGCTTGAAGTTTGTACTAAAAACAGTCTTAGGATGGAGCCACAATCCATTAAATATTTACGAGGTGCAACAAACTGATGATCACAGTAGAGATAATAAATTCTGAAGATGACAACATTACACTGCAATATACTCAAATTGGTAAGAAAGAACGAACTAAAACTGTTCCAACTGTATCAAAGGCTGTCTTGCCACAGGAGAGCTAGATTAGTCAACGAAGAACTGGCAACCACATTTCAGGTTTTCCAAAATAAAATTGGAATTACTTGAATTACTAAAGAGTATGATTTTTTTCAGTGTTCAACATTTAATTGCATTTGAGTGATGTAGAAAGTTCAAGAACAGACTTTAATTTTTCCTTCATTTGGGAAGACAACATATTTAAGTCCATAAACAGAACTCTAGGAAAGGGAAACAACTTTAGTAGGGTTTTTCCGTGGTGCTGAATAATCCTAACTCTTTTGGTGTAGCAAGTTCCTTCACTTCTGCAGCTCACACCTCCCCAGTATCTTCTAGTACTTGAAACACAAGTATTAAGAATTCTTACCTGAGAAGGACTGCAATTCTGAACATATTATATTGATATAATTCTTTTTACTTTTTTTTTTTCCCTTTTAGAATGAATTTATATATGAAATCTCCCCCTAGCACCATCCACTCAGACAGGACACTGTGCTTGACACATCTCTGATCTATAAAGCCTCAGACATCGTTACTGGAACAAATTAATTCCACAAATCTCAGTTAGTCTTAAAAATATTCACATTTTAATTCATGTCTTGAAATCTAAGATCTTTAGAGATAAAAAGGTACGAAGAAATGTAAACTAGAGGAACAGCTTTAATGTTAAGTAACTGGAAGACAAATATAGTTTATATGACTTGATCGAGCCAATCCAGGTCAAAAATCAACATTAACCAAGCAATAAAGAAAGCAGAAAACACCTACACAAAGGTTGATAGTTTCCTCAAAACCAACAACTCTGGAAAGGATTTAGGGGTTTCATTAGAGAACCGATACCTCAGTATCAGTTTTCGAAGAGTATGAAACAATTAAGACTATTTAAATACTCAGATAAACAAAACCGAAAAGCTGGAAGTAATAAAACTTTAAGGCTGCATGGAGGACAACAGTATAAAAACTGAAATACAACCTTAGAGTGTGAAGCATATTTTATAGAGAAAGTTTAAGTTGAAAAAGATACAGATATGATATCATACTATACATGGAACAGCTGCTTTGTAATGAGATTTAAGAACTCAGCTTATTTAAAGTAGTATGTTAGAAAAGCTATGACTAGGATCCATGCACTTCCATACAGAAAGAGATATTTTCATTCTCCTAAGGTCTAAAATTCGTCAAAGTGTGCAAAAGACTACATAGCACTCACCTGTTGATGTCTTTTCACGGAATTCTTCAAGCTTCATCAGAGTTGCTGATGTCAACTGCTCTAAATGTACATCTTTTGGAGGTCTGAAGAAGTCCACTAAGCTATTTATTGTCATCTGTTAAAATAAAGCAAATATAATACATGGCAAATTTACTATTAAGTAAGATTTTTCAAGATTTACAACCAATTCAAATATTTACTTACTGCATCATATACTATTTCCAGTGGCTGTGATTCAATTCTGAGTCTCTGATCTGCTTTCTCATCCAAAGGATTAGTCTCAAACATTATGCTTAAGAGTGAAGTACTCTCATCTGAATAGACTGTTCGAGAAGATAGAAGACACGGTGTACACTTTTCTCGAGACATGCCTGTAACTTCAAGTGAGGTAATTTCTGTTTCAAATCTGTAAAGAATGGTAAGGAGCAAGTACAATTACATGGAAGGAGCATAAGGAATGAGCTGAAAGAAAAAAAAACACAACAACAAAAACATATCTCTATCCTATCTCAAATACAGTCTAAGTATTAGATATGGATAGATAAGCTCAGTCTAAGGATAAAACACATATCCCATAGGTTAACTGTTTTTAAATTCACTATCTTTTGTGTCTATTAGCCATCACTGAGTAAATATGAAAGGGAAACCAAGTTATTCACTTCCAGTACTTTTCTTCAGGACAGGTGGCAGGGCAGGGAAGAGACACGCAAACGGGGCTTCTGTAGTATAAACTCAGGAATTAGATGGCACAGCTTATACTGCAGAGCAGACACAGCAGACAGTAAAGAGGTCCAATGCAAAGAAATAAAAGAAGCACTACAAAAGGAGCACAAGATTAATAGCCTTATTACATTGAGGAAGTACTTTTTAGGTGTTACATTTATTTTCAGTACCCTGTCCGCCTCTTTAATAATTCTCACATGAATATCTTTATTACCCAACAATCAAATGGAAAGTGTTTCCTTTTGATTGGAAAAGAAAATATAGTATTTTCTTCCCTTTTTCTCAGTCTGATAGCACTATTAGGGTCACTTACACGCACAGGGAAACAAAGAGAAATACTGCAACAAAACTTTTTTTAAAAAAACCTATGCGTAAAACTGAGAAAGATCAATAGCATCTTAATATCATACACAGATAATACTATTATGCTCCCTAAGTAGACAGGACAAGGCTTGAAACAGGAAGCCTACCCTTCCTAAGAATTTTTAAGTCATTACAAGTGAAATGAAAAGATTTCACATATTGCTTCTTTTCATTATCTACTGTGAGAGTACAAAGCCCAGCCAAAATTATCAGTTACAGCCTTCTGCAAATCTAAAAGCTCAACTGAAAACTCCAATATTTTTCAGTGAAGTTATATGCCTCCACACAAGAGGTTATGAGATCACCTTGCTAAGTTTAAGTTTCAAAAGGAGTAACAGTCACTTTTCAAAGCAAGACACAAGTTAGTTACTGGGTTGCTTGTAAGTAGTAACGGTAAACTGACAAAAAAAAAAGGAGTGTACTGCATAAAAAAAATACTGAAGTTGGATCATGGAAACAATATCCATTTGCTTTGCCTGTCAGTCACAGGATGAATTGTGCCCAAACCACACAAGAAATGACAGTGAAAAATGAAAGTTGAATGTCACAACAAACCATTAAATGCCTATTAGCAGTCATTAACAGTTCATGAGGAACAGAAAAGTTTGACAAAGAAGTTCACCTTATTGCTTGTGCACCTGGTCGTTGGGTAAATATTGTACTCAAGCCAGTTAATGCAAATTCTACTAGCTCAGGACTTTGCTTGTTTTCTCTTATTGATATAGACATGCTTAGTAACTTCACAGAGAACTTCATGGCTTCATACTAGATATGCAGGAAAAACAACAATGGATTATAAAATACATTCATATACACTTTAATACAGTTTATCAAAAGATAAAAATCACAAATACCAATTTGATACTTTCTAGTGCTATAAATAGTTTGTATCATAGCTGGTGTTAAAAGTCATTCCCAAATAATCATTACAAAGAATTAGGGTCAGCAGACTATGCTTACAAACCTGTCTTTATGTTTCCATACCACAATTTGAAATAAACGGCCTCTGACGTAGAGCTGGAAGGCAGTCTATTGTACCATGCACGGTATCTCACATAAAGGTGACTTATCAGACTACTTCTGAATGGGTCAGAAATGCCACTCTTCCCCACTACAATCCCTCAATCATCTCCTTCCTTACACACTCACCTACTCCTCCTCATCTATCGCCACTCATATCTAAGATTCCAGTGAATCACTTAAGGCACATTTTTAAAAAAGTTTCTGAATGTTTTAAGAGGATATATTAAGCACTTCATAACTTCGACAGCAATATACCACTCATATGATCTTATTCTCCTAGATGGAGCAAAATCTCATTTTGAATTTTTTCAGAAAGTCCAAAGTAAGCCTCATACCACTGTCCCGAAACTACATCTAAGGATGCCCCACTCTGTACAAGGCCAGCACAGAGCCTCAAGTACTCTTAAAAGTGATTTTTTTATCATCACCTTTAGATTT
This sequence comes from Cuculus canorus, assembly GCF_017976375.1. Lineage (NCBI taxonomy): Eukaryota > Metazoa > Chordata > Aves > Cuculiformes > Cuculidae > Cuculus > Cuculus canorus. The sequence continues at coordinate 28,682,677 of NC_071441.1, read as the reverse complement.
TTCGTTAGCTAGCAATTGTTTGGTATTATAGTCAGTCATAACTTACTGATTTTGGAAGGGTTGGATCCACAGCTGTTTCACTGTATCCAATTGCTGCATAAAGTTTGGCCTTCTCTTCAGGTGTCATCAGCTCTTCAAGACCTGTCACATTGCAAGAGGTCAGTTAAACTCAATGTAAGTAACTGAAAAATGCAAACACTTGTTATACACTGTGATTTATAACATACAACAGATACCATCAATGCTGTCATTAATTAGTAAAATTAAAAGTCTCCTTAGGCCTACTTTAAAATGCCATTATACTTTTATTTTGACCTACTCTATTTCCTACCTTACTAACAACAGAAGTAACCTTTTTTATTTACTTTCCGTGTTCCACAATCTTTACTGGGTGTCCTGTGCTTAAGTAAATCAAACTCAAACACATTGCATAAAATAGCCAAATTGTAAATGAGTTTAAAATTGTTTAAATTGTTTCAAAATTGTAAAATTGAGTTTTAATTGTAAAATTGAGTTTTAAAATTGCAAAATTGTTTACATTCCATGAACTGCTACTGTCTTCTAGCACAGTCTTCACTATGTCTTCAAATCCCCATACCCATTACAACATGCAGACAAATGTGAAAGCTGTGGCTAGAGAAAGCACAAATTGAAGACAGCTCAAAGACCTGCAGAAGGAATTTTAAGACACCTCTGTAACATGCAGTTAACTCCAACAGCAGTAAAACACTAAGAGAAAATGCGTAAGTCAATAATTCCACAGCTCAAATATTAAAGAAATTCAAAGCTCTACCGTTACGGACGTATTATTCTGGTAAGTAATTTTTAATCACAGAAAAACACCAAGAAATGAACATACTTGAACCCTTTACTTCTTGTTTTTGTTCATTCTTCTTTTCACTTGACCAGTTCCACATCCAACTAAACCAGCCACCAGAATTTTCATCATCTTGTTTTACTCCTGGTCTGTAGATCTTTAATCCAGCTTTAGTTGCCTGAAATTAAAAACACACAACCATGTATTTTTTTTTCATGATTCTTCCTTCAATTTCCTAACAAAAATGTAGACCCAAGACATGCTATAACACAACAAAACATCATTAGATGACCATTGAAAAGGCACGTTATTTTTCAGGTTTTTTCCTAATAACTTTTTCAAATACACAGTGCATCATCAGATCAATCTTCACCTGTGTAAAATCGACCATCTTTATGAATAAAAAGAGTAAGCAAAAGCCAGCTGATTAAAAGACTCAAAGACAAATGCATCACGGTGTATTCTGTGACTCTCAAGTCACATTATTTTGCCCAATTGTAGAGAGTACATTTAAGTAGATACTATTTGCTATATGCTAAATAACATTTGCAAATAGTAACAAGAAGTCAACCTATTACATACACAGGTCTCCACTCTATATAACAGGGTATCAGGAAGGAAAGGAATAAACTAATTGTATAGGCTGTTGGGAGCAGGAGGAGACAGCCTGAAGCTTTGGCTATACTGGCTTCCAACCTGACTGATCCTATCATCCTTCAATCATATTTTCCACAGATCTTTCTTAATAAAAGTGGAAAGAAGTTTATCTCAGATCAGTTATTCTGAAGAAGCAGTATATGGAGCTTCTTAATTTTTGCTTAATTACAATCTGAAAGTAACCACACTTTATAGTAACAAATAAGAAATATAAAGAAAACAGACTGCAAGAAATACAACTCAAACACTAGAATTAAAATGCATCTGCCTAAAATCTCCACAACATCATGTTGCAGTTATTCTTAAGACTCAATTAAATAATAAAATTTTACCTCAACTTCTGCTTGTTGCCTTGCTAGAGTGATATTAAAAATATCCAGGGCCTTTTCGAATTCCTAGAAAGGAGGTGAGAAATTATTTTGACAGTTTCATTTGATTAGACTTCACAGCTCAGTTTTACAGGAAATGACAGTAAACAACTTTTACGGCAACTCAAGTTAATTTGCTCAAGCTGAAAACAGAAAAAAAAAAAGCCTGGAAGAGAAAAGCTTTTCTTCACTACAGTTTCTAAAAAAATTCTAATATGTTTATTAATACTACTCACAGAGAAACATACAAATGAAATTGCAAATCTAGCCACTTACAACTGTATTTTAACCTAGTACTGACTAGGGAACATGCACACATTGAAGAAAATAGCAGGATGAAAAATATTTTACATTTTTAATGGAAAATAGCTAACCTCCAATACTTTTAAGATCTCTTCACTAGGTTTTTTTGATGTTATCTTTGTTTTATACATCTCTTTGTAATTCTTCACTTCTTTCCTATGGTGCCGAATATGTTCCCATGACCACATTTGGAGCTTAGGTTGAACATTTACCTCAAGGATGCCATAAATGACATACTTCCACCTAAAAGGAAAGAGAGATGAAGTAGAGTTTACATTTCTTTGGACATACTGAAAAGATACCTAAACCTATGCAAATTCCCACTACAAGCTGTGAAAGAGTGAAACCTCTTATATAATATCACACTTCTGATCAGTATAGGAACTGAAAGATTTTAATTTTCCAACACAAAGTTGATAGTTTCCTAAAATCAAAAAGTAACCTTGTACAAAACGTGCCCACAAATATATAGCTGTGTATGAGAGAGAAAGTAAAATATACTTGTATGGAAGCTTCTGAAAAGAAATTAAATCTCTGCCATCTGTGTTGAAAAGTTTTGCCGGTTTTATATAATAGTTATGGTCTTCTAATTATACCTAACATACAGTGGCGTCTCCTTCATCAAAACATAGTTAGGATATTAAAATCCTATCAGATTTCAGTTTCTGATAGTGGTCTTCAAGACAGCAAATTTGGGCTGTCAAATATTTTGTCCCCCTCTTTGGTCAGAGGTCCTCTCCAATTTTTCTTCTCCGCTTCACTTGAAAAAACAAACAAAAAAAACCCCACCACACAAGAACAAAAGCTAAGACTTTGTCTCAAGAGAAAATGAATTCTAACCTCCTAAAGTAAGAAACAGTCCCCCAGTAATTATTTCAAATAACAAATTATTTACAAAGTTTGAGGTGGCCTACCATGTTTTTGCATTGTTGTGTAACGGAACATCAGGTCTATATTTCCTATATGGCAGATTTCGAGTCATCATATCAATAGACTCAAGAAGCTCCATAACACTGAAGTACTAAAAAAAAAAACCATAAAATAATCAAACTGAGTGTTAATGTCTTTCTGAGAACATGAATCAAATTTCTCTTTACAAAGAAAACAACTTAAAAAGAAAAATTACTAAGAAGTTACTTGATTCTGTATGTTCAACATAAAATTTTAGACTGCTTTTCTTATTAGTCTTTCAAACTAACATTTTACCACATTACACACAACTTCAGAGAAACAGTTTATACCTGTGGCTTATTGAATTCAACAGTAATATCCTGTAAATTTACATCTAAATCCATTTTCGGTGATGAAAAGTCAACATCAGATCGAGGATTCATAAGGAGTTTGGCTCTAGCTGAAATGGGGCGGAATACTAAAAAACAGAAGTTGATATAAAAAGTGTGATTAAATTATTTAAGACTGCCATAAGTGGTACACACTACCTATCAGCTAAAGTCATGGCAGATTATTAATTTATTAATTTTAAAATGCTAGACATCAACATAGCTTAAGATATAATACAACCTATACTCAATTTCCAGCTTCCTTCTAGCAATATCTGCCGAACAAATATTTGTGGAAAATTCTCACAAGATTTCCTTCACACAGTTACAAGGCAGATGTTTTACTAAGTAGCTTATATTTGCAACAAATGTAACTTCTTTTGGCTAAGCAATAAATCATTTATAACACAAGATAGTTTCAACCACAGCACTTATTTCACTATAATAACTCCTATTCCATAAGGATATAATTTTTTATATTACTGATGTTTTACACTGTTTGATAATTGTTATCACAATAGTGGATAAACCCAAACATTCCACATTTCTAAATCCAAAATTAAGTAAGCATGGAAAAAAATCAATATGGATCCCACAAAAAATGAAGCACATCACATGAAAAATACTCAAAGTAGAAACTTTCTATCTGATCCACAATTTGGCAGTATCAGGCTTTCAATACAGCCTTCAGAAGCCATGTGCAGCTCAATTTTTGCATCTCTTCCAGTAACTGAACCAAAAATAAGGATTTGTTTATTATTTGAACGTGTAAATCATATTTCTATCAGATAAAATTCCTTTTCTTTTAACAGAAATACTAATATACCATCTACATGAAAATATTCTAAATTCACCAAGAGGTTAGTACAAGTGGAAATGGACATTTTTGCAAGGTGAAACCATGTTGACACCAATTTACTCTTGTTTCATTTTAAGCTCTATATTTCTTGTGGAGCTTATTTTACTTTCATCTGACACATTGTATTTCTCAGCATTTCTATTAATTTTCTGCCTGTATTTAGCTTCCTAAATTTCAGTTTTTATCTTTGTTATGTGTAAGCATTATGTTTGCATTTAGATTAAACGACAGAAGCAGCCTTTGTGCTTACTACTTTTCTATCTACGTCTCTATCTAAAGAGTTGTTCCAGAAGAGCAAGAATTTTTATTTACCACAAACTATCAGCATGATGCAATTGTTTAAATTTCTGCATTTCTGATGGCACTGCTGAGTTCAAAGAGTGTAAATCCCGAATCCTGCAATTTTGCATACAATTACTGATCTTCTATGTAAAAACTTAGTCAGCTGATGATGTTCAAACTTATTTTCTTGTAAAAAGAGTCAAAGTTAGCAACTAGAAAAATAAAACACCAGAAGAAATTACGAAATAGTTTTCTGGCGGGCAAATAGGCTTCCTCTCTCAAGCAATGGCAGCAAGAAAAACACAGAAAACTAAGTATTCTTTTTTGACCCAGGCTATAGTGAACTGAGGACTTGCTTCCCAGAGAACAAGCCACTTCAAGGGACAGTTAATAACGACGACAGAGATGTACATAAGAAATAAAAAAAAACCACGTATTTTGCATACAATGAAGAGCAAATTCACCATGTTTGAACGGAGTCAATGAGACTTTTGAACTAAAGTAAACAATGCTCTAAGCAATACAACTTGCAATATGGCAACACTAAAAAAAATCAGAAATGTTTATGTTTCAGAGCTGTGTGATTACTGTTTCCACCTCTAATAAAAAAAAGATACACCTTGTGCAAGGCAGGTGATGTCAAAAACAATAATCTATTACTCAAACCAATCTGATTCACAAAACTTACATGATGCAAATATTGCTAAACTTCTTAAGGAACTATCAACAGATGAACAGTAAGAACTTATATATGACATATGACATATATAATGACACAACTCAAGATTCGTGTTTTAATCAAAGCCTTTAAGACCACAGATACAGTACAGTATTGACTGTCAGAGACAGTTCTACAAAAGAACTAAACTGTACTCCTTCCTAAGACTTCTAAGTAACAGCCAAAGTAGCAACTTCTGAGAAGCATTAAAAATTAAAACTGAAGTATACACTGAAACTACAAATGAAAATAAAATACCACTTACCAAAATCATAACCTTCTGGAATCACACTCTGACTAGCAATTCCCTGTTTTAAGTTAACCTACGTGCAAAATGGAGTTAAAAATAAATTGTATTTTTATTTCATGATAAATATTTATAATATAATATAAAAAGTCAGCACTTTAATACAGGCTTCAAATAAACCCTCTGACACAGTACAATTCAGAATATCCATCTATGTTTAAAACAGAATAAGACTTCCATTTTTAGCTAATAAAATCAGTGAAAAGTAAGATGACCACAGAGCGTGTATAATTTTCTAACTGGCAAGAGATTTTTCCTTAACTTTCTCAGATAAGTATTGTACATCCACCACATAAAAACATTAACATTTACTATTTTTCCTAAAAAAATTACTAGTAACCAGACAATTATCTGGGCCACTGACACAATGGAAGCAGAATTTAATGTGAAGCATGCTCTGCGCTTCACAGTATGAACTAAAATACTAGATACATTATCTCATGCTTTACTTACCAATGACTCCTCACAACCACCATGGTAGAACATCTCAGATTTCACATTCCAGTAAGCAAAAAGGTTATCCAGTCGTACAAGCTGAAAATACAGTAGAACATATGTATTGACACCCGAAAATTTGAGATCAATAATTTGGATCTCACAAAGTCTGATGAATAAAAATACACAGAATGTTCCTTGCATATTACACTTTTTTTTATTTCAAAGCCTCATCAGCATCATGTTTTCTTGATCTCACTTTCTGTGAAACGAACTCTAGCTTAGCTTGTTTCATTAACAATTCATTCTTTCGCATACAGTCTATACTGTACCTTATAGAACAACTTGGCAGTTTCATCATGTAAACATGGATTCCAATTCTTATCTGAGGTCTGAAATGAGAATTAAAAGAAACTATTCCAAAAAACTTACTCAAATATCTATAATACACTAGGTAAAAAAAATAAGAACATCACTATCATTAAAATAATGGGATGTCATCGTCTGATTTAAGATGATTAAATTATTATTTTAAACGGAACTTCATAAGGCTCCTTCACCCACAAAAATACACATATGTACATGCAGTGACTGACAGGCTGCACACAATAACCAAAAAATTCTTTAAAATTCCATTTTCAGTATTGCAAACTGTTTTCCTTTACACCAATAATTTAGGGAGACTCTTTGGAAAGGGATAAACAACAAACCTCTTTTTTAACTCCCCAGTATCAAATACTAACTTTCCTTTTTGGGGCTCACAGCAGTTTCAGTAAAATATTCATAGAGAGAGTCTGAATAGCACAAATCCATTTAAGTCTGGCACGTAGCAACCAAAGTATAGCAGGCAGATTTAAGAATTTCCTCCCAAAGGTCTTTTGCAATGCTACCATTTTATTTTTAATGCCACGCCCACCACAATATTCAAGCTGGATTTGATAAACCAAGTAATTTCCATTGTGCATTGCTCGTGATTATAGATATACTTTCATTAGATTGCATGGTACAGCACAATAACTGACAAAAATGTAACTTAACCTATCAGTATACTTTCAGCAATGTTTACAAATTAAAAATAATATTACCTGCAAACTTAGATTCTGAAGTGAAATCCCAAATGACAAGGGGTTATTCCGATTTGTAATCTAGTAGAGCAGGAAGAAAACACCAAAAAATTATCTTATTTAGATTTGGAAGTAAATAGTCAACAATAAAAAAAATTATAGAGCAAAGATGTGACAACTATATTTTCTTTGTACCCAACCATATGCTTAAAATATTTGTGCATAGAGATATTTATATCAGGTTTTTTTGTTAGGGATTTTTTTAAGACTATGAATTTTCCAATAATTTACTAGGATTCTCTCAGTATGGAAAGCAATGGGGAGAAAAGAAATCCAAGAGATTCCTAATTTCATATTACAGCACACAACCCCCAGGTTAGACATACAAAAGTACTTACATCATCTTCATAGCGAATATGGATGTTGGAAATTTTCACCTGAAGATTTTTGATGACCTGAGTGACTAATTTTTCTACAAAAGTGTCTTGTTTCTCTTCTTTAACTTTATCTAAGTTAAAAGAAAATAATTTAATCTTTGGCTTGCACTAAAGTATTTTTAAAACTACACTAGAGAATACAAAGTCTGCAGAATACATATTTAAATTCTCTATTATATTGTACTCTAGTTGTATAAAAACGTGTCCTTTCAGTATTACGTAGAACATTCACGGCCTCACAGTAGGCCTTATTGCCAGCTGCATTAGGAATTAGTTTGTTCATAAAGATGACTTCTACCCACTGATACCTAAGCTGGTCAATGTCTATTTCTCAAAGGGACAAAAAGTTGAATTTAAGGTAAGATGTAACATGTATCAAAGAAGAAATTAAATAGAATCTTTAAAAAGTTGCAACCTTAAAAATTTTTTGATACTGGAAACAAAGTTGTTTCTTATGAAAGAAGAGGAAAAGAAAGCGTCAGGCAACACAACATAAGCAAGCAATATTTCACAAGCCTTAGTTATATGATGGTCAGTATCTGACCATTTTTATTTTCAGGATGCCTGTTCTGCAATACTGATGGCAGCAACACCTAAAAACATTCAACTAATAGGTTTTCAAACATCAAGAGGAAAATAAGAATCTAAAATTCTATAAGTGACAAATCCAGCACCTTTCTGGATTAAAATAGAGAAATAGCATCACTTTCATCAGCTTTTCCCATTCTTACCTTGGTCAGCTATTTTCTGCTTTGCTTCTTCTATCCTTTGCAATTCCCTTTGTCTTGCTTCCAAGAGCTGTCTGGCTTCTTTTTCAGCATCATACTTTATGCCTAAATACACAATGCAAAAAGGTATGAAATAAAATGCATTACACATTTTTTGAAGACTCTGCTTCAAAAGCTATAATGTTTACATTTTCTTAATAGTTATGTAACCGCAAAAAATAAGGTGACTAAATGTAAAATAAAAACATTCCCATTACCTAACTTTATTAGGTAAGAGCATCTACCAATAATAAAGCTCATGAAAACAATAAACCAGTCAAGATACTTCAGAAATCCCAACAATCTATATCTACTTTTTTCCTCTGCATTAACTTACTGGCTGTGGGCACAATAAGCAAATAAACGCCATCAAGAACTGCCTCAACTGGTTGAGTATAAAGGTTTTGCCATGGAATCTGTAGGTTAAGTTGACCTATAAACACAAACGGAAAAAGGTTGAGGTATACGGTTAAAAAATTGACTAGTAAAAAAAAATTTTAAAAAGTTCATCAACATTAACTATGAAATCTCTGAACAATTATTACACTAGACAGAAAAAGCACTGCATCTGAGGCACATGTCCTTTCAGTTATTTGTTTTACACAGCACATAAATGAACGTAAGGCAAGTTTTTCCATGTTAGAACTAGTAAGCGTGCAGGTCCTCTCCTTAATCCCTTGAGTGATACTCCTTCACCCTAACAGCAACTTCCCTCTCCTTGCAAATCCATTGCAGAAGCCTTATGAACAAGAAAGGAATGAACATATTATACGTGATCAGTCAACTAAGTACTCCCAAACCCTGAATCTGTACAACACATTTTTCTGTTCTTTTCTGTGGAAAAGAAACATGGCTGCTTAACGTAGCAGGCATGTTTGTCAACATGGAGACAGCAATTACAGCATCCCTCATTCTTCACACAAGTGCGAAATTTAACTATGACATCAGTAACAGGAAAATACAATCTTCCAGAGTAGATTTAAGGAAAACATAATGGCTTTAGGTTTATTGTGCTTTAAGAAACTACTAACTTTTACAAGACAATCAACTTGCAATGAGAAAAAAATAATATTAGCAAAAACAGGAAAGGAAGATAGAAAGAGAAATGTAACACAAAATCAGTCATGGAGTCTTGCTAAGTCAAGGGGTGAGATCCAGATCCACTTAGTTGCTGTGTTAGGTTCTTTTCTCATTAATATAGAAGGGATTAGACAAGAATCCAAAATATTTTAACTTTACCATGGCAGCTCAAGAAAAGGAGTTTCTTCAAAATGTTTCTTATTCAGAAGAGTCCAACTTCAGCGTGTACAAATCATGCAAGTTAAGGAAACTAGGAAATTACCTGCTTAGGATGCCTAGAGCCACTTGCAAGGAAAAGTAAAATGTTTAGTTAAACTCCTGCATGGGTTAAATGCAACTTACCAATATGTCCTGCTTTAACTTTAAATGGCACATCTAGCTGACTCTGTAAGAAAGTGATTTAGAACATTTAAGCTCATTTCAGCAACCTGAGAAGTTGTTCCTATATAGTAAAAATAGATTATGACAACCTTAACAACAAATCTACCTTTCAACTACTAAAAAAACCATTCAATATGGTGGAACAAACAAGTGTTTGGCTACTGATTTAGATTGTTTAGCCATATTAGGCTAAATACATTCCCAAAAGCAAGTTTCTAGCTTCATGAGCTACAAGGAAAAAAGTCTTTTGGTACTGCCTTTGATCAAAACACATTCTCCTAGCAATTGCTAAGACTTTTTTGGGAGGGGGGAAGAAGCTAAATGTAGCCAGCATACACATTCTCTTTTAAATTTAATCCCAAATTAACTAGACAACTCACAAAAGTGCAGAGAAAACAAAACAATAAATTTTCGCTTAAAACATCATGTGTCCTAAAATAAGAATGGAAAGAAGAGGAAGAGATACAACCCAAAACATTGTTCAAGAATCATTTATGCAACAGTTTTACATCCACTAACTTACCAGTGCATTTTCTTTTATTTCAAGATTCTTCAGTGCTACAGCTCCTAAAAGCAAAGAAGCCAATAAGTAAAATTACAATGAAAAAGTAGTATTGATGCAAACTAAACATCCTGAACTCTAAGCCAGTGGTCCATGACCTGTAGTTCTTCACAGCTCTTCGCTGTAGAAGATATCCACAACCTACATCTCTAATTCCCATGGAAGATGATTAGGAACAGACTATTTATTCATGTAACAAAATAATATCCAAGATTTTTTCATGGAGCTTGCATGTCCACAGAAAAGAATCTAAGACTCCTCAAGGTAAAAATCATTGTCACATTTTTTATGGATCCATTATGAATTAAAATTTGCATCTTTTTCCTTGCTCATTTGCTTCTTATGCTTGTGGTAATCTAGCAATATTAACTTTAGAGTGAATTATTACCCCTCAAAAGATCTTACATTTGCAACTTATATTTATAGAAGTTCACAGGAAGCATTTCAGTAAATCTATTTTTAAAATGTCTTAAGATAACAATAAATACAGTACCCTGAAAATGCATAAATTCCACTTGCAAGATCTGGTTTTACAACATAGTTGACATTAGACACTCGCCATAGCAAAGGAACATTGCAATGGACCAGGCAGCTACACAGTCTGTAGCTATGCCTTCTGCAAATTCTACAAGAAGGACAGAACCCCTGCAATGGTTTCCTTTGAATTAGCCGTATAGCATTAACACATGTACATGGAACAGGCACCTGATACAGAACAGCAGGGACATAAATGAGATTCAGGAAACCAAAAGCAGATTACAGGCCAAGAAAGGAATACAGCTTGAGATTGCAAATGAAGATTTGATTGACCCAACAGTGCTTTCCTTTCAGGGACGCAAGTTAGAAATGGCCAAACATATGGGGAGACAGCTCCAACTGCAATAAATGTTCTTGCAGTTGCACAGGGCTGATGGCATTAGACTACTGTTGAAAGTATCAGCAGTTAGTGGAAATTGGATCCTAATTTCAAACAGGCATTCATTAGAACAGGTGGCTGTTGCTACCTACTGTGGAAGAGCTGATGCAGTAAAAATCGTCCACCTTGCAGTACTCACAAAAACTATAAAGTTGTTAATTATTTGATTTATTCACTGCAACAATCTATTACCACTTCCCACTACAATTCTATGTATCTGACATGCACGACCTCTCGAGAGAAATACTACATGCAGAAAGATGGTTTTTGACAGCTGCTGATTCTGCTTTTATGACTTTAACATAGACTCATTGACAGAAATATTAGAAAAGGCAGAAAAAAAAATAAGTCAAAGACAGCATTCCCCATCGTAGTGTCTAAGTATTAGAGCACTACAACTAGTTCATATAGTCTTTGCAGGTAATAACAAGGTGGCAATTTACCATTGGATTCAATTCTACTATAACTTTATTCCCTTATAAAGCTGAAGCTGCAAAGACTATTAGAAACATCATATGACACACTCAAACTAAGGAGGAGAAAAAAAGAAAAGGCATTTGCTTCTCCAAGAAGACATCACTAATTGCAATTGTATTCACGGCAAGCAATTCTCATGGTATCCAGAGCAAAGGTTCAGGTTTGTAAGCAAGTTACACAATTTTTGCATGTCAGTTGAGCCATGGTAAAGATGTTCACAGGCAAACTCTAAGACTACATGACACACGAAATAGTTCAATAGGCCTTAGTTTCTTTCACTTTCACTGTCAGTTAGGTAAATATTTCCTATCATTTTCCTCTAATTTACCAAGGGTTTGGCACGTGACACACACATATCAGCTGAGGCACAGTAACTCAAGCTGCAATAATTTGGCAGCCCTAATGCTTCTAAAAACACTGTACTGCAAAGTGAGCAATGATTATCATCTCAAACACTTAACAAACAACGTTTTATAATGAAGAACTATAGGTTGTTTTACCAGAGTAGGTCATGACAGCAGATAATAAACATGACATTGATACCATTTCAAACAAGATAATGATTATTATTAATAATAAGTTTAATGCTTTTAGTTAAAAATGCTAGAGGAGATAAGATTAGTAAAACTTCAATCATCTCAATCTTAGTTTAAATTATTGAAAACACATTCTCTATAATACCACTGTTTATGTACAAAAACCTTGATTGAGGGTCTAACCACAGCAAACACTCATAAGCACACAAAAAACTACTGGTGAAGCACTGGTTTCTTAAATTTATGCAAACTTTTTTTTCTACATTTTAGAGAGTACAAGAAAGATTAACTAAACATTCCTGCAATTAAACATGAACTATTTCTGAAGCTACCACACCTCTGCTGGCAACCAATTTTAACACTTAACTCAAAATGCAGTAACTGACCACATCAGTACTCTCCTTCAAGGAACCTTGAAAACTGTACATAAAAGTAGTTGGAGTTGTATAAATATCTAGCATTACGCATGCAGACTAACAGCCAAACAATAATAAAAGCCACAATGTTTATAAATACCTATGGCATAGACTAGGATTTACTTAGGCAATATGAGAAAGCAAGTTCTTGGCTGTACTAATCTCTGGACACTAAACTCAACAAAATCAAGCATTTCTAAAAATTCTGGAATAAATAGGCTTATAGTTTTAATTTCAGATACTAAAAATAATTTAATGAATTTGAGTGCATTAACCAACATCAACTACCAAGGAATCCGCATGCAAAAAGAGATCTAAAAAATTAGGTAACACACAGTAAACCATTTCATCAAATACACCTAATTGAAATTTATTTTATGGATGTCAACAGAAGTTAAAGAGGGGGAAGAAAATCAATCCACAGAAAAACCCCACAGAATTAACCTGTATGTTCGTTGCACCTTTGTTGTCTTGTAAACAGATGAAAGAAAGCAAGATGAAAGTTGATCAATGTCAGAACTGAAAATACTTCAGATGGTATCTGACCAGTACCCAACATTTCTGTTCATAAGTTCTTACAGAATTTCTGCTTTTTAGCAACAGCACCTGTCAGCTTTTGAATCTCTTTGATCAATTTATACAAAATTTTGCCTTTGCCATTCTTTTCCCACTTGTGTTTGTGCTGTTAATTATTCCTATTTAAGCACACCTTCTAGAGACAAGCTACAAGCATTTGAGGATCTGAGTGTCTGCCAAATACCTCCTCTACTGACATCTACTATAAAACAGGTCATTAAAGGCAGCACAAACTACTACACATCCTCCAGACATCAGCTAAACCAAATTATTAATGTGTAAGGGGAGGACTGCACCTGCTATACCTAGCCAAGGAAAGGTACGTAAATGTAGTACCTTTCATTGGAGTAATAGCTGTAGCCAGAAAGTATAGTAGGTAAACACGCTTACAACCCTGTGTCAATTATCTGCCTGTATCATCCCACTAACGTAGCTGCCCCAATAAGAGACACCAGCTATTCAAATAACAAGCTGCGTTAAGAAAGGTATGCTTGAGACATTATCTAATAAGTAGGTGTGCCAAGTCAACACAGAATTAAGTACTGTAAAGGGTCATTCAGAGGGTCTAACCAAGGCACTGAAAAGTTATTTAGATCAGCCAAAACAGTGGAAACACGGCCCTTGGTGAAACAACTGTTTGGTCTCTCACAGCATCTGGAAACCTCAACTACACTTCGCTACTCAAAGATAACTGTCCACATCTCACACTTCTTCAGTCACTTCTTCAGGTATTGAAGTACAACTTTATTAGATGCAGACCATTTAAAAATATCTACCTTACCCAAATACTTATCTAGCCTGTTTTTCTACGCCTCGTGCTTACACATTTGTTAACACAGCTCATTGAAACTACCATTTTAAGTAAGGACTAAAACAAGTAGAGGTCAGAAACACTGTCCTTCCCAGTGTCATCCATCCAACAGCCTTCACTGAAGTCTGTCTAACACATGAACTTTTTATTCTGCTTCATACAAACAGAGTTCACAAGAAATACTATTTCCCTCCCTGTTCTATTTTTTTCCAAGCACTGGCCTTTCCAATGCCGGCCTTACATACTGAAAGTACCTTTTTTACTTTTACAGTCCTACACTGTCCTTTCTGCATTGCCTTTTATACTTCAGTTCATTCAAACTCCCTTGGACAGAATCACAGAATCACAGAATCACAAGGTTGGAAAGGACCCATTGGATCATCGAGTCCAACCATTCCTAACACTCCCTAAACCATGTCCCTCAGCACTTCATCCACCCATTCCTTAAACACCTCCAGGGAAGGTGACTCGACCACCTCCCTGGGCAGCCTGTTCCAGTACCCAATGACTCTTACTGTGAAGAATTTTTTTCTGATATCCAGCCTGAACCTCCCCTGACGGAGCTTCAGGCCATTCCCTCTTGTCCTGTCCCCTGTCACTCGGGAGAAGAGGCCAGATCCCTCCTCTCCACAACCTCCTTTCAGGTAGTTGTAGAGAGTAATAAGGTCTCCCCTCAGCCTCCTCTTCTCCAGGCTAAACAACCCCAGCTCTCTCAGCCGCTCCTCGTAAGACTTGTTCTCCAGCCCCCTCACCAGCTTTGTTGCTCTTCTCTGGACACGCTCCAGAGCCTCAACATCTTGTGGTGAGGGGTCCAGAACTGAACACAGTATTCAAGGTGCAGTCTCACCAGTGCCGAGTACAGAGGGAGAATCACCTCCCTGGACCTGCTGGTGACCCCATTTCTGATACAAGCCAAGAAAAAAACAGGCTTTTTAAAAATTAAGACATGATGTATGACCTGTGCAGTGCTATAACATCCAAAAAGCAGTGACTATCTGTAACATTTAATCACTACTAAAATATTTGAAAATATTGAATAAATCCAGACTCCATGATTTATGTAAAATTTAGCAAGTCTGTCATGACATCTACACAAGACAGACACTGTATGAAAACACATAGCTACAATGAAACAAATTGAGAGCGTGTATACAAGCCCAGAAAAGCATCACTTTTATATAAAATGAAGACAAAAAAAATAGTATTACTTTTCTAAAAAGAAATAAATAGTTCCATAATTCCAATGATGACTCCCATATAAAGACAGTAGTCTTCTGCTATTACTACTAATAGCTACTGCCTTTTGATTCAAGGAATGCAATTTCTAGGTCCTCCAAGATCTTTGGAGGACAAAAGAAATACTGCAGATTCACACATCATTAAATACAGCTCAAGTTGCATATGCAAATAAAAGCATCATGCAGTACACCAGGAAAAATAACAAACCTCTACACATGATACTTCAACATTGCTACACAGTAGTAGTTCTGGGCATCTCAGAACAAGAGGTAGGTTCATGTATCAATAAACAGGACACACTGGGCCTTACTGTTACTGATCAAGCCCTACTATCTTCCCTACAGCAGTTACATGTTCTGTTGTAGCGCTGAGACTCCATATAGACTGAACTTTGTAAAGAACCTACAAATTACTTGACCAGTTGAACGAAAATTACCGCAGAATAAAACCAAATAAGGATGCCCTTCCAGAAAATAAAAGCATGAAAACAAAAATGTCCAAGATACAGAAAGCTCCAGGAAAAGCTTCCAAATATGTAATTCATATATATCAGTACCTAAGAACGGAATTTAAGATAAGGAATAACTCAAGGAGGCTTCAGACCTACAGACATATAAACACACATCTAAAAAATACTAAACCTCTGTGTTTGCTTTTGCTGATGATGTAGACACTTGGAATTCAAACCCAAGATGCATCGGTCACTGCATATACATCTGCTAACTGTAGATCTCTTACTTTTCTTATGCTACCTTACTAAACCCAGACACGTTGTTGCTGGTTTCTTGCACGTACATTGATAAAGGGACCTCCACACAGCACATTCGACCAGAATACTTCTCCTGCCTTCTAAGCTGGCATTTGAACTTATTTCTACATAGTACTGCTTACCTTGCCTAGCACAGTTGGTCACAGTCTCTGCAAACACCTAAAATGGTTTCTGTTACTGATTCTTTAGAGTTAGAAAAATAAAACACAACAACTACTCTAGACTTACAGATATCTTCAGCAATGATATTGACAGTGAGACTGTCACCCTCAGCAAGTTTGCAGATGACACCAAACTGAGCGTTGGAGATGCCACATTGGAAGGATGGGATGTCATCCAGAGGGACCTGGACTGGCTGGAGAAGCGGGCCTGTATGAACCTCATGAGGTTCAACAAAGCCAAATGCAAGGTCCTACACCTGGGAGAGGGCAATCAGCAGTTTCAATACACAATAGGTGATGATGTGATTGAGAGCAGCCAGGCAGAGAAGGGTGTTTGTTGATGAGAAGCCTGACACGAGCTGGCAATCTGCACTTGCAGCCCAGAAGGCCAACCATATCCTGGGCTGCATGAAAAGAAGCATGGTCAGCAGGTCTATAGATGCAATTCTGCCCCTCTATTCCTCTCCTGTGAGACTCCACCTAGAGTATTGTGTCCATCTCCGGAAATATCAACATAAGAAGGATATGGAACTCTTGGAACAGGTGTAGAGGACTACAAAGATGACCCGAGGGCTGGAACACCTGCCACAGAAGGACAGGCTGAGAGAGTTGGTCTTGTTCAGCGTAGAGAAGAGAAGGCTCAGACAAGATCTTATCGTTACCATCCAGTACCTGAAAGGGGCCTAAAAGAAAGCTGGAGAGGGACTGTTCACATAGGCTTGAAGTGATACGACTAAGGGCAATGGGTATAAACTGGAGAAGGGCAAATTTAGACTAAACATTAGGAGGAGTTTCTTCATTCTGAGAGTGGTGAGGCCCTGGCACGGGTTGCCCAGGGAAGTTATGGATGTCACCTCCCTGGAGGTGTTCAAGGCCACGCTGGATGGGATCTTGGGCAGCCTGATCTAGTGGGAGGTGTCCCTGCCCACGGCAGGGGTCTTGGAACTGGATGATCTTTAAGGTCCCTTTCAACCCAAATCATTCTATGATTCTATGACAGCCACCCCCAGAACGGCAGGCCACTGCCCTCTGCAGAGCGGCTACTTGCCTCTACCAGCACACCTCCCACACAAAACGCTATCCAAGTTGTTTACCTCCCCAATCCCCAAGTGTTTAGCTCCCGTTTCACCTTCCCGGACTGCGAAAAGCCGCAGCCGCTCCTTCCGCCGGCGCAGGGGGAAGGCACGCAGGCCGGGTCCATATGGAGAAACCGGAGCGCAAGGGCCGCTCGCACAGCTCCGCCGCGCCCTACCCCCACCCCCCCCCTCGGCGCTATTTTGAGAGCCGGGCACGCGGCTCGCCCCCGCCTCGGCCCCGCGCGCCGGCGCTCCCTATCCGTGCACCCCCCCCGTACCTCCCCAGATGCCCAGCTTCAGCTGCGAGCTGTCCAGGTTCACTACGTAGTCGCCGAGGAAACGGTTGAGGACATCCACAACCAGCGACTCAAACACCATCGTGCCGCCACTCCCCCGGCACCGGCGGCACCACCAGCACCCGGAGCCACCGCCGCCGCCGCCGCCCCGCCCGCCCCGTGCGCGCGCGCCCGCCCCGCCACGCCTCGTGCAGCCGCCCCGCGTGCGCAGGCGCGAGGCCCCCGGAGCGGCAGCGGGAGGGCCGCGCTCTCTGCAGCGCGGGGAGGGGCGGGGTGAGAGTGGAGGGTTCTGTCCGTCATTATGGCGATAAAGCCGAGGTCGCTAGTCAATGCCGGTGTGGTTATTAAGTAGTTCTTCCAATAAACGGTGCCGGGGTATCCAGGGGGTCACCGGCTGAATGTGTCCCACTGTTGAGACTGGTTACGTGGGTTTTGTACAAGTTAAACATACACATCCACGTAGATTCCAGGAAATGCTGCTTTAACAGATACAACTGCGGGAAACATTCACTGGTAAAATATTGAAAAGAACGAAGTCTGGGAAGCAAAGGCAATAATATTTTTACTTTACAACTCGGTGAATTGGATGCCCTTCTAAAAAAGGCATAACGTCTTACAAAAGCAGTGGACGCATATAATAGTTTTAGACAAAGGACCATATAAATCCTCAAAGAATGTTATCTTTTATCCAACCATGTCTGGAGACTCCCTTCAGATTCTCTCCTGACCTATAACAGCTGCATCTTACAAGACAACTAAGCATATTAATAAATTCTCACAGCCCTAAGAGAGGTTTTCTCTTGACCTAGAACAGCTACATCTTACAAGAGGGATTTATATGATGAGATAATTAAACATACAAACCAGCTGCAGCAAAACTTATCAATTAATTCTCACACATCCATATAGATTCCCAGAAACATGTCACATGTGCACTGTTTTTCCAGGAACTTATTATCACAGCTTATCACACACTCTTGCGTGCACATCACAGTTTCTTTGTGTCTTCAGAAGCCTCTGATGGTCTTTATCTTATCTCCTTCCTCATTGTATCCTCTTGGTGAGCTCAGGTCTGTCCTTCGTTCCTGCTGCAGGACTGTTCTTTCAATACTTCATTTGTTCCTTATTTCAAGGAGTAAACAGGCTAAACTCCTGTTACAATCACATTCTTTCTTACTGCAAGCTGGCCGAGATTTGATTCTTATTATTCTTCTATTCTTATCATTGCTTAAGCTAATTCATTCCCTTAATGTAATGATTTATTCCTTCCTTCAAAAGTAGTGTTTAGTTTCTCTGAGGAGTTTAAATGCAATGGCCATTATGATTTTTTTAATACATTTCCACCCCTGTCTCGGCGAGTGTACAAGTTATGACATCTCTCAGCTGTTTGAAAGCAGCTGAACTTATTAATTAATAACTGGTTATTAGCATGACCAAACCAAGTTGCGTTTAGGACAGGTCTCCAAAAAGCTTGGCTTGCGTGCTGTCTGCTGGCTTGGGCAGCTGCTGAATCCAACTGGAAAATCTGGGTCGTGTTTGCTCTGGCGAGGAGGAGCCAAACCCTTCCCACACGCTAGGTTCCTGTTCTGCCAAGCAGCTACCGCGCCTTTCTTTGATGATGGCAGAAGAATGTAGTTCTCCTCCTCCTTGTTCCTGGAACTGCAACAATTAGGCTTGAAATTTAGTTAAAATGTTTTATTCATAACCAAGCCCATGACTCTTTATAGCACATGATATGAGGTTTGCACAGTTTCAGGGGACAGAGGGATGACTCTGTGAGGAGACCCCAGGGCTGCCCGCACTGGACACAGACGGTTCCAGCCGACCCCCGCAGGGCATGGCCAGGTCCCTCAGCCATGCACATGGCACCTGGAGGCCAGAGCCTTCCCTGTGCCAAAGGGGCATCCCACGTCAGTTTAGTACTGACCTTTGCGTGGGCAGTGCTCAGGTATCTCCTGAAGTGACTCAGCATCTCACAGGTGTGCCAGCTCCTATTCAGGGTACAGTGCTGTCCTCTGCTACAGTCAGCCACTGGCAGCTGCTTGAGTCACGTATTAAGAGTTCAGGCAAGGAAATTTGCTCATAGCAAAAAATGTAAAATCGATTCCTTTTTTTTTTAATTCTCTTCAAAACCTTCTAATTTCCAGAGTCTAATGAAGTCATATAACTTTATTACATGCTGCCACAATTTCTTGTATTTTCATTTTCATAAATATGAAAATTCTTTCCTTTGTTTCTTTCAGCTTGCAGATAGAGCTTTCAAAATGGCTTTGATTCAAACAAGCATGAAGGGTAGTGACATAGAGTATGTCCTCAAAACCGGAAATCTGTTAATATCAGTCTTACGGGGATATAAAAATTCATAAACTATTTCATGAAGTATTTTAGAATGCACTCCTACTGCAGTAAAACCGCACATCACAAGGATTACTTATTTCTAAGTCTTTCAGAGCCACACAGTTTTGAATCTGCTGTGGAATCAGCTGAATCATGGTGCAACAAGATTTGCTCTACTTACACAAGCTTTCCCCCAGGACAAGGAGAAATATGCGTAAGTCCTAAACTACTTCAGTTATTCATGCAGCAGTGTAGCAACTGCTGAAAAGTGTAGTAATCTTTCTTGGGAAGTCCATAGTACTGAGCCTAAGCTGCTTAAACACTTAGAAACTCAGAGACAAACCCCCCTCCTGAATTTTCTATCTGAACATGGTATGTAATAAAAACTCCAAGGTCTACTTATAAATAAAATGTTACAGCTTGGTTTTAAAGCCAGTTATTGCAGTTGTAGGAAAAAACTAAGGAGTAATTATGTTCTTCCTGCCGTCATCAAATAAGTGCATCCAGTGGTTTAGCAAAACAGAAACTTTAGAAGTCCAAGTGGCTTCTGATCTAATTCTCTGACAAGACATAGAGTCTTTTTCAGCAGAATACCTAGCAATGTAAACTGTGGCTTTTCCCTTGATAGATGTGAACTCTTTCTTACTGATATCTGCTGGCAGGAGTTATTAGTTAATACCATCCAGTATATATGCCTAAGTAACTACAAAAGTCCAGCCATATATTTGAATGGTTAACAGGAACAGACCATTAACTATAAGATTCCTGCCTTAATTGAAGAGGTGTCATATGGCAAAATCAAGGAAATTAGTAACTTCATCTGGGAAATTGATGCCATGAAAAGCCAGACTCAATTATCAATGCCAGTTTGATTATTAAGTAAGGTATTCTTTAATGTGACGTTGAGCATGCAGGGGATAGCTCCACCTAAAGTGTATGCAACTATTGAAGCTGGTTACATGATTTTTCTACTGGTTAGATATATATATTCATATAGAATCCAGGAAATCCGTTATATATTCATTATTTTTCTTGGAATAGGTGTGTCTATTATAATCAGTTCTCAGAATTTATTTACATAAGTTTCCTCCTGTTGGCGCACGAGCTTGGCCCTCCGGCAGTCTTCTTCAAGGGTCTCTGGATGAACGCCGTAGATCTTTCTCGCAACTGAACTTTTCAACTTCCCTTCTTGCGCATGCTCTTAGACTTCTTGAACCCTTTTCAAGGTTGCATCCTGTCTAAATTGGTTCTTCTCCCAGTTATCATTGCACTAGTGCCTGTTATCTGGGTTAATTAGATACAGTTGCATTCTTTCCCATTCTTTCTAACTGCAACCTTGCTAAAATTCCTTATTTAAGCATAAGTATCCAGGCACAGGCTAGCTAAAAGTTATTATTCAAACTAACCCTACATTTTAGTTCTAAAATCACAAACGCTGTACCTAATAATCAAATATGTAATAGGTTAGCAACTTATAACAAATCATTTGTAGTCTTCTTGGACTTCAGTAAAGCCTTTGACACAGTTTCTCACAGCACTCTGCTTCAGAAACTGTCAGCCTCTGGCCTGGACAGGCGCACACTCTCCTGGATTGGAAACTGGTTGGATGGCTGGGCCCAGAGAGTGGTGGTAAATGGAGTTAACTCCAGCTGGAGGCCAGTTACAAGTGGGGTTCCCCAGGGCTCAGTACTGGGTCCAGCCCTGTTCAATGTCTTTATCAATGACCTGGATGAAGGCATTGAGTGCACCCTTAGCAAGTTTGCAGATGACACTAAGCTGGGAGGAAGTGTGGATCTGCTGGAGGGTAGGGAGGCTCTGCAAAGGGTTCTTAACAGGCTGGACTGCTGGGCCGAGACCAATGGCATGAGGTTTAACAAGGCCAAATGCTGGGTCCTGCACTTGGGGCACAACAACCCTATGCAGTGCTACAGACTGGGGGAAGAGTGGCTAGAAAGCTGCACAGAAGAGAAGGACCTGGGGGTAATGGTTGGCAGCCGACTGAATATGAGCCAGCAGTGTGCCCAGGTGGCTAAGAAGGTCAATGGCGTCTTGGCTTGTATCAGAAACGGTGTGACCAGCAGGTCCAGGAAGGTTATTCTCCCTCTGTACTCGGCACTGGTGAGACCGCACCTTGAGTACTGTGTTCAGTTCGGACCCCTCACCACAAGAAGGATGTTGAGGCTCTGGAGCGTGTCCAGAGAAGAGCAACAAAGCTGGTGAGGGGGCAGGAGAACAAGTCTTATGAGGAGCAGCTGAGAGAGCTGGGATTGTTTAGCCTGGAGAAGAGGAGGCTGAGGGGAGACCTTATTACTCTCTACAACTACCTGAAAGGAGGTTGTGGAGAGGAGGGATCTGGCCTCTTCTCCCAAGTGACTGAGGACAGGCAAGGGGGAATGGCCTGAAGCTCCGTCAGGGGAGGTTCAGGCTGGATATCAGAAAAAAATTTTTCACGGAAAGAGTCATTGGGCACTGAAACAGGCTGCCCAGGGAGGTGGTCTAGTCACCTTCCCTGGAGGAAGTGGAGGATGGATGGAGCGGGTGGATGAAGTGCTTAGGGGCATGGTTTAGGGAGTATTAGGGATGGTTGGACTTGATGGAATGGTGGGTCCTTTCCAAGCTGGTGATTCTATGCTTCTATGATCTTTCCCTTCAATGAGGTTACTAATTAAGGCCAAATAAATTACATCCACACTTTATCTCTCATCTACTCTAAGTGCATAAAAATAACAGAGTAGCTGTGCAGAGGATTTTATGTGGAGGATCATCACAACTGGAAGAGTAAGGACAATATTTAATTGTTTGCAGAGGCAGATATCCAGTAAGGCAAGTACCTCATGCTTTCTGCTTCACTTACAGCTGTTTCCTCTAAGATCAGTAGTGAATCTTATGAAGATTTGACAAAATAACCTGGTTGGTTTTTTTGCATACAACATGAAAACATGTTTCTAAATCAGATTTATGACTGCATTATTTGAACTAATACTACATGGATATAATTATTTCTATTTCAAATGTTATTTTTAAATATAACATCTGAAGCCCTTAAGTTCATCACTCATCATTGTTCTGACTGATAGTATCACCCTATTACAGCTAACTTGTACTCCTTGTCTAGTAATCTGACTGTCACAAAAAAGCTGTAGAATATGCATCAATTAAAATACCAAGACCCAATTCCAAGAGGGGTACAACTATTTTTGGCTTAGACTATGTCAATTTTCATGGTAGTTCCTTTATTAAGAACTGTAACTTTTAAATGATAAAGCTTTAGAGCTCTTTTCACGATTCCATAAAAAAAAAAAAAAGAAAAAAAGAAGTAATTATTAAAACAAATAATTCTTAGTTTAGGTTTAATTTAGGGTTTAAATTCGGGTTTAATAACTGCACTTTGCTGCTTTTGGAATTTTGCTAGGACTGGGTACTTGACTACCCTACAGCTAACAGTTTTTTTGCTTTAAATGACTTTTCATAAACATCCCCAAATACAATGACATGCATCCTGTATTATCTGAATTCAGTAGCTAGCCTCAGCATGCCTCTTTTGTCAAGCTGTGCTGTGTTCTCTTTTTGCAGTACTTAATATCACTGGATGAAATTGAAAGATAATGTAGGAACAGAAAGTAGCAGAGGGTGTGAACCTGTAGTTTTTGTCAGACATTTTGGACTGCTCTCTGGAGACAAGCGTTTTTCTATAGAATACACAGATTTGTGTCACAGAGTCTTGGTGAATATAGTTCTGGAAATACTAGTCAGAAAGCTACTAGTACATGGAACCACTGAGGTTCTTGAAGCTGACTCATCATAAATGGAGGGTGGCGTAACCCTTTTCTGTCACAACGGGCAGTACTTTCTTGTAAGCGTATGTTGTCATTGTTACGTGTTTCATGTGAACTCTGTGGTGATGTCTGCAAATAGTTGTCTAAAATAGGTTTCATAGAGATGTGCTTTGAAGTTTCTACTTCTTGCGTATTTACAACAATTATAAAATTTGTGTGGAATAAAGATTCCTTTTCTGTATGCAGGTGTGCCATGAATTCAAACATACCATGTTTTGACAACTCTTTGTGCTTTATCCATAGTTTTTGAGCATTAAAGATCTGAGAATCTTACATAGAGTCAAGACATTTCTTGCCAAATTGGAGTCTCTTTCTTGTGAACTAACATCTTTGTTAGTTGCAATTCTTTCATTTTCACCAGATGGGATTATTGCAGTGTTTTCATTATTTATTTTAATCAACATAAATATTTGAACGATTATCTGTGTTGATAGGAAGCTGTTTTGAGATCATCTAAGATTGAAAACATTTATGAAAAATCCGGAGAAACAATGACTATTTAAGCTCTGCTTTTCATTTCCAGTGGAGGATTTGAAGAAGACTGCATCAATAAAATACCAGCACATAATGTATAGTCAGCAGAAAATATGTTAAATGGTATTGTACTGTAACATAGCAGTAGGCAGAATTTTTTCCATGTATTTGGCTACTGGCAGATCTTGTCGATTAAAAGAACAGATGAAGTACTATACAACATTGTATGTACTTTCTTCATACTTGAAATAAATGAGTATCATTTAAACTGAATTTTGGAATTCACAGTGGGAGGAATTTCTTTACTGGAAGGGTTGTTAAGCATTATAATAGGGTGCTCAGAGAGCGGTTGAATCACCATCCCTGGAGGTGTTTAAAAGTAGATGTCATACTTGGAGACATGGCCTAGTGGCGGACTTAGCACAAATGGATTGATGATTGGACTCAATAATCCTGAAGGTATTTTCCAACCAAAACCGTCCTGTGATTCTGTGTGTCATTCTGTGATTTCTTGGCATAGTATTGGATTGATGACCTTATGCATTTTCTGGCAGTTTATGTTAAGCAAAGAATTACAATTAACGTGAATAATTTTAAGTTATTTAAAGTCCCTTTTTAATTTAAGTGCTCATGGCAAACTTAAATTCTCACAACACAAAGGTAGTTGTATTTCAGGTAGAATCAGCTTTTGAAAAGCACCCTTAGCAGCGCAGCAATCATCTAGTAGCAGGAGGTTTGAGTTCTATATGAGTTCCTTGGCTGTGTTCAGGGTATCAGACTGTGACCTGACCAGATCAGGATCTGGTTTTGTGACTTCAGGAAGCTGTGACTCACAGTGCACCTGAGTATCTGGTTTGCTCTTTCAGCAGCTGTCCAAAGTAAACACTACATTTTAATTTACCCTGGGAGATTTGTTGGCCTTCCAATCTGCCGTGCAGGTATCAAAACACCCTCCGTCTTCAACTGTGCCAGAGAGAGGGGGCAAACACCACTGGGGTTGGGAGTGGGCCCTGACAACCTTTTTTTCTTAGAAATGAAGGTCCTAGTCAAATTCCAGAACTAGCTTATTAGGAGCCAGCTTGCAAGCCCTTGTGCCATTGTTTTCTTCTCACATGTCTTTTGGTGTTTTGAACCTCAGAAGTTAGAGTCTTGTCTCCCATTTCATACCTCTGCTGAATTCTTGTCAATTTGTGCCTTGAAGGTCACTCTAGAATTGTCCTAATTTCCCCTACCACTTCCAGTGCTACATTAAGGTTGACTTCCAGTGTTCAAAAGCATGATGTGGTCCCAGTGTCATAAGGGCTTAAGCCCAAAACCTCTTTTAGGCTCTTTTTTATTTTTTTTAAGCATCTGGGTTTTATGCAAACATAAAATTTCTATACAGACTAAATATTCAGCACATCATTCATCAGTAACAATACACATGTATATCCTGTGGGATATTATATAGTAAAACATGATGACTGTCACTGGCAACTTACCAGTAATAAAAATCTCCTATCTATAAACCATAATTGCATTATGAATATTTTGCCCTAATTTTTTTGTTTTGTCAAAACTCAATACTTCTTGTATTCTTTTTGTAGACTTGCCCTTGTGAGATATGAACACTGCTATGAAATTGGATCGTAGATTTTTTTAAAGTGTAGTGTTTAATTTTGTGTTTGTCCTGAAGGAGTATCTTGGTTTGAAGAGAAGTCATTTTAAAATACATCTGTGGATTTTTATAAAACCAGAAGATGGCAGCAAGTGTTGACTAGAATTTTATACCACTAAACCACTTCACACCTTCAGAGTAAATCAATATGCTTTGTAATGCAAGCATTTGCTTTGAATGTGTGTAACAGAAAAGAGCTGATTTACATTTGCATCAGTGTCATTATTCTCGCACAGAGAAGTAAGAGGGCTAATCCATTTTAAACAGATTTATCCATTTGAAAAGAATAACGCTGTAAGGGTCTGTCAGTGTGCGTATGCCAAACAAATAATGCAATGATCTATCTTATATCTTCCCTCATAATAAAAAAACTCACGTGTATAATTATGTTTTTTTCTGCATAGTACCATCTCTGAAGTTTTCTACAATGTGTTTGGAAGGTAGTTGATAATTCTGATTGGGCATATCATCCACTGAAAGTACTAGTGGGGACAGAAGATACCTTATATGTTGATTTCAGGTTAGTTCAGAGGGAGAGTAGTGCTTCCATCTGTCTATTTCTAATTCTGCAGGGTGGATGGGAACACAGCTTGGGACTTGAGCAATGAACTACCAAGTAGAGGTGCAGGAGGTTTAATGCTTGGTTTCTAGATTTTAATTTAGGCATCGTATATACTATAATTTTGTGGAAAGGTGGTTGTAAACACAGACTATTCTCTGCACATTTTTATTAGAAGAGCACACTTACCTATAGCAACTGATTGGAATAATTTAAAATCTTTCTGGAAATCACACACTGAGCCACGCACTAGAGCTAGCTTTGAGTAGAAGTGTCAACAGATCATGCTGAAGTTAAAGAGAGAAAATGTACTTCCTGCTTAGATAAATTATAGTGGATCAGACTGGAACTGAGAGAAATATAATTAATCACATACATCATTAAATAATAGTTTTGTGGTGTCAGCATCCTTCAAAGACCTTAAATGTAAAGGATTGTAGTGTACCCATTTTGATGTAAGGTTTAAGTATCATCAGAGATGACCTAGAAGCCACTCATTATTTTAAAGGCCTTCTGGATATTTTGCTTCATCTGGATATTTTGCTTCATCTATAAGCCTGAAGGATCTTAATTTATTTCATTTTGTCCTAAGGCAAACCATCCCATAACTTTGATTATCCTCAATGTCTTATTTTTGTTTTTCCAGTTTATTTGTTCAAGCTGCAGGTGAGCCATGTTTTTTATACAGTGGTATAGTAGTATTTATTCTGTTACACAATTTTGTCTGGTATTCTTTTCCCCATTAAATCATAACATTTGACTTGCTTATCTGTAGCTGCTGATAGTACAACAGTCATACAGCGGGGAAAGCAAATTAAAGAAAAGTACATTTCTTTTGTGTTGCAACAGCTTGTTTAGGTATCCACTTCACTACCTTCTCAATAGAACAGCTGTGACTCTTTTCCAATGGGAAGAGTAGTGAAAAAAAAATAAGACAAAACTTGTGAACTCGAAGGTGAAGTAAGTGAACATAACATATTTACAAGAATCAAAAGAAAAAAGACCAGATTTTTCTGATTGCTTTGTGTAAGAAAGATTCTGTGTTGCACTGCTTAGGGGAATATTGATAAGAGTATTGTTCAGGGATCTGAATGCCAATCTACATCCAGTTAGTAGAACAGAATACAAAATTAATGCTTTGAAATGTGCAAGTATCAAGTGTCTTAAATTAAAGTATTGTACATCAATACTATAAGATTGAACAGCAAAGAAAATTATTTATACCTACCTTTCTACTATCATTAAATACTACTGAAAACTGGGTATAATTTATTTCAAAAATTAAATTTGGTTCAAGAAGTTCAACAAACTTTTCAATCAATTCTGCAACATTCTAGTCAAGATTCTTTCTGGTTTAGAGACAAATATGATTATAGAAATGATAATTTAGACGAGAACTAATGACTAAATTTTTATTTGCTAGATCAGTTGATTGGTTTAATCAACTGGTTCTCTGGTTCATCAAGTAATTGGTGAATTCCACAAGAAACTTCACCAGTTTCCTACTATAAATAGGATGTATTACTGATTTTAAAGTAAACCCATTACCCTAAATAAATATGCAGGTCTAAGAACAGGTTGTAGTTCTACAATGTTTTATACATAGTGTAATTTATACCACAAAGAAGTCTACCTAGAGTCATAGCAGGAAGAAATGGTAAAGAGGACAATTAATGCTTTTAATAATCTGCAGACACAGACAGTGCTACATTAAATGTCCATTTTTCAAAATTGCTTACAACAGTCTTGATTCTTGCAGCAAAACAGTGAGTGCTTTCTTCAAGACTAAACATCTGCAAGAGTAGAAAGGTGAATTTTCCTAAGTCTGTCACTACTGTCAAATATAAATTAACATTTAGTACTTTAATGACTAACTCGGCCCTCTTGAAGAAGGAAGCCTGCTTCTTACACTGTGGTGGCTTCACAAAATCCGCTCATTTACTTGAGATATTTTGCAGTGCTGTTCAATCAGCTGGAGAAATGAGATATTGGTAATTGAGAATGAATGTCAAGTAGTGTCAAGACTCCTCAGTTCATAAAGTTGATAACTGTTAGTGTGATTGCATTTATCTCTCTACAACTGATATGATCTCCCTCTTTACCAGTCTTTGATAGAAGAACATGTATTATACAACTGCTTACACAGCTACACTGGTGCTGTGGTATTTGTTTCTGGGGATAAGCAACTCTGCAAAATTACATAAATGAAGAGAATAAAAATTAGACATGGATTTTGAAGATATATTTCCTCTAACAGAAAAAAACAAACCCACATAATAAATGCAAATCAGTAAAGTATGAGAACATCAGGATTGGTTTCCTGACTGTATGAATGATGAATTCTCATGTCTAGTAATGTTTCATAATTTCTGTCTCTTACTTCCATCTTCAGTTTACCTTATCATTACCATTACTATTCTCTTAAATAGTCTATCCTAATCCCATTCAAATTAATTTCTTACTACACAGAAGAATGTAAAGCTGCTTGAGAGTGGTTCAGTGTTGTATTATCACAATTTTTTTTTGATTGCGTAATCAGTAGGAGAATAGTGATATAAACTAATGCACCATAGCTCTGAATGGTTCTGTTATTAAAAGACATCTACACAGTAAACTGGTTTTACCATAGCCTGAGAAAACTATACTTTTAAAATTATTTTTTTAAAGTTTTAAGATGTTAATGTTCCATTAATTGTATGTCAGTCACAGTGAAATAAATGGATCATCTTTACAGGCACCGTTTGAAAAGACTACAAAAGATTTGTGTGTTCACATAGCCTAAAGAAGTGCCAAAAAAAAAGAGAGAACCCCTTTGGACAATATTAAAACTCTCCTGTATTTTCTTGGTACTGAATTTATCTCAGCAAGGAGTTAGACTTTAAGAAATAGTACTGTTATATATACACTTGGGTTTGGTTTTTTTAGCTTATGCTTTTTCCTAGCATGCCAACTGCAAGAGGAAATCTCATGTCTGCAGGCCAAATGTGTTTTAAAGCCTGACTTTATTTTTATCAGCTCTTTAATAACATACTTTTTCACTATAAATAGATTTCTGTTGCCACATCTCAACAAAGCTCTGTTGTAAACCAGCAGCCAATTACACTTACCAGACCAAAATTTATGTCTTGACCAAAATCTGCAATGTTTCTGGTTTTTACCTTTGCTCACTCTATCTCTTCTTCAACTATCTTTCTTCATTTGTCTCTTTGGGGTGTTTCCTTTGCTATGGTATTAAATATTCAAGGGTTCAAAAGCATGAGTGGAGTTCTCTCTAAGTCTGTTCATTTATCTGCAGCTTCGGTGTAGGTGTCTCCTTCCAGGAAGGTGGATACAATCGAAGTTCACAGCCTCCAAATTGCAATAACTGATTTTCAAATAGATATGATATCCCAACACTTGTTATCAGAAGTTTGGTGGTGTTTTAATTGTAAAAAAATGGATAGGATGAAATAATTGACATTTGCTGGGTCCCTCAACAACCTTTATTAGGTCTTCTGTGTGATTGTGTTTTACCCGCATTCTGTGTTTTTATGCATTCTTGGCAGTTCCTGTAATCACTTTGCTTGCTAAAAGAACTGTTTATTTCTATATGCAATTATAACCTTTAGTTAACCAACTTCGAAGCAATTGCTGCTGAAATGCATTCACTGGCATGGCCTTTAGACTGCAAAGTGTATTCATCGCCGGTGGTGAAACCTAACAAATTAGTATGCAATGATAACCATGTAATAAATTTAACATGGATATATAAGGATATTTATTACTCCTTCAGTTTTCCAGAGTTTCAGTATAAGACTGTATAATCTTACCTAATACAGGAAAAATGAATAGTTATTTTACCTTGGTATACAGTCTTCCATGTGACATAGATTGAAACATGGCTGTTTGGTTTATAGAGTTTACATAGTCTCTACCACTTCTTTGTACCTGTCAAAGCATATCACCAAGGATCAAATTACAGCTTGTTCTGGCAATAGATAGAACAGCCATACATGACAGTGTGGAGACACATGCTCATTATCTGCTGCACATGTTGCCCCGCTGCTCTGGACATAACTTTACGCTGCTAAATGCATGGAATTTTGTGTATTTACTTTTGAAGGATTTTAGTATGAGTTTCCTCTGGATTCTAGCTTTTTCAAATGCAAGAATGGCGTCCAGCCAAAGTCGACCTACCACATAGTGGTTTTCTCATTCCTGCAGTTCTAGAAAAGATTCTTGACAACTGTGGAGTCATAGTGTCAATTTCAGCATTAACTTTTGTAATGGTTGTGTTACTAAATGAACTCTTGCCCTGGGAAGGAAGGTAGGGGATTGTCTTCATTTTCAGGCTGGAAAACACAGGTATATGTTTTGAATGAAAAAAATCTTCCATTTCGTCCTAGGAAAACCTGATTTAAGTAAATCTGAATTCCAAATACATTAGTTTGGAAGGTATTTCTCAACATGGCATTCCAGGATTTCCAGAGGTATTTTTACTGGGAATGTAACAAAATAGATTCTTGCATTTGAAAGAGTTAGAATCCAGAGGAAACTCATACTAAAATACTTCAAAAGTTTTCTCGCCTGTCCAGCTGAGAAGGAGGAGTGATAGAGCTGGACAGGGGAGAAAACTAATGCTCATGAGTCAAGATAAGGACAGAGTGATCCATCAGCAAGTGCTGTGATGGGCAACTGAGATTGAGTTTAGGGAAATTAATTTAATTTACTACCAGTCAAAAGTCAGGATAGGGTAATTAGAAATAAAATCAAATCCTAAAACACGTTCCCCTTACCACTCCCTCTTTTGGGCTTCAACTTTACTCCTCATATCTCTACCTTCTGAAGCACAGTGGCGTGGAGAAGGGTGGTTGCAGTCAGTTCATCACGTTGTCTCTTCCACTCCTTCCTTCTCACTGTTTTCCCTTGCTCCAGCATGGGATCCCAGCCACAGGAGACAACCCTCCATGGACTTCTCCAACATGAATGTGGTATGCAGACACTGACCAGACACCAGGTGCCCAGCAAGCTGCTCTATAACTCCCCTCCTCAGCAGAATAACTGGAGACAAAAGAAGATA
Organism: Cuculus canorus; assembly: GCF_017976375.1. NCBI lineage: Eukaryota > Metazoa > Chordata > Aves > Cuculiformes > Cuculidae > Cuculus > Cuculus canorus. Next base: position 28,651,165 of record NC_071441.1, on the reverse strand, counting down.
GAAAAAAAATTCATGGTTCAAGATAAAGGCAGGTTAATAAAGCAAAAGGAAAGGCCATGAGTGGAGGCAAAGAAAAATTAAAGATTTATTCACTACTTCCCATCAGCAAGTGATGTCCAGCCACTTCCTAAGATGTAAGGCTTCAATACATGTAGTGGTCACTCCAGAAGGTAAATGTCTTAATAAGAAATGTCCCTCCTCCTCCTCCTTTCTCTTAGCTTGTATTGTCAGCTGTCCTGCCTATGTCACCTTCCAAGATCTTGCCCATCCTTAGAAGGGAGGATGTTGTAGAGATAGCCTTGATGCTGTGCAAGCACTGCTCAGCAGTAGCCAGAATACTGGTGTGTTATCAACACTTTTCTAGCTACATATAGAAAGCACAACACTGTGAAGGCTGCTGTGGGGAAAACTAACTATATCTTAACAAGAACAAATACAGTGGATCATTACCATGGGCTGCATTTCTTTATGAACTGCTCTGGTGTGGGTCCCTTCCATGGGGTGCAGTCCTTCAGAAGCAGACTGCTCCAGCCTGAGTTCCCCACAGATTCACAAGTCCTGCCAGCAAACATTCTCTACTGTCTGCTTCTCTCTCCATGGGTCCAGAGGTCCTGCCAAGACCAAGACCAAATGTGGGATTCCCATGAGGTTGCAACCTCCTTTGGACACCCACTTGCTCGAGCATGGGTTCTTCCATGGGCTACAGGTGACTATCTGCCCCACCATGGACCTCCATGGGCTGTAAGTCAGCCTCATGATGGTGTTCGCCATGAGTTGCAGGGGAATCTTTGCTCTGGCACCTGGAATGCCTCCTCTCCCTCATTCTTAATTGACCTGGATGTCTGTAGGGCTTTTTCTCTCGTATGTTCTCACTTCCTCCTCCAGCTGCTGTTGCAGACATCTTCCACCCACCTGCTCCGATCTTCTTAAATACATTAGCACAGAGGCACTACCACCGTCACTGATGGGCTTGTCTTTCGCCAGCAGTGTGTCTGTCTCGGAGCCAGCTGACACTGGCTCTGTTTGGCATGAGGGAGGACCTTCTCACAGAAGACACTCTTCAGTGACCCCACTATCAAAACCTTGCCACACAAACCCAATACACAATATTAAAGATACTTTTGATAACCTTGGATTGAAATATATCCTGGTCGTATTTCAGGAGTACATGATCTGCTACATTTTTCTCTAGATGTTTGAGTAGTCTTATATATCAAATTATAAATATATGTCACTTAAACTTTACTTGCTAAGAGTTTCATTTCAACATGTTGATGTTTTGCATCTTTGTATATAAAATATTTATAAAATAAAATATTATATATTTTATTATTTTAAGAGTATAATAATTATCTCCTAAATGTGTATAAATATATGTATATATACCTCACCATTGCATCACATGCCTTGTGAATTAACAACTATTATTCTTATATGAATGTGAATGTAACAATTCTTAAATGGAATCTTGCCGTGTATATTACCTAATTTGAAGCTGAGCATTCACAGTACCTTGTAAATAGGGAACACTGAACTATGGCATTAATGAAATTAATTCGCTGTGGCAATTTGAGCAACTTTCAACTTTTCATTATGAAATGAAAGAGTAAGTCGAAACTGAAGAAGAATTCAGCTGTTAGAAGTTGTTTGAAGCCCATTGAGCATGAACCACGCTGCTTAATAATGCAGACAAGATAATGAACTGAAGATAAATGATCCCAAGCGGGCCCCTGCTGAGTGTCAGGAGAATACATTTATATGGTAGATTTATTATCTTAACATCTTTTTGCAGTGACCTCCAATTTAGAGAAAATACCTGAAACATTTATAATCTGCGTGTTTTTATTTGGAACTGCAGAACAATGTTGTTATTATTTATCTGGAACAGCTGTGAGTAGTTATCTGTTGAAGATGTAGAATCAGTTTGCTAAATTCTTTCAGGTATGTGAAAGTAATTAAAACAGATTTTCAGTAGGAATCTCAAATCTGTTCTTGATCAAGCTGTTAAGACTGGCAATTTATCTTCAGGGCAACCAACCCAATAACTCCTGCAAAGGTTGTTTCTTGGAGTCTACTCTTTTTTATAGAAAAGCCTCACCTTATAAACATTGATACTGTTATTTGTTTCATGTCTACACCTACTATTCTGATAAAGAAATACAGGGCTTCCATACAGAATTAACCAGTGTTGCTGTGCTTGAATGTTTGTGAAGTATTAGTGTCAGCAGCTCCATTATGGTTCATTCATCAGAGGCTGTGCTGAGGCAGAATCTTCTTTACTTCACTCTTTACAGGTGCAGCATTAGTAATACTCAGAAAAGAATTTCGGATTCAAACATTGTTTCCCTGTATTTTTCTTTTAATTCCACAAACTGCCTAATGTCCGCTGCTTTATAGCACGTTCCGCTCTCGAGCAGCTCCTGAGTGACTGCACTGGTGAACAAGGGCAGAGCAGTGAATGTTGTTTACTTCAGCTTTAGCAAGGCATTTGGCACTGCCTCTTGAAGTCTCATCATAAACAAGCTGACAAAGTAGAGTTAGTTAAGTGGAGAGTGAGATGGACTGGAAGCTGGGTGAATGGTCAGTCCCGGAGGGTTGTGATCACTAGTGTTTTACCTCAGGAGACAATACCAGGGTTGATACTGTTTAATGTGTCATCAGTGACCTGGACATTGAGACAAAGCACATCCTAAGACAAGTTTGCAGATTACACTAAACCAAGAAGAATGGCAGATACACCAGAGAGGCCTTGACGTGCCAGAGAAATGGGCTGGGAATAATTTTATGAAGTGCAAAAAGGGGTAATGCAAGATTTGGGAGGCACAACCCTATGCAGCAGTACATGCTGGGGGCTTCCCAGCTGGAAAGCGGCTTTGCAGAAAAAGACCTGAGGGTCCTGCTGGACACGAAATTGAACGTCAAGACAACAGCCTTCAGAGTGAATTAAGCATTCCTCTCTATTCAGAACCGGTGAGATATATGTGAACTGCTAAGTGTAGTGCTTGGCTCCCTAGTAAATGAAAGATATGGACGTACTGAACTGAGTCCAGTGCAGGGCCACAAAGGTCATGAAAGGACTGGAGCATGTTCTAGATGAGGAGAGGCTGAGAGAGCTGGAACTGTACAGCCTGGAGAAGAGAAGGCTCGGGGAGATCTTATCCATGTACATGAATGCCTGATGTGAGGGAATGGAGAACGGGCGGGTGGGGGTGGGCAGCCTCTTCTTAGTCTAGTGCACATTGACAGAGCAAGGGGCAATGTGAACAAATTAAAGTTATGAAATTCCATCTGGACACCAGAAAATATTTTTATACCATGGAGGTTGTCAAGCAGTGGCAGAGGTTGCCCTGAGAGGTTGTGGACTTTTCTTCTGTGGAGGTACTCAAAACCCAACTGAATGTAGTCCTGGGCAACCTGTTCTAGGTGACCCTGCTTGAGCAGAGGATTGCATAGGGTGATCTCAAGTCCTTCCCTGCTTCAACAATTCTGCGGTTCTACAGTTCTGAGTAGTTTCTGGGAAAGGTGGAAAAAATATGCTTTTTCGTTGCTCATGCACATGTATGTGTGCTGCTAGTGCTTTGGAAAACAGAAACTTAGCTACTGATTTCTCTAGGTAATAGTGATACAGGTATTTATGTGGAACTGTTTTGGTGATGAGAAGGCGGGAAGAGGAGAAGACCATAATGGAAGATGTATTTATAGTTCATTATTTGTTTATTCTGCACAAGGCCATCACCAGTTTTTATCAGTATGACACAACTATCTCAGTAAACTAATGGTATTTAACAAGTTCATTTGAACCTGTACATACCGAATAATTAATATGTTTTAATATTGAAATGAGATAGTGATATTTTATGCAGTATTTAACACGTATTCATAAATAATCATGCATACAAACATATTAAGTCACTTAGAACTGTAATCAGTAATTTTCAAGTCGTGGTAACCTGCAGGAGTCAGTTGGAATATGCTATTTGGCCTACCTGACCTTAATAAAACTTTCAAAGGAGGGGCAGCATGTGCTTTTTAATCTGCTTCTCAATGGCTAGTAGTAAATAAATGAACATGAGGTTAGTGGGTATGACAAATTAATATGCACACTGACAACTTGTAAACACAACATCACTTAGGGAATTACTATATGAATATATACAAGCAATTATATGTTTAAAATTATTTATTTCATTTTCCAAATAATATACCACTGAAGTGGAAACTGATAAAAAAGAGAATACAAATACAATATTATATCAACTTTTTACTGATCTTATTAAGTGGAGGGCCTCTTAATGAGGAAATTAATGAATGAAGCTGTTCATTATGGCTAAGCATTCTTTGTGGTTGTTAAGAATTTGTCAGCATAGACCTGGTGTAGTCAGTTTAATTATGATTAATATCTTATCTTGAATTCTATCTCCATTCATATCTGAGAAACAAATGCAAACCGTATTACATGATCAAAGTTCATCAAATAGGGTCAGTTTCTGATGACCTTATATTTTATTCATCTTCACATTCATATTTATCAGTTCTTGTAAGAACTAAAGTCAGTCTTCCAATATTTTTAAAAAATTAAGTACGTTTATTCATACTATATTATACAATCTCTTGTTCATCTTAGAAGCTAGATCCTGTGTTGAAAATAAAATATCTCAGCAACTTTAGCACTCTTTTTCAAATGCAGTTACCACCATTTTATGGCAATATTAATAAGGAGAATTACTGTCTTAGTCTCTAAGATTTATTGCAAGAATAACTAGATTGTGTAATTTGAACTGATTTTATTTAGCTTCTGAACATCAGTGCAAATTATAGGTCTATTTTAATCAAGGTTTAGTCTGTTAGTTGCGTACATTTTTTTTCTGTGCTTGTGTCTGTGAATTAATGTACGGGGAGTATGTTTTAATTAGTTTCTGTTTCTAAGAGCCTGTCAGTCATCAACGGCCCATAATTCTCAGTAGTTGACTCTACATTGAATCAATTAAATCTTGCCCACACTAGTAGTTCAGTCTGAAATAGTCCTCACATTGTCTTTGGCTGTTTTGTACAGGTTACCTTAATATTATGATTTAATTCTCCTACTTTCCTAGCCAAATAACTAAAAATAATATGTGGTCAGTCTATCCGTCTGTAATTCCTTTCCTTTTATGAGTACTTTGGCTTATTCCAGCCAAGCCTCTGCCTTTCCAGAGAATTAAAGGTCTGAAAAGTGTGAAATTTCGTCAACATTCACAGAGACCGATGACTGAGTGAAAAATTAAGGTGATGGTTTCTAGGGAATACAGGATATAGATCTGTAGGGCCCTAGCTTTGTCTTACACAGTTTGAAAACAATTTTTTTTGCCATTAATAAGAAAGGAACTAGAGCAAAATATAATGGTTTATCTCTGTCAAGGAATGTAATGTAATGTTAGGTGAAGTAGAGGGGATTCTTGACTGAAGTGTCTGAAAATGCCAATATGGTCATGTTAGAGTGCACTTTTAAAAATGTATTTATTTTCATCCATTGCACTAGTACTGTGTCCTGTAAATTAATATGAGTTATATGGTAACAGCTTGGGCTTGTTAAACTCTGTTAAGCCTCATCCTTGTTAGCTGCAGAAGTCAGGCAAGATCTACAGGAAGAGAAGAAGTAATTGCTGGATGAGGAAAGGAGATTTCCAGGGCAGAGGACTAAATTCCATCCTGTTCCCTTTTATGGAGCCTTTGAGATCACGCTGGACAAGAGCACTAAGACAACATCTTCACAGATGGCTAAGAGTTCCTCATATTTGACATACTTAGGGAAAAATTTGTTTAAATTTGAGTCAGCTGTGAACATATGGGATGATTTGGAAACACAACAAAATTTCATCTAATTCTTATTATCATAATCTAAAAGTAATATGAATATAAAAATACAGTCTTCTGGACTCCTTGAAAGAACCAGGCTCTTAATTGTAGGGGGAAGTGTTGGAGGGACTTTTTACAAAGGCTTGTGTAATGCTAGGACAAGGAGGGGAAGATTTAGATTAGACATCAGGAAGATATTCTTCACTATAAGAGTGGTGAGCACCAGCACAGGTTGCCTAGCGAAGTTGTGGATGCCCCATCCCTGGAAGTGTTCAACGCCAGGTTGGATGGGGCCTTGGGCAGCCTGATCTAGTGAGAGGTATCCCTGCCCATGGCAGGGGGTTTGGAAACAGACGATGGTCCCTTCCAACTGAAACTATTCTATGATTCTATGATCTTCATGTAACTTCTAATCACTCTTCAATTCTTATTAAAATAAAAATAGTGAATGAATAGTACTCCATCTTTCCTTCCTTCCTTCCTTCCTTCCTTCCTTCCTTCCTTCCTTCCTTCCTTCCTTCCTTCCTTCCTTCCTCCTTTCTTTCATACTTGCCTCATAACCAAGCATAACCAGACATAAGTGTACTTTATTGGTGTATAAATCAGTGAAATCAAAATAAGTAGTCTGTGTAAGTGAAAGACTTGAAAAATCACACTTCAATTATGATTTCCCATAGGTATTTGGGGTCATATGTTTAAGAGCATGTGATGTACTTCAAAGTTATGTCTTTCAGCAGTCTCCACTACTGACTTCATGAGTCTGCCCTTTTGAAAAGCACCCTCTATCATATTTATGATGTTGTCTTACTTAAAATGACTACTAATCTGAGACTACTGCAGGCTTGACTGTACTCTTGTGACCATTGCGGCAGCGAGTCCTGTGGGGAAACCATGGGGTTGAGCCACAATTTCTGTGCTGTACTGGTGACTTTGTAACATACCTCTGGGTTATATCTAAATGTTGTAACTTTCTCCCTGGTGGGATTTCCAAGGTACTCTTTCTACAACTGTTAGTCTTTCTTTTGCTTTCTTTCTTTTCATTCGTATTGATTATCACGAGATCATTCTCCTACTTTATCTTTAGTTAACTGCACAACATTCTTGCTGAAAGAACCTCTGCTTAAAGAAGATGTTTAAAATCTCATCTCAAATTTTCTATGCTTACTTCCTATGCAGTATATCAAATCTCAAACCTCTCTTTGCTTGTCTTTTCCCTGTATTACTCCTACTTGCTTTCACTCTGCCAGTGCTCACAAGCACTTGTATTCATCGGTTTTTTGATTTAACAAAGGCATCTGCCTTTGTGCATGGTCCAAGCTCCCTGTTGCAACCCATAAGAATCCTATCTTACCCAAATTCAGCTTGCCTCTGAAACTCACTTCAGCTTTTTGGTGTATAGTGATTTTTAACAACTTTAATTTTACATTTCTAGAACTATATAGATATTCTTTTATTTGTATAAATGCTATGCAATTTGTCTGTTATTATTCCCCTTCTGATCTCTGTAGGTAACAGGCTCTTCAGATCAAAGCTGTCTCAGGTACCCAGATGGCATTATTCATTGTATTGCTGGAATAATTTTCATGACAAAGTAACTTAACTATGTAATCACACTATCACCACTCTACTTTTATGGAAATATGAAAAACATTATGCTAAGAAGCATTTTCAAAAGACAAACAAAAACAATTAGAGCATGGACCTTTTTTTCTGTTTATTCGTGTAAGATCTCTAGTTTACAATAGCTTTAAAAAGGCCATGTCTAACGTTAGTCATGGACAGTGCGAAAAATGTACAGGCCTGAAGATGATTGCAAGTTAGAAAGAAATAATTATTGGGATCAGATTCTCCCTTGCTGACATTTACTGTAGCCACTTATACTTGTGCAAGATAAGCGTGAGCACCAGAGTAAAGCTCTGCATTCACTTTCATTGGTGACCGTTTGTACTGTATTTTGGTCTGGAATAAATAGCTTCAAACGATCATGAATCAACACCCTGAGAAAGCTGAGAGTAGCCACAGTGATATAGTACTCACCTGCTTATGCTGACAGTGTTTTTTATTCTTAAGTCCCTTCCTGTGTAATGGAAGGAAGAACAGAGAGAACTGAGTCTAAAGGAAACTCCATAGCTACAGCTGCAAAGGCAAGAGTATTGGCAGAACTATCGCAAGTCACAATTCCTGTGTGCTTCACTGGTATACTGATGCTTGGACACAGGTGATTTTTCATCTCATAAATTAATGAGAATTATAAACACTGGTGGATAAACGCAGCCTAACTTTTCAGTCCTCACTTAAATAGGAGCCCCATTTGTCTGCTCAGTATTTGCTGGGATTGTGATTTCTGCATTGCTCTGGTTTTAGCATCTCTTTATTGATTTCTGTGTACGATAAAAGAAAAGGAGGAGGAAATTAAGTGTAACAAGGTGTAATTGTTTCTGTATTATTTAAATACACATAGGTAGGAATAGTTTCACAGAGGAATGTGCGTGCCTGGGCTGGGTAGCACAATCCAGAGCCGTGGGTTTAGATGTTCATTATCCCCACAGAAAATATTTGCTACAAAATGAGGAACATCAAGGTTTCTTCAGTGAGATGACTAACATAGCCAGTGACGACTGTTAAGCCACATTCCTTTACTTTGTGGCTGGAGATGATGTATGTCCTGGCTTCCAGCAACTCTGGAAGTTTTCACCCAAGATGCACAACATCTAGTTCGATTCCTGTGTGAGGAAAGTGAAATTTCCCATCTTCCTGTGGCATGCTGTTAATTAGCTATTCCCTGCCACACGCAGCAGTAAGACATTTTCTTGGTGGCTATATTCTGTTGGCTGGGAATTAGACCAGCCAGGTGCAGAAAGGTAGCAAAGTGCTCAGCCCTAGCTCTTGCTGTCTCTATCATGTGCATAGAGACTGAAGCCTCAACCCCTTTTCCCAGGAGGCAAAAAATTCCTGAACTGGCATATTGTTTACATCTCCTAGCAGCCATGTAATATGACAAAAACAGAACAGACCAAGAAGAAACTGTCAGATTCACCCATTAAGTCATAAAGGAGGCAATGCTGTGGAGGCACTAGTTGTTACCAGTTATGCTACTCTGCTCAGAGGGAAAAGTCAGGAGCTAGGCAGATTTCTGCCATCCCCTCTACCATTCCCTGGGCTACTGCCCCTTGTGTTAATAGACAGCAGCCTCTGGGCCACCCTGAACTTGTCCCTAGCCACTAGCAGTGCAAGTATTGTAGTGACAGTACCTGCAGAATTTTTGGTTTTGCTGTTCAATGAAATTCTCTCATGAAATCACATATACTATAAATTTCAATTATATAAAGTGTTTCTCTATATACAGTATTTATATTATTTTCTTACTAGGATATTGGATAGTCTAATGAAATAGTGTAATGCTGAGGCTAATGTTTTCCTATACCTATTAGGAAGGGGTAGCTGTACTTACTCCAAATGGCTAATCTACTTTAATATGGTTGATCCCTAGGCAATTGTGAGTATGTGCCAGAAATACAGCACGTACCTGCAATTCTGTACATAGAACTGGCAGATCTACAGTTTTTCTGACTGCTGGTGAAGTCAGTGGGACTTTTGATTTTGCTGTCAGTAGAGACATAACACTAGTAGAGCTATGACACTTCTTTGACTGTAGCTTTATTTACTCTGACTATTGTAAGGAATTTTTTTAACTTCTGTTCCGAAAGACATGGGTTCAGTGGTACAGATTGGCACAGATGGGCCTGTGCTCTGTCCTGAGCTTTTTTACATCTAAAAAATGCAGAGGTAAAAAGACTGCAGATAGTGACACAGCACAGAATCTGTGTTGTATGTAAGCAGCCATTCCTCAATTTTAGACAGATTTTTTTGTTTAAGCTTCCTTCATTGTTCAATATTTGTTTTATGATCATCAGGAAGGTAGTTGTAGAAGCCAGTAATGTTTCTCATGGGGATGCAGTCAGAACCATAACTCGGTAATAAACATAAATTAGGATATAGGCCTTGTTAACCTTACACTAGAAAGCAGAAAAAGCACAGAGAATGTGTCTCTTGAAATAAATTTTAATACCTATAAAAAAGACAATAAAGGAGGAAATAATGTGTAGTTGAAAGAGCCTATGGATAATGGTTATTTGTGCTGGTAATATAAAAGAGATGTCAAGAACTCGAGGGGGAAAAAATATTAAAAAGAGAAATTTTCTGCTTCAAACTCATTAACTGCCAGTGTCAAGCTTTTGTCTACGTAATATTTAGACGTGTGACAAAGGCAGGTTTGGTACTGGAATGATGAGGAGTGGTAGAGAGCAGGATTACAAAAATCCCAGTAGTGGGTACTTCAATGAAGTCTCTTCTCCAAGTTAAAGAGATTATAAGTGTGATGTATATCAGGTTACATCTTAGAGAGAAACAAGTTCTAGGTTTGTGGTTATAGAGACTTTGAACTTTGGAAGTTTATACTTTCAAAGGCAAAGAAAGGTTTGTGGGTCATTGGGAGCATGATGCTCAGGTGTTCTGAATGACTGCAGTTAGCAGTACTCTGCCGTGGACCAAGTATGTTTTGTGCACTGGTAAGGCAATAGACAAAATGGAAGGTCTGTCCTATGTACTGTGTTTTGATGACAGTGGGAGAGAAAATTGCTCTGCTTTTTGTTTGTGGTGATGATCCCTAAGCATAAAGATCTCTGAGTCAGTAAGGTATGTATGTTTTACTTTTGGATACTCCCATTTGCTTTTAGGAAATCCATTCCATTATGAGACAAAAAGACCTGTCCGTTTAACCTTGACAAGCTTTTTAGGTCGTGTTTTATATTTCTGTGGCACCTCCATTCTCCATGTGTAGACATACACAAAGACTTCTGTGTTGTTTATTAGGACCACAAAAGTCTACTGTTTCGATGGACTTTGGCACAAAATTCTTACGTCACAAATTCACTAGAAAATAATGTGGATAATTTGGGGTTAGTTGCTTTGTGAAAGACTGAATTACTGGCTTTGCAACGTAAACTATGCAGAAATGCTCTCACACAACCACTTAATTATGTATTTAGCCAACTTTTTTTTTCTTTTTCTTCATTAAAGGAAAGATAGTTTATCACAGAACTATTGCTCCATCACTAGTGATAGAGATTGGTGGGATCCCACTTGGTGGGATTTTTCAGCAGAATTTTTTGCAGCATTTTCATAGCTGTCTCCTTGATGCAGTTGCCAGAGGAGAATTTTGCAAATGTTGTGTATCTTTGTCCATTCAGTTCTCATCAGACTCTGTGTTGCAATGCGATCTTCCATATCACCTTATTAACCTTTGTTATTATAACTGCAAGACTACTGTTTTGAGTTGAAGACAAATGCAAAATATCCCATTCATGTTGGCTATTTGTCTCATGCAGCTTACCTGATTAGTTGCTGCTAAAATGAGTGTATTACAAATACTCATCCTTCAAGGCAAGTGAAAAGAGTAGCCTGTAACTTCAGTAGTACCACTGAGAATATATTTGACCTCGCACCTCCAATCCTGACATTGTTTAACCATATCCCACAACTAGTGAATTTCAATTATTTGTTCAGAGGAGCCATTCATAATTGCCTGGTGTAAGCCTGCCTTTAGGATGCAAAGCAGAAAACAATGAAAATGCTACACTGACAAATTAGAACAGCAGCACTTAAATGTATAAATTAACTGGGCCTCTTTTCACAGCTTTCTCTTTCTATTCTGAGAGGCCTCAGTCTGGTGACATCAAAGACAGGATTATGTGAGAAGATAAAAACTTGATCTAATGTCCATGTTTGAAGTCATCAAAGTCCTCTTCTCTCTGAGCCAAAATAACCCTCCTTATAACACAATGAGCCAGGGTCCAGGTGCAGGGGGGAAGGTTTCGGCAAGGCACTGGGGATAACTCCAAGAAGCCAAAGAGTTGTACATTAAGCCATAATCTTCCCAAATGTGCCAAAAGATTGCATGTAGGCTTTAGGGGCTTTGTCCTGTCAATCGAGTTGTTAAGTCTTTCTTTTAATTGAAGAATAGTATTATGCATGTTACTGGATTGGCCTTTAATGAGAGTTCAACCTGTTTCACCTCCATGTAGGGAAATCTACATCATGATATATGAGAATGCTAAAACACAATGTCATCTAAAAGTTTGCTGTATCATATCATATTAGCTTCTGTGCATGTTACATTCCATTTCTGATGTATCCGATACACTGCCTATGGATTACAAAAGGATTTAGAATGTAAGGCAAAACAGCAAAACTATGGGCTTCTTATACTCAATAAGGGAGTCTTCTTACGTTCAAATATTCTCTGGTTCTGAGTCCCTAAAAATCATCTGAGTCCAAATTTTCACATTGTACAGACGTATAGCTTCAGTGTTTCATAAAGAAGACTTCTGTTCTTAAAACATTGAAACAACTATCATCAGCTTGGTCGCGCTCTCAACATGCCAAAGCAAGTGCTTCTGTCCAGGTAAAAATGTATGTGAAATCCTGTAAGATTTTATAAACATCAGATACCAGTGAGAATGTTTGCCATTTGTACAATCTATGATCCTGCTATAAGGTCCTGTCTGTGCCCTGCTTTTTCAGCCTATGATGCATATTCACTAAAAGAAGAGGAAGATATAACAGTCTTTCAGGTCATATCTGTAGATAATCAGATGTAACAACCCACAAGAAAAATAGGGGACTGATATATCATATATCTGATATTCCCCACAGCCTCAATTCCAGCACTGGACAATTCACAATAAAGTTACCATATACAATTCGGCTCTGGTGGTGGAAGAATTCTCAGTGGCATATTTCGATGACTTTAAAATAATGTATCTATTGTAAGTATTACTACTGTTTATTTTACTTATATGTATGGTTCCAGGCAAATAGCTCTTTTGATAGAAATATTGGAACAGATATCTTTCACTCAGTTTTAATTATTATGGCAAATTGAATACAACAATCTGATTTTGTACTGGGTTTATATGTACGATCTGTGTAGCTACAAATTTTGATGACTAAAATGTAGTTTAATTTCTTGCTTTTATAGCTGTATTCAAGTACACATAATTTCTAACTGCCAATTCCCAAACTCCTTGCCTAGTTATATCTATTACTTGTAGGGTCATTGCTCCTTTCTCCTACTGAGTTTAAGTCATTAAATGCATCCTGCCCTTTTCAATTGTAAAAAGTTTGGGACCTGATACTCTGTTGAGTGAAAATATTTTTATTAGTGCGAGATTCATGGAAGAGCCATCCATAGCATCTTTGTTAAATTTGTACCTGACAGACAAGGTATTTTTGAAAGCATCTTCATGATGCTAGGCACACAAATCAGTGCTAGTTCTATAAGCAGGTAGCATAATAATTAGATTTTACTAGGATAAATAAACGTTTATAAAATGTGTTTCCAATGGTCTTAACTGCTGTGATGTAATTCTCATGTCAAGCCAGTCTCACAGGTGGGTAATTTCTTCTGGTCTATCTTTCAGGCAGCACAGTGATGCTAAAGCAATATGGAAAGTAAAAAGAAAAGTTTTCATTACTTGATGATGGTGGGAAGGCCCTCATAGGATATTTCCAAGTTGTTAAAGGGGGCAACTTTAATCCTGCAAGAGGCCCTTGAGGCTTCTTTTAGCATTTGAGGCTCTGGGTGGTCCAACTGAATCTTTTGTGGTCATTAGGGTCCCTCTAAGCATTTTGGTGACAATACAATTCATGGAAATGCTTGGGATGAGGGCCTGCAAAGATATTTAACAAGCTCACAACATCCTGTAGCATTTCTATGCAGTTTTCATCCCCCTATCTTCCTGTATTTTGTCTGTGCTAGATACATGGGCAAGAGAGGTTTGGTAAGCAAAATAGTTGAAAATGAAGAGTTGCATAACCACAAAGAACTGGGGAGTGCAATGCTAGAGCTGAAAACAGTTGCCTAATTAGTTAGGTGCAAAACAACAAAAAGCTGACATCCGTCATTCTGTCCATACTTATGACCAGACGCTGCCATCTGCCAGCATCGGGACATCAAGACACAGCAACACAGTTCTAGGGAGCCAAAACTCCGTTGCCCTTGGAAAAGGGATAATACTAATTAGAAACCACAAAGCTCAGAGGGATGAGGAAACCTGATTAGTTAGCTTAGCTCAGTCAGAAAACAGAAATAGTTGGCTCAGACAAGGTTCATATGAAACAGGTACTCTGGATTCAGCCTATATCTGAGGTAGTGCTGGGACCCAAAGCATATTTTCATGAAAGTGCAAGTGAATTTTACTGCTTTCTTCCAAACAGGACAAGTACCACTAACTGCTGCAGAGTTTAATCAACAAAATGTTTTATCTCATAAAACTTTAGTTGTTTTCATCCTTGCTTTTCTGTGAATTAAATTAAAAGGAAACTATCAAAACGAAAGGCTCTTCTCATGAAAGAGAAGAGGACCTTGCAAGTGAGGCTTGAAACAATATTAGTGAGTTTTAGATACAACCTCTGACTCTGATACCAGCTACCTAAACAAAGTAAGGTTTTCTTTCTGTTCTCCACTTATAAGATGAGACAGTAGTGCCTGTTCAAGATCTATCATGTAAAGAAACTTGATCTTGACTGGACCCACTAATTTCCCAAGTGAGTAGATTGAAAAAAAATATTCTTCCCTTCTCATCTGACTTGCAAGTTTCCAAGTAATGAAAATGTCATGGCGTTGATTTTCATTTACTTATTCCTTTGTTATGGTGGTGCATTTCACTGAGGAGATCCTGTTTTCATCAGTTGGCCTAGTGTACTAGAACGTAAATTGTTCCTATAAGCACACCTGTAACAGGGTTGAGAAGTTTGGAAACCCACAGAGAAGTTTCTGAATGTCCTGGCCATAGTGGGTAAAAGCAATTGAATCCTTTCCTTTCATTTTATAAGTCAGAAAGATTTGAATAGAGACCGTGTGAACCTAATCTTCCTCTTAGCCTTCTGTGGCTGCTAGAGGAATTATCACCTGTATGTCAGTATCCTGATTAAGTATTTAATGAGAAATCAAAGAAATATCAAAAGTAAAAACATCTTCATCAGCAGCAACAAAGGTTAATTTTGTAAGTCATCTTCAATGTTCCTTTGTTAATTTTGATTGAGTAAAACCCATTGAATCCTTTTACATTCAAGAGCACAAAATTTGTTTGCACAGCTTGTGAATCTTTCTCCATTAATAAGATGATTCTTACACAATTCTAATTCCTTTGACACGTTATCTGTATGTATTGTGTAGAGCTTTCAAAATGACCTTCCAAAATCTTTGGGTCAAAGTATTTTATTTCACCAAGCATTGGCAATCTTGGGAACTTTCTTCATTAATTTCCTGCATTGTTTCATTAGATTCTCAGTGTAATTTTTTGTGTTTTAAGTCTGATGGCCTCAGGCTGCACCAGGGGAGGTTCAGATTGGACATCAGGAAAAAATTCTTCACTGAAAAGGTTATCAAGCACTGGCACGGGCTGCCTGGGGAGGTGGTTGAGTCACCATTGCTGGCGTTATTTAAAATACGGATGGGTGAAGTACTTAGCAATATGATTTAGTAGTGGACAGATACAGTTGGACTTGATGATCTCAAAAGTCTTCTCCAGACAAGTGATTCTATGATTCTGGGGTGGTTTTGCTTTCAACAGCATTGACAGCATTGTTGAGGGAAAAAAGTGTAAGTGAAGGAAAAGTGAAATAATTTAAAACAAATTCTGTTTACTAACACCATGACATTTTTAGTAATGCTTGTCAATAAGAAAATTTATCTCATACGCAGTTAGGATGTTCATCTCTGTGGGAAGAAATTGATTTATTTCAGGCTGCGTTGGTACAGGTTTCTTTACTTTAGTATGTCCTTCTTAAGTGATGGAAGTGCCAGAGATTTTGGGTTCCCTGACTGAATCATGTGACAGTAAATAATGCTGTAACTCTATGAACTAAAGAAAAGGCACACAACATTCCCAAAGCAGGGATTGTTGTCACCAGGATGAAAAAGTTACAGCTACCTTCTATAAGAACATTTTTTTAATATTTTTTTTGCTAGAAAGATAAATATACCCTTAGCAGCCAGTAGTGACCAATCCTTGTCATGAGTTTCAAAGAAATCCCCACTCCTAAGACTTCCGGAAATTTGTTGGTAGTCACTTTATGCCTCTCTGATGGTAGCAAATAACTGCCACTAGTATCATCCTGCTCATCTTCTTATCCCCTAAACAGGGCACAGTTGCAGGCAATCATAATTTTCAGCAAATAAGAGGCATCTGGTTGAGTTTAGCAGTATTTTGATTCCTGGCTGGGAGGTGTATGCCATTGTGATGCTTCTCAAACATGATTTGAAAAACTAAATCTGTTGGCAGCAGGCTCAACTTCCCTATAAAAATTCTTCCCATTGAAGCAATCCTAGTGTCAGTAGCTAACAAAATGGCATAACATCGTAACACCTGCTAAGCTAGTATTTTTTCACAATGAATAGAGAATTGATTACAAAATTGCATGCTTCAGGAGAACTTGGGGTTGGTACCATGGAGCTGGAGAAACAACCAGAGACGAATAAACAGTGTAGTAAATAAAAAAGTGCTATGAAAGGAAGGAAGAAATGGAGATGACAATAAGAGTACCATATGTATCCTAAAGGTAATAGGAATCCATGAAAACTTTCAATTTCTTTTTGGCCGTCATTCATTTCCTGAATATTCAATGAGCTTTCTACTCATTTGTTGGAAAACAGAATCCTCTGACTTGCTTGTGCTTTGAGTTGCCTCCTCAGATACCTTTGTTACAAGACCTAAAATGCATAAATTTACACGTCATGTTACTTAATTCCACATTATATCTGTGTATAGTCAGCCCTTGTATGAGGATCTAGTCCTCCTCTACTTACACTAATAACTTACCAGGCAGCAAAGTCTTTACTGAAGCTTTGTTTAATATTCAGTTAATTGCACTACCTTTGTCTTCACTGCGAAATCAATTACTAGAGAAAAGCATCAGCTGTTCTATCATAGCTTGCGTTTGATGCATTCAAGTTGCATTTACCCTGTTGTATGCTTATATTTGTTATTCTTTCCTTCATAATTCCTTGCCTTTCAAAATAAAGGCAGCCTATTAGGCTGATATTTTTCCATATCCTTTCCCTCTGTTTCTGTTTGGAGGTTTGCAGATAAAATACACTAATGACATGGAGATGCTTTTTCAAAGCAGATAATACGTTGAAATGTAAAATCTGGAGCAATACACATTTTTAACTCAATCTTATGCCAGTTTTAATCAAATAGATTGTTTGTTTTCAGCACTGGTGAGCAAGTTAAGGCATCTGCAGTTTTCAATAAAGCTTGAAAACAGACCTAATGTAAAGATACCAGAGGCTCAATAGGGATCTCTAACCAGTTGTTACTTTTTTCACAGGTATAATTTGATTTTGAAGATGTATCATTAATCCTTTTACGGTTTTACTTTTATCCCTTTACTTGAAGAAGAAGCAATAAATGTATTCTCTTTCTAGGTCTCATCCCAATGGTCCTATACAGCTTTAAAAATGGTATATCGTAGTGATCTGCCAGAAATGTACCATGTTTCATGGCATTTTCTTCTGAACTTACATGTTCAGAAAGATTTTTATAAACAGTCCATAACAAACATTTAAGCAAGATATAAGCATCTGTTGGTTACAGCCATACATTTTATTAAGCATATGAAGTATCACAATAATTTGCATACTTACTACTCTTTTATGGTTCAAATTAATACCAATCACAGTTAAAAGACCACATGGGGATTAAGAAATGTATAATTTCAAGCCTTAGGAGGGGATAAATCCAAATAAGAGATCCCACATAAAGCCACAGGTTAATAAAACACAAATGGCTACTACAGTAACATTATTCCTTTATTTTGTTATTTTTTTCCCATAAGCAATTCTTTCTTATTTTTTTTCCCATAAGCAATCATTTTCCAGTAGTATTTGTATAGTGCAAGCAGTACATGCAAACGCATTTTTGTCCTTTCTTTCTGCACATTTATCCAGAATTAACCATTGCTTGATCTTCCTTCATGAAAGAAAGACCTGATCCACACTGAAGATCCTGAGTTCATTGTACAGTACACAGAGTTAAAAACCTTTTTTGTTAGAGCGAGGAATGGTAGTAAATAAAAATTAGCAGCCCTTACCAGTAGAAGAACGCTTTGTCTAATGGTTTATTCACTGGGTAACAGTATGTTCAGCCAAAAAAATACCTTTTGACAGTAAGGGGCAATGATTAGTCGATAAAGAATATCAAGTTGGTTTTACTTTTTCAAATGACTACTTAGAGATGACTGGCTAAAATGGGGGCATCCTTCATTCCTATGGTTGTCCAAAGGGCACTTAATGGCTGCGCTCCAATGGTTATTTTAATGAGTGATACGTAATAAAAGCAGCCCACGCAGTGTGGGCTTACAATTTCTCCCAGGTCTTTTGCCTTAAAAAGAGATTTCTGTATCTCATTGAAAATGGGTAATTTTCCCAGTGTGGATTAAGCATCCATGTGAAGTTTAGAGAAATGTTACAAGAGTCTGTGGTATTGTATGGGTGTCAAATGCTTTCAAACATCTTTTAAAGCTCTATGAAGTTCAGCATTAGAGTAATTTTTTTTTGATATGTCAGAATTTTATTATTATGTTCTCCTCCAAAAAGCAAACAGTTTAATTTTGCTGATCCTGTAACCAGAGAAGACGGTATAGACAAAATTATTACATTGACATAACTGTCAGTGCCTAGAGAAGCATGGATGCCTCAAACAAGCATGGCATAAACATGCCCAGTATTATAGTACCAGAACACAGATGTTTGGAGTTGCTTCTCCGTCATAGACAGTATTCATATCCATACCAATATCTGGTTAAATTTATTTCAACAGAAAATAAGCACTGTCGTTAGTAAAAGACTGAACATCCCTGGACCACTTAAAGTATTTGTCATATACAACATATGCAGTTAGCCTTTGGAGTTTGGATTCTTTGCATCTGCATCCCTGCTTCCATCCATGATGTCTCGTATATTGAAATAGCTTTAAAGAATTGCTTCAATTTAAGACACTTGTTTAGGAATGGTAGTCACAGACCCTGGTTCCATTTTTGATTGAGAACAATCATCATACATCACCCCAAATGTTCATGTAGTCCACTGCCCTGTTTCCAACAGTAAGCAAACAACAGATGCTCTAGAAAGAGTAGGACAGGCAAAGCATGTAATGATACCTTCAGAAATTTATTACTTGCGTAGCAAATCTGAGGAGAAGGAGGAACTTTTTATGTAATCACCATTGGTAGGTTTATCTTCCATGACTTTTCAACTCATTTTTCAAACCCACGTAAAATTTTGAACCCTCAACATCCTACAACAATGATTTGCAGTATTCAGTGATGTGCTGTGTGAAGCATCCCCTCTTTCTTTTTGCTTTGAACCCTTCTGATAACCCTTGGTTCCAGTATTGAAAGAATGAGAAAGCATGCCTTAGTCACCTTGTCCAGGTCTCTCAAGATTTTATAAACTTATGTCGTATATCTCTGTATATCCCTGCTTTCCATGCTGAAGAGCCTTAGTCTATTGAATTGTTACTTGTACAAAAGATATAACTTCAAAAATCCCATCTGATTCTCTGTACTCTGCCAGTTTTAACGTATCTGTTCTCAGGTGTGTAAACTTCACAGAACTTAGGATTTAAACAGGGACAGCACGTTTTCTGTCATGTTCGCTGTTCCTTTCCCAGTAATTTTGCTTTTTTTCATGGCTAATGATTATTGAACCAACATTTTCACAGAGACACCTACCATAACTTCACAAGAACCCTAAGTTCAAGACCTACTGTTCTATATATAACATCAGGATTATTTTCCCCATGCATATCGGTTTGCATATATCCCAAATGAGTTTCACCTTCCATTTTATTATCTTATAGCTCAGTGTGGATGTCTTTTGGCAATACCCAGTTTGTAAGATATTCTTTTGTATTAGTCTGAATTACTTAGTAAACATTTGTCACTTCCCTATCCATAGCTCACCTTTTACCTACCAGGATTACAAATTTCTGGAACACCCAACACCAGTCCATGTGTCACTCTACTGTGAAAATCTGCCATTTATTCCTGTCCTTCCTTCCCTCTCTTCACCTATTATGTTTTCTCTAATGGCTGCTGGGCTCTGCCTTTGCAGAAAAGCACCCATGCCCTGTGGCTTGTTTGAAACTTCATGACGCTTGCATTTGCTGTAGCTATGTAATGGCATAACTTCACTAAAACCCATGACTTCTCCACTTGCCATTTTGCAATTGAGTGGTTTTGGTATGCAGGTGTGAATTTGAATCCCTTTGAGCTGAAGTGATCTTGAACGTAGATTTCTTTCAGAGATTTTGAGAAGAGTGATCAGACTGTTAGGTTATCCTATGTGGACAGTGACCACATTGTGTAAGCAGAGAGGGAGGACAACTGATTCATTAAAGAAATGAATAACAAAGATATATCTCCAAGATATGGAGCTGTAGGCAGTGGATTTTAGTATTTCACGTATAGTTGTCTAAAATTGCACCTGGTTTATCTAACTAAAGCTGGTTAATCTAACCATATAGTCAGCAAAACTCCAGAAGCAGAGGTGGAACTTTACTTTTTTGAAACTGAGACTATTACAGATTTTAAGAACTTACAGGGATGACCATATCTTAAAATAGGCTTTATGCATAATGATTTAAAATGAAATCTTACAATAAGAGGAAAAATCTGATCCCACAAGCAGCAGCAGTATAATTCCAAGCAGATTTGCCAGAGGAATTTCTGGTGGGAAACACTTCAATGAAGCCCAGAATTTCAATTATGACATTGATAGTTACATTGTAGCAAGTGCCGCTGAGCGCAGAATCTGTCTGCTGAAACACTGCCCTCCTGTTTTAAATCACAAAACGTATTAATTCTATCTTACTGCATTTGCTTTTCTTTCTTGACTTGCATGCTCTATGGAATTGCAACACACAAAGCGGTGCCTTGGTTATAGTTTCCCATAGGTAGAAATAATAATCACTGCATTAGCTAGCCAAAATAAATCAGGAACATAACAGGGTAGGACCAACACCTTTTTTTAGGCCCCATTCTTCTAACACTACTACTTTGCTGCCGTTAGCAGTCTAATGATGGGAAGATGAAGCTTGCTTCTCCTGCTCACCTCTGTTTCTTCTATTTACAACCACTCTGTCTACATCAAGTCGGTAAAGGCTCTGTTGCCTTTTCTGTGCAGATGCATGCGCTTTAATCTGAAGGCAAGAGTTTTCTGCAGGAGATGTAACAGTGTAGTTACAGATGTACAGTGTAGTTACAAAATCTTGCATTTAGCACAAGGCTTATTTCTTTTTTCATTTGTCAAAGGCAAATCTTACCTTTTGCCAGTTTACACCTGCTTTTCTTCTGGGAGGAAAGGGCAATGTTTAATTTCTCTATATCTTGTACCATCGTCTGTTTTTAAGCAGCATTGGGACTGGTTTTTTATATATTTTAGGATTATTGGTTGATGATACAAAATTCGTGTAATGTTGCAGAGGCCATGTTTAGAGATGGAGTCTTGAAAAAAATAAGGGGAAAAATGTATAAACTAGTTAGAAAATATTTCTCGATTAGTTAATTTTCCCTTTCCGTCTGACAGTCTGAAATACCAAGTTCTGACTCTGACAGCTTTCGTGGTTCAAGCTACCAAAAAGAGCTCCGCCTTTTGGTGGTACAAAGCGCAGGCGGCGGCCGTGGGGGCTGCCCCGAGCCCCCTGGCCGAGTCACCCGTGTCCCCAGCTCCCCGCTCCTCCGAGCCGCCGCCGGCCAACTGCGCGGATCTGGCCCGCAAATCGGCGTCTGAGCGACCGACCTCGGCTGCAGCCGGACACCCTTGCCCGGGGCCAGTGCTGCTCTGACACCCACCGTGGAATTTGGATCGTCCAGAATCCTAGAACTCTACGGGATGCCCTGAATACCTCCCTATTTTATTACTCCGCGTCCTGTTGCCCCTTAGACTGATACGAGGAGAAAGCTCAGCTTCCCTACGACGCTTTGAAGCCCTAGAGAGCAGCCACATCAAGAGCGGTGGAACGTATTTAAATACATCGAGCTGTGTACAGCCAGTGCTATTCGCGATCTATCTGGGGGACTGCTTTCTGTGTAAGCATCCAGCTTTCAGCAGCAGAAATACTAAGCTGGCTCCCTGCCTAAAGTGGAAGACAGCGAAGTAAAGAAAATATGAAGCACTTTTTCTTTTTTTATCATTTATTTGGGGTGTCGAACTCCTACTCGATTTATCTGGCTGCAAAACTTTTGTTGCAATTTCCCCTTCCAGTCCGATTTCCAAACTGTGACACCGGTCGGTGATTCATTAGCATCACATTATTATTAGCATTTTGAAGCGCTGAGAGTGCTATAATTTTGGAAATTGAGGTCTAACCCCTCTCCGGAGCAGGAGGAACTACTGGAAATTAAACAATTCCGGTAGAATTCCAAGTGGTGCAACCGATCCAGGATTGTGCTTGGGGAAAACTTTGGACAGCCACATTCTCCAAGCCAAACAGGTTTGCTCTTACTAGCAGTGGTTTCCGTGGCTGGAGGTGCACCAAGAAGGGTAAGCCTAACGCAGGGTTCCCTTCCTCACGGGCTGGGACGGTGACCTGAGCTCCCGGGGCACGGCGGGACTGCCGGCGGAGGGTGGGTGAATCCCAGACTGCGGCTGGAACCCAATACCCACTGAAAACAGCAGCGAAATTCCAGCTGCCTCCAGCGGGATCGGGATCCGAGCCGATGCCCTCGCCTCAGACCCCGCCGCTGGCTCCTCGCCTTTCCGTACAGCGATTTGCTTCCAAGAGGTTTCTTTCTATTTCGTTCTCTTGCTTCGCGGCCAGGACAACTTTTGGGTGCTTCCGTCATTTCGCGGGGCGGGAGGGGCAAACCTGCATTACGAGCACGCGTTTCTTAACCGGTGTAAAAGGCGAGTATTTTAAACAGCAGCACCAGCAGAAGCAAATTAATAGATGGGCTTTAATGAGCATTGGTGTACAGCAGGGCAGACAGGGTACGGCAGCAATCACTCGCAAACCAACCGGGACTCATCAACCAGCGCATCGCCCTCTGACTTCTGACCCCTCTGCCTTACACAGACATCTCGTCCTTCGGAAGGTTGTTCTCAGTAAAGTGCTTTTTCCGAATAATTTTTTATCCGTTTTCTGTTGGCTCCCCCTCTCACTCCCATCCACCCAGCAGATTTTAGAATTCATAGTCAAGTGGGAAAACCCGCCAAGCAACACATACAAAACAGCGGTATCTGTAAGCGGTGAAAGATGATGTGAAAATCACAAGCTACGAATCGCCAGGCTGTTTTTGTTTGGTTAGGAAGCTAGGGAATTCGGACAGCCACGTACAGCCGGAGAGGCCAGGTCACACTCGAGTCCCTCCTAACGTGAAAAACTAGGATGTGCTGTAGAAGTGTGAGGGGGAAGGACAAGTAATTGTTAGTTAAAGGAGCCCTTCGATGGCTGTGCCGTTGTGATTTAAATCCCCACTAATTAATAGAGCTACATAAAGCTTATTCTTCACACGGCGCAGTTCGACAGGGTCCTCGGCAACCACTTTGCCCACCCCGAGCAAGGTCTGCTCGACGGCGGGGCAGAGGTTCCCCGTCCCCCAGGGGAAGGGGAGAAGCAGAGTCCAGAGCGGGATTTCCTGCTCCTTCCGTCCATCGGCAGACCTTAGTAACACCTCTGCCACGGGGCCCGAGTTTGGCGGGACGGCCCGGAGAGGGCTGTGGGAGCGGCGGGGACGCCTTCCCTCCGTCCCCTTCCTTCCTTTCCACCCTTGTGTTCCCGGCCGGGGCTTTTCACATCACCTCTCTGCCGCTGACGATACTTGACGACGATAAGAGTTCTTACCTGCGACCCAGCACTCAAATAATCTGATCGTACACAATACAAACACAGACACCAGCAAGGACATAATCGGGGTTGGATCGGGTGCCGCATGGCCCGCATCCGCTCCCGCGGGGGCCGCTCTCTCCGGGACCCCCGCCCCTTAGGAGTGCACCAGGACGGAGTGGAGGGAGCCCTTGCCCTCGGGGGCGCCGCTCGCCGCCTGCTCCAGCAGCGCCGCGGCGGGGGAGGCGGCGGGGCAGATCTGCGGGGCGGCGACGGTCAGAGCGGGGATATCCGAGGCGGCGGGCATCGCCGGCTTGATGGGCACCGGCACGGCGGGCATGGTCTGTGCCGGCGGGTGGCAGAGCGCCTTCACGGGTACGCCGAAGGGTCCGTAGTCGTGGGACACGGGCACGCCGGCCACCGAGTCCATCACCCCCACGTGCGGCCACACGGAGCTCACCACGCCGCCCAGCTGGCCGGGCACCGGGTAGCCCAGGTGGTGCATCACCGAGGCAAGTGGCAGCCCGCCGGCCTGCAGCACACCCTTGTAATCTCTGCCGATGATGTTCTCGATGGCGAAGGGGTGCTTGAAGCCCGAGGGCTGGCTGCTCCCGTAGGACGAGAACTGCGGCAGCCTGCCCACGGCGGCGGCGGCGGCCACGGCAGCCTCGGAGCCCGGCAGCGCCGGCACCTTTCCAGGGGGCGGAGGCGGCGGGTGCGGGTGGAAGTAGTGCAGCATGTGCGGAGCGGGCGCCGGGAGCTTGCCGGAGCCGCCCCCCGCGCCGCCCGCCCCGCCGCCGGGCAGGTGATGCTCGGGGCGTAGCACCTTGAAGCGCTTGCGGCGTCGCAGGAAGCTGCCGTTCTCGAACATGTCCCCGCAGTCCGGGTGCAGCGCCCAGAAGCTGCCCTTGCCCGGCTGGTCGGGGCGGCGCGGGATCTTGATGAAGCAGTCGTTGAAGGAGAGGTTGTGGCGGAGGGAGTTCTGCCAGCGCTGCGTGTGCTCCCGATAGTAGGGGAACCGCTCCATGATGAACTTGTAGATGTCGCTCAGGGGCAGCATCTTCTCGGCCGAGTGCTGAATGGCCATGGCCGTCAGGGAGATGTAGGAGTAGGGGGGCTTCTGGTCGCTGTAGGAGCTCTTCCCCGGCCTAGGCATCGCCGCCCCTTCGCAGCCGTGCCGCGGCCGCAGGACCCGCCGCTCGGACCAGCGCAAGGCGGGCTGGGGAAGCCGAGGATGGTGCCACCCGTCCCGCCGCCACCGCCCCTACATCCCGGACACCGACGAGTCTCCCGGGCTCCCCCGCTGCCGGAGTTGATACTCCGCGGGCACCGGGGTCTGAAGAGCGTGAGATTAACCAGGAGTTCTTGCGGAGACGGAGAGGAAGCAGATAAAATCGCCCCTCTCACCGCTTCTTCCACTGTTCTCTTAAAAGTTTGCGGTGGAGGCGGTGGCGCCGCCGTGCAGTGCCGGGGCCGGGCGCTGCGGCTCCCCTTTGTAGCGATGCTGGAGTCGGGAGAGCCCCGCGGCCCCGGCTCGTTCGCTGTCACATGACAGCCGCCGGGGGAAAAGGAGAGAGCAGCGGCTCCCCCGCTCCCCTTCACTCACGCCTCCTCAGCAGGGCGAGGTGGAGCCAGGGGGCTGAGGGGACGCCGTGTGAGAGCGAGATCCGCTTTCAAAACACAGGGCAGGAAAGAACAGCCCGGCAGGAAAAGGTCCCTCCTCCCACTTGTTCCCCACCCCGCTCCACCCCCCGCCCAGCCCTTTTCGCAGCCCCTGCGCCCACTTTCCCCCCCACTCGCTGCCGCACAGCCCGGCTGCGAGCAGCAACGCGCCAAGAGCCTTCGAGGGCACCGCGGGGTGGAAAACAGAGGAGACCTTTCCTCGTCGGGAAAGCATGCCGGGAAAACGAACAAGGCAGTCCCGGGGAACAGCAAGCGGGAAACAGGAACGCTTTGGAATAATTTCTTAACATTCCCTCCATTAAGTTTAAAAAGCTACTCGAAGCCTAGCGCACACACACACACACAAAACCCCAAATGACCAAAAGAGATGCAAAAAATACCTATGCTCTTCTCTCCAAATCCTTGCGGTCAAATCCTGCTACTGGCTACGATTC